>NW_006399823.1:1834271-1899456 GCF_000299155.1 Elephantulus edwardii
AGGAACAGTCGTAAGCAGACACTGGTGATTGGGACATGGAATGTGAGAACCATGAATGTAGGAAAATTAGATATTGTTAAGGAAGAAATGGAACACATAAATATTGACATACTAGGCATTGGTGAGATGAGATGGACTGGCATGGGACATTTTGAGTCGGATGACCATATGATATACCAGAATATGTGAGATGACATTTCTCCAACCTTGATTCTGAGAAGCATTCTGGCTGGACTTCTTTCAAGGCAGATTTGTTCTAGCAGTCCATGATATGTATTCAGTATTTTTCACCAACACCTTGTGAAAGACATTTCTTCCTCATTTATTGTCCAGATGTTGCATGCACTTGGAGGCGACTGAAAAGTCCATAGCTTAGTCCTCAAAGCGACATCCTTTTTAATACTGTTAAAACCATCTTTTGGAGAAGATTTGCATCATTTGATTTTTTAAAAATTGTGATTTTTAACAGAAAAATTAGATTTTCATTCATTCATTTATTGTTGCACATTCTCCTCCCTACCCTCACCAGTTCACTTAAAAAAAAATTCATTGTTTTATAATTTCCTCTCTCCCTTCCCATCACTCCCCAGTCTACTTTGCTATGCACCTCTTGTTCTGGACTGTTGTTGTACAAATAACGCCTAATCATATATTCTTTTTAAACAGTTCTTTCCTTCATCAGTTCCAATGCAGGGTTCATTATTTATCCCCTCTTTTCATAGTTTTCTCCACATCCTCATGTCAGTCCTGTTTTATATACAGGTCTACGCAATATTTGTCCTTCTGTGACTGAGATATTTACTCACCATGTGCTCCACAGTCACCCACATTGTGTTACTATTTTATGAGTTCTTTGTTTTTCAGTGCTGCATATTATTCCATTGTGCGAATATACTATCATTTTTCTAACCATTCATTTTGTTGATGGACACTTGGGTTGCTTCCATTTCTGCTATTGTGTAAACATGGGTGTGCATGTATCTTTTTGGGTGGCAGCCCTGGTTGCATTAGTTTGATTTTTGACGACTTACTTCCACGGGTACTAACTGTGGAACCAAATGAAATTATATCCTGGACAACTTGAATACTGGTTGTTGCTAATATGCTGTTTGTCGGTCCAGTTTCTGCTTTTCGGTGCCATAGACTCGCCTATTCTCTCCCAAACCCATTTCCATCTCCTTCCCCAAGCGGCAGCTCAGTTCCTTCCGGCGCTGGCCCCGCCCCGCCCCGCCCCTCGCGATGGGCCGCCGCCAGCCCCCGCCCCAGCCCAGGCGCCCGCGGGAGCAGAGAGCCCGGGAGGGCGGGGAGGGGGAGGGGAGGAGGCGGGCTCCTGCGGCCGGCGCCGCGCTCACTGTCCGCGCCCGCAGATTCGACACACACGGCCCTGTCCTCCCAAGCCCTTCCACCACGATTCCAATCCTCCACAAACACACATTTAAAATGGAAGTGACCCGAGAAGCCTATCATGATTTCCAGAGAGCAGTATGAGCCTCAAAAGATAGCCTTCGAGCCTCAGCGGGCCAGTGGGGGGTCCATGGCGAAAGTGCAGCACGGCAGAGCTGCGGCGCCGGCTTTACCCTGCTCAGACGCCGTCGCCGTCGCCGCTGCCGCCACCGCTGCCACTACCTTTGCCGCCACGGTCTCGGCCGCTGCCGTCCCCGCGCTGACTCCTGGAGCTTCCATTGTTCCGGCAGTGCCTGGGCCGGGGACTGGGCGAACGAGGACCTCACAAAACGGGCGGCAGCTTGCCGTGGCCAAAGGGGTCAGGACAGCCAGGCGCCGGCGGGACCGGGACCTGCAGGGTCAGCGCGGGAATCCCGGGAAGCCGCGGCCAGAGAGGGGCGGCGGGAGAACGGAGCGGCGAGGTCTGTAGTCTCAAGAGTTGGAGCTCCAGCTTCCGGGTTCGTCTTCCCCGTCGGCCTCCCCAAGAGGGGCCGGAGCCCCGGCGGGCGCCCCGGCGATGAGCCCGGACTCGAGGTGGCCGGTGAGTGCAGGCCTGGGGCCTGGGCGGGAGGGGCCCCTGGGAAGCGGGTTGCTGCTTTGGTGGGGCACACCGAGCTACATAGCCCAGGGACCTCCGGGCCCCTCTAGCCCAGAGGACTGACAGTGCTCTGGCACCCGGCCCACGTCCAGAAGCAACGCTGTATCCTTTGGGGCTACCTGGGCCAATGGCAGGAGTGCAGTCTGGTTTAACTTGTTACACTTCAACAAAGGGGAAATGTTGCCGCATCCGGGAGAACTGCTGAGAACACCTCTGGGGCCTTGTCCCTGGGCCCCCGCCCCCTACTTCCTCCGCCCTCTGAGCCGCGGGACCGCTGCAAGCCTTCTCACCCCTGGGTCCTCCTCCGGGACTCGCAGGTGAAGTCCTGACCTCTTAGCGGAGGTCCCTTAGACCTCTGCTGGTTTGGGAGCTAGAGTATCAGAGCCTCAGTGTGCACCAAGCATCCATAGTCGGGAAGGCAAATCTTGTTTGTGCCTCCTGTTAGATTGTGTTTAAAGACCTATCTGTAAGTAGGCAGTAAAAGCAAGTTGGGTTTGGAAATGTAGCTGGATTTATTCCGTTTGAGAGTCAGGACTTGTTGACCGAGTGCCTAGGGACAGCCTTCTTGTCTGATGAAGCCTCTGGCAGAGAGAACCTGAGATGTCTGGGTGATTAGTGTGGTGTCATTGACTAGCTGAATTGTCAGACTAGGCAGAGAGAACTTGGGGTAGTCCCTGACCAAGCTGGGCTTCCTGGACGCTGATTCCAGCAACTGTCTTTACTTACAAGATAACACTGGGGGAACTAAACATAGGACCCTTGAGAACGAGCATGGAGTGTACCTGATCATTATTTCGTGTTTGTGCACTTAGGGCCTAGCACGCAGTAGGAGTTGGGTGTTTGAATAGTACAAATAGTATTCCTTAATATCCCCAACTCCGTGGCTTAAATTTTCATTGAATTCCACAGTACATCTCTTAACTCAGTCCCAGGGCAAGGACTTAGGCTTCCTCTAAAAGCCTCAGAAATGAACTCATTCTTTCTATAGTTAGTAAATTTCTGTATGGAATCCAGGACCAAGTCCTTGGATACCCATTTAAGTTTCTGCACCAGCTGACACTACCAACCTTCATACATCTTCTCAGCTCCTTATCTGTGATTCAGTCATTAAAGAGCTTTTTCATTCATTCACTAAAACCAGTTATGTATCTGCAGTATGTAAGTTCCTGGTCTAGTAGGAGGAGGCAGACTGGTCTCAATGCAAGATAAGTGCTATGTTAGAGATGAGGATGGGATCTTGTGGAAACAAAGCTGTAAGGAGAGCCAAAGAAAAGTCACCTACCTCATAACAGAAGAAGTGACATTTGAGCTGGGCTTTGAAGGCTGAGCTCTCAACCCCAAAAGGATAGTGAGCATTCCAAATAGAAGTCATCTTGCAGCAGTGAAGAGGTAATAACCTAATCAGAGTTACCTGGGATAAACAGAAGCACAGCTCTGCTTCATGAAGCATCTGGAAAGGAAGACGAGGGCAGATGCTATGAGGGGGAATTGTGATGTTTTCCTGAAGGAAACAAGGGGCATCTGGAGGGTTTTAATCAAGGGATGACATAATCATTGCCATTTGGGAGAAAGACCATTCAGGCTGCATTATGTAATATGGGGGTAGAAACTCAGGGAAAAATCAGTCAGACGAGGCCTGTGTTGGAAGAGAGAACATCTGGAGAGGCTGGAGAGGTGGGTCGTGGGCTCCCAGGCTGGTGCTAACTCATTTCTGTGTTCTAGTTGTGACAGCATGGGGGTGGACTTCGATGTGAAGACTTTCTGCCACAACTTGCGGGCAACCAAGCCACCCTATGAGTGTCCTGTGGAGACCTGCCGCAAGGTCTACAAGAGCTACAGTGGTATCGAGTACCACCTGTACCACTACGACCATGACAACCCACCGCCCCCGCAGCAAACTCCACTCCGCAAGCACAAGAAAAAGGGGCGTCAGTCACGCCCTTCCAACAAGCAGTCACCCAGCCCCTCAGAGGTGTCCCAGTCACCGAGCCGTGAGGTGATGAGCTATGCACAGGCCCAGCGCATGGTGGAGGTGGACCTGCATGGCCGGGTCCACCGCATTAGCATCTTTGACAACCTGGATGTAGTGTCAGAGGATGAGGAAGCCCCAGAAGAGGCCCCTGAGAACAGCAGCAACAAGGAGAACACTGAGACACCAGCAGCCACCCCCAAGTCAGGCAAGCATAAGAACAAGGAGAAGCGCAAGGACTCCAACCATCACCACCACCACAATGCTTCTGCGAGCACCACTCCCAAGCTGCCAGAGGTTGTCTACCGTGAGCTGGAGCAGGAGACCCCTGATGCCCCGCCTCGGCCAACGTCCTATTACCGGTAAGGCCATCCTTGGCCCCCAATTCTGGAAAACTAGTCAAACAGGGCTTAGAGAGGTGCCAGCCAGTAACAGAGATGGTGAGCCAGCCAGTGACATGCCAGGCCTTGCACTGAGTGCTTTATACCTCACTGCTGCCATGTCAGTTTGATTCATAGCTGCTCCCTGTGTAACAGCACAAACACTCCATCACGTTTTCTTGACTTTATAGAAGTATATTGCCATGCTTTTCTTGGCACCTGTAGGTGGGTTTGAACTACCCATTCAGATTGTAGCTGAGCACAGACTGCACCATCCAACAACCTCTGTGGCCCCTTTATTCTAGTCTCTTATCAATGCAAATAGGTTTTGGTCTTATTTCAGAAGAGCAAACTGCACAGTCCTGAAAGGGGACCAGAATTGCAAAAATCATGCCAGTAGATAGCCGATCTGAGAGTCAAACGCAGACCCCCTTCTCCAAAGCTACAGTATTTCCCCTTTACTAAATGTACTGTTTCTGATCCCTGCCCTCTCTACTCATGCACTTGGGCATCTTATGAAACTTCTGGGGGGTTTTTTACAATTTTTTTTGGAGTGTGTATCATCAAATCAGATCTGACTGGTACAGGGGGAGATTGTCCCTCCTATTCCAGCAGAGCATCTGGTGGATTTGAACTGCTCACCCCTGGGATTGCAGTGCAGTTTCTTGCCACTAGGCCACCAGAGCTCACCAAAACTTCTGGTTTTTATAGTGACTCCACCTGCAAATGGGACAAGCTGTTCCTCTGCCTGCCTAAAGGCAGAAAGCCTTGATCTCCTAAGGTCCTCAGAACAGCTTGCAAATTTGCGGAGACCATTTCCCCATTATTTTGTTCTGTTACTGTTATTCATCATTTAGTAAGCTTAAGCGATATTTTCATCACTTTGTGTTTTATGTTCCTCCAGTGACCCTTCTCTTTCACATCATTGCTTCGTTGTACCTCAGTTCCTCCCCCTAATTAGTTACAGTGGTTCCTAATAAAGCAGGTACAGTAAGGCTAAATCCCTTTAACCCAAATAAAAGTGAACTATGTAGGGTGTGAAGCTGAAAGATGGTACAAACATGAAATAGAAAACCTCTTAGCTTTGAGAGTCTTGTCATCCAAAGCAAAGAGAAGATTTTGATGAGATAGTTAAGCATCAGTGATTGTTTTTGCCTCAGAAGGCCTGATCTCTACGAAGGGTCAGAAAAGTTTTAATATGAAGGACATTTTTTATAAAACTTCAAGTTGCATGTTGTATTAAATCTTCTTGTTGTTATGTGCTATTGAGTTGACTATGACTCATAGTGACCCTAGGGACAACAGACTTGAACTCAGTCCTATCCTGTGCTGTCCTCATATCTGTGACATGCTTGAGCCCTTTGTTGCAGTATATTAAATCTTAGTTCTTAAAAAGCAAATCTGGGAGACCTGGTTGTGCAGGTTGTGCTACCCGGGGTGTGTGTGTGTGTGTGTCTGTGTCTGTAACTTTCTTCTTTTCTTTCATCTCAGTGGAAGAAACCACGACTCTATGCCACACTTCCTTCTGGCTTTCTGTCGTCTCTAAGCTCTGACTGCTGGGCCCCCTCAGCCACTGTCCTCCCACAGGCTCCTCTCCTCATGTCTCTAGCTCTTCCTGCTCTAATAGGCAGCCCAGCCAGTCAGTTTCCTCCCAGGGCAGCAGTTATCAGCTGGTGCACTGCTATCAGTTGCAAAATGTGTTGCATGTAATTTGTTACTGCTGTTAGTGGCACTGCCCAGCAGTTTTAGCAAAGATTTATATAAATTACAGAACATTTGAAGTCATCTCCAGTAACATTTTTTCCCCGCTTTAACTTAGATTTTGACAGGCTATCGTAAGAAGACAGGAGAGGGTCAGGTATCAGTTGGTGTGCTTCATGCCAACGGCCTGTCCTAGCTGGGTGCCCTGTGGAAGGGTGCTGTGCATCACATAATGCCATCTGAGAGCTGGTGCCAAGGCCTGGAAGGGTCATAGAAGGTGGTCATAGAAGCTCAGGCCCCACTGTTGTTGCAAGATGAGGACTTTGCTGCTGCCTTGGGGAAGAAGTAAAGGGCTGAGAAGAAGCTGCCTCCTACAGATGCAGTGTTGTTATCTCTCCTCCCTTCCACTCCCAAAACGCCTCACTCCTATCCTGTATTCAAGGGATTAGACATAGAAACAACTATAATACAAACGCTAATATTTATGGAGCACTTTCCATGTATAGGCACTGCACTGTTCTCAGTATATTACTTGTTTTAATTAATGCTCACAATAGCTGTTTGAAATAGGTTCAAATTAACAACCCCATTTTAAAGAAGAAGGAGTCAAGGCCTAAAGAGTCTAGGTCACTTGCCTAAAATCATAGAGACCTCAGGCAGTGTGCATCAGACTCTGTGCTCTCCTAGCCAGAGCTTGGTTTCCCATGTGGAAAGGGGAGGGACAGGAAATAGCTTTCCATAAGGCCTGCTTGATCCCACTTGATTAAGCCCATTCATTTTGTAATTCCATTTAATTTTAGCATCTTTATGACTAGGTATTATTACCTTCATTCTTAAATTGAGGAAATTGAGAGAAGAGTAATGATGTACTAAAGGTCACAATGTGGCAGAGCCAGGATTGAAATCCAAGTTGTTAGAAACCAAAGTCCTCTCCCATACTTTGCATTAAGCACTAGCTTTACAGGACTAGAGCATGGGCCGCCTGCTGTGCATCAGGTGCACTTGGTGGAAGTGTGAGGACAGGACCAGAGCATATGGGTGCCTGCTCTGTGTCACAGTCACATAGCACAGCCCCCCCAGGGCCAGGGAGCACTCAGGGAAGGGTGAGGATGCTAGGGCTCAAGTTTGAATCCTCCCTGTGCCACTTCCTGGTTGTATGACTTGTATTTTCACAGAACTTCCATTTCTTCACCTATAAATGGAGAATAATAAAATACTGATACTATGCTGAGTCCTGAGTTAAACAAGTGAACTAGGAGAGTGAGTAAACTTTTCCAAGCCTCAGGTTTCCTCTTCTGTAAAATTAGAATGGCTGGATTGATTCAGTGACTGGGGTACTGGTGGTAGGTGTGTCAGAGACAATAAGGTTGGCTCAGCATAGAGTAGGGTTCAGAGCTGTTGTGCATAGGGGTCGCTATGAGTCGCAAGTGACTTGATGGTACTTAAGAACAACAGTGTACCTATGATATGATACCTGAAGGATCTCTGGTGGCCTAGTGGCAAGAAGCTGCACTGGAATCCCAAAGGCATGCTGCTCGAGTCCACCAGTTGCTCCACTGGAAAAGGATCGGCAATCTCCCATGGCATTAACTGCCTCTGGATGGTCAACTGTGGGCCAGTTCCAACTCTATGGTACATAACAATAGCACCTATGAACCTGAGGTTAGGGAAAGGATAGAATGAGATAATACATGTAAAGGTTAGGTCTAGTACAGAGTAAGTGTTACTAATGGTTTCTTTGGGTGGGGAACTTAAACCATATCATGTTGAGCTCTCTGTGTCCCCTGCAGATACATTGAGAAGTCAGCAGAGGAACTGGATGAAGAAGTAGAGTATGACATGGATGAGGAGGACTACATTTGGCTGGACATCATGAATGAGCGGAGGAAGACAGAAGGTGTGAGTCCCATCCCACAGGAGATCTTTGAGTACCTGATGGACCGGCTGGAGAAGGAGTCCTACTTTGAGAGCCACAATAAAGGCGACCCCAATGCCCTGGTGGATGAG
Source organism: Elephantulus edwardii (assembly GCF_000299155.1). Lineage (NCBI taxonomy): Eukaryota > Metazoa > Chordata > Mammalia > Macroscelidea > Macroscelididae > Elephantulus > Elephantulus edwardii. The sequence continues at coordinate 1,842,370 of NW_006399823.1, forward strand.
GATGCTGTGTGCTGTATCTGCAATGACGGTGAGTGCCAGAACAGCAATGTCATCCTCTTCTGTGACATGTGCAACCTGGCTGTGCACCAGGAGTGCTACGGTGTCCCCTACATCCCTGAGGGCCAGTGGCTGTGTCGCCGCTGCCTGCAGTCACCCTCTCGCGCTGTGGACTGTGCCCTGTGCCCCAACAAGGGTGGTGCCTTCAAGCAGACAGACGATGGGCGCTGGGCCCACGTGGTGTGTGCCCTGTGGATCCCCGAGGTCTGCTTTGCCAATACGGTCTTCCTAGAACCTATTGACAGCATCGAGCACATCCCACCAGCTCGCTGGAAACTCACCTGCTACATTTGCAAGCAGCGTGGCTCAGGAGCTTGCATCCAGTGTCACAAAGCCAACTGCTACACAGCTTTCCACGTCACCTGCGCCCAGCAGGCTGGCCTGTACATGAAGATGGAGCCTGTTAGAGAGACAGGTGCCAACGGTACCTCTTTCAGCGTCCGCAAGACAGCCTACTGCGACATCCACACCCCCCCAGGCTCAGCACGCCGTCTGCCCACCCTGTCCCATAGTGAGGGAGAAGAGGAGGAAGAAGAGGAGGAGGAAGAAGGAAAGAGCTGGAGCTCAGAGAAGGTCAAGAAGGCCAAGGCCAAGTCCCGGATCAAGATGAAGAAGGCACGGAAGATCCTGGCAGAGAAGCGAGCGGCAGCACCCGTGGTGTCGGTGCCCTGCATCCCCCCACACAGGTATGCTGGGTGCAGGTTGACAGGCAGGTGAGGGAAGAAGCTCTCCTTGGGAGGAACTGGCAGGTCTGGGGTGGTGTGGCGGGCGGAGTTAGCCTCTTACTGTCAGGATCTGCACAGAAGTAACAGCAACTGAATCCCAGAAAGAGGTGTCTATAGCAGGCCACCAGACTTATATTAGGAGTCAGAAATGTAAACCTTCATCAGGTAGATCTACTAGGTGCCTTAAACAGCCCTTCACGTTGATGGTGTGGTGAAGTTAGGAAGGAGGATGGCTAGTCAGCAGCTACAGAGAACTATGCTGTGAAGGGAAAAGGAGAAAGAATTGTGGTTTCTATAATCTGTCTGGTGTGACTATGTTATTTTTAATACTCATGCTGTTTAGTTGATAATCTATAGTTTACAGTTATATATAGTTATGCCTTAAAGCTTTCAAAGACTCAATCTGAATGGAATATCCTGGACAGATAAGCCCTTTTGGCTTCAATGACATGAGCTATTTTTGGGGCCAACCTCTATGTGTCAAGGTTAGGGATCCTGGCTTGATGCCGGGAGCATGTCTTCTGATACTGGAGGTTCCCTTGTTGACACCTTTTGCTGTAGTCCTGGTGCCCCAGGTCTTTTTTACAGGAGACTTAGTCCCTTTCAAGCCTCATCCGGGAGCTCACTGGCCTGAGGTCCCAGTTCTGCTGATGAAGAAACAGCATCCAGTAGGCATTTCTCTTTGTTCTCCCGCCTTCTAGGCTTAGTAAAATCACCAACCGCCTGACCATCCAGAGGAAGAGCCAGTTCATGCAGAGGCTACACAGCTACTGGACACTGAAGCGACAGTCACGGAATGGGGTCCCACTACTACGTCGCTTGCAGACCCATCTCCAGTCTCAGAGAAATTGTGACCAGCTTGGGGTACCATGTCAAATTTCCTGTGGGCTTTTGGGACTGAGGATGTGGGGAAAAGGGAAATGTGCTTCCGGTGTCAAGAGAGTTTAGGTGATTTCTTCCGTTAAGCTGCCTTCAAACCAGATTTGGGATGAAGTCCTTGTATTTTATTGTCTTAGTGGATGGACATTGTTTCTCTAAGTTCATTCATTCACTCAGCAAGCTTTTGCTACGTATGTGTTTTGTGCCACCTTTCAGACTAACAGATAGCTAGACAGTTTAGCTAGCAAGTCTGCCAGGCAGTCCCTGTGCTCCTGCTTTCTGCCTGGCTTGCACACCAGGGTGCCCTGGGCTCTCTACCCACCTTTGACCCTCCTCTGGCTCCCTCACCATCTCATGATCTCCCTTTTGCCTCCACAGAGAGATTCCGAGGATAAAAACTGGGCTCTCAAAGAGCAGCTCAAGTCCTGGCAGCGGCTCCGACACGATCTAGAGCGAGCTCGGCTGCTGGTAGAACTGATCCGCAAGCGGGAAAAGCTCAAAAGAGAGATGGTGAGTGTTCCTGGACCAGCCATGCTTTACAGAGGAGGAAGCAGACATGGGAGAAGGGAAAGCTTGTCCCACAGCCAGCTGGCACCAGGTTGGTGCTAGGGTTACAGCTCCTGTACTGTCAGTCTACCAGAAAGAGAATGCCACAGCAGAATGTGAACAGCACCCTGAATTTCATGTACTAGAGTTCGAGGAAGGGAAAGCTGAAGGCCAGCTGGGGAGAGTTTCCCTGGGGGAGGGGGCTTCTGGCAGCATGGTGAGTTCCACAGGTGTGCAGTTAGGCAGAGACCATGTCCTCAGATGCCTCTGGTAAGGGCTTGGCTGAAAAGGTCTTTGTGTGTGTCAGATCAAGGTCCAGCAGATTGCCATGGAAATGCAGCTGACCCCTTTCCTCATCCTCCTTCGTAAAACCTTAGAGCAGCTTCAAGAGAAGGACACGGGCAACATCTTCAGCGAGCCGGTCCCTCTGTCTGAGGTAACCGAATTGGATGAAGTAAGAATCTCTTCCCCTCACTCCACCTTCTTTCTGTTCCTCCCAGTTGGACCCCTGCTGCAGGTCTGGGCCAGGGACTAGAGGGGACCTTGAAGACAGGGGCTGTGGCTCTGGAGCAGGATAAATGAAGCCATCCATACTGCATATCGCCTGGACTTGGCCTTAATCTTTGTCACATCAGGGCCCAGAATGGGAGGCCATCTGTACTTCCTTGGGCAGGAACCCAGTGTCTGGGTGCTGAGCCCTAGAGAGGAGGATTTAGGAAGCTCAGCACCTAAAGAACCTGTTTGCAAGCCCTGGGCCTTGCTGGCAGGCTCTTCTCTGAAAGGTATAAAATGAGAGAGGTCTGAGCAAGCAGCCTCCTTGTGAGTTTAATAAGATGCAAGGAATCAAGGTGGTGGTATTTCCAGACAGTTAAGCTAACTATTTCCTTACTGAAATTTCACATGGCTCTAGAAGGTAGATTTGGCTATATTTTCATCACCTTTTTCCAGGAGAGGAAATGAAGGCCCAGAGAGATTAAGAGACTTGCCAGGGTCACACAGCTTGTGACTGGTAAATTTGGAACTAGAATCCAGCTGTCTTTTCCCTGTGTTACATGCCTGCCTCTGACTGGTGGGAGGAGGTGGGGAAGGGGGCGGGGGCGTTAGGAGCAAGAACCTTTATGGGGATGAGGGGCCTATCTCTGCTTAGCTGCATCTGCCCTACCACCCAGGTGCCTGACTACCTAGACCACATCAAAAAGCCCATGGACTTTTTCACCATGAAGCAGAACTTGGAGGCTTATCGATACCTGAACTTTGATGATTTCGAGGAAGACTTCAACCTCATCGTTAGCAACTGCCTCAAGTACAATGCCAAGGATACCATCTTCTACCGGGCAGCAGTACGGCTCCGAGAGCAAGGTGGTGCTGTGCTCCGCCAGGCCCGACGCCAGGCAGAGAAAATGGGCATTGACTTTGAGACGGGAATGCATGTCCCCCACAGCCTGGCTGAAGATGAGACTCCACATCACACCGAAGATGGTGGGTACACACATGCACATATGTGCACCCAGACGGTACCTGGGATAGACAGTAGACTGGTTTTTCCCTGGGAGCAGACAGTGCAGGCAGGAAACAGGCAGGCTGAATGGTGGCTCTCTGAGCAGCCAGCTTGGCTCCGGCTGGCAGTGCCATTCCACATCTTGGTGCTGCCATGTCTCAGGTGGTCCGAGTGAGAAGCTAAGGTGGGAAGAGTTTGATTCTTGCTGTCTGCCTAGGTTCACGGGGTCCAGAGGGCTTCCAGAGTCTGATCTTTACTTCCTGCCTCCCCCACCCCGCTGACAGCAGAGGAAGAGCGGCTGGTCTTGCTGGAGAATCAGAAGCATTTGCCGGTGGAAGAGCAGTTGAAGTTGTTACTGGAGCGCCTCGATGAGGTGAATGCCAGCAAGCAGAGCGTTGGCCGCTCACGGCGAGCAAAGATGATCAAGAAGGAGATGACAGCACTACGGCGAAAGCTTGCCCACCAGCGGGAGGCTGGACGGGATGGGCCCGAGCGGCACGGCACCTCCGGCCGAGGTAGCCTGACCCCCCACCCAGCCACCTGTGACAAAGACGGGCAGACAGACAGTGCCGCTGAGGAGAGCAGCAGCCAGGAAACAGGCAAAGGTTTGGACCCCAAAACAAGCCAGACTGGCTCTGCCCCTGTGTCCACCTCCTGCCCTCCCCCTGGCCGAGGTCCCTTCTGCACAGCTAGCTGTACTTTCTCCCTTGCTCCCAATTAGGGACTCCTCTCCACCTCTGGCTATGTGTGTAAAAGGACAGTGTTACCTGTCCTGGCCTTAGGATCATCTCCTGGCACTGTGGTCCCACACACCTGGAGCATGACCCTGAATACCTCCCCTTTCCACATCCACACTTACCAACTCTTCGCCTTCTCTTTTTCTGCTCCAGGCCTGGGTCCCAACATGTCCTCAACCCCCGCACATGAGGTGGGCAGGAGAACCTCAGTTCTGTTCTCCAAAAAGAACCCGAAGACAGCTGGACCGCCCAAGAGGCCGGGCCGGCCCCCAAAAAACCGAGAAAGCCAGATGACCCCCAGCCACGGAGGCAGCCCTGTGGGCCCCCCGCAGCTCCCCATCATGGGCTCCCTGCGACAGCGCAAGCGGGGTAGGAGCCCCCGACCCAGTTCGAGCTCAGACAGCGACAGTGATAAGTCCACCGAAGACCCCCCAATGGGTGAGCCTCACCGTCACCCAGCCCGCCAGGACAGCGAGCAAAGCTGCATTCTCCTCAGTGCAACTCCCAGCTAATCTTATTCCTTGCCTATAAAATGTCAGAACTAGAAAGAAAAACTAATCAGACCGAGGAGAAAAATTGTCTAGAACTAGAAGGAGAAACTGAAGTTTCTCATTTTACAGATGGAGAAACTGAAGTCTATTCTGACTCACCCAGATTCTTATCCAGGGTCCCCACTTTGTACTACTTTTTCTCTTCTTTCTCTCCTTGCGGCTTTCTGCTTTCCAGCCATTTGTGTCCCAAAGCCATTCATTAGCCTTTGGAGCAGTACAAGAGGTGGGGGGCTGTAGCCAACTCTAGTCTGCAGTGCCTAGAGCTTGCTGTACTGGCACAGGGTGGAGGACCCTTCAGCACAGGAAAGCCTGAGTTCTGAGTCCTTATTATGCCCACATTACCACTGACCTTCATCCTCCTGACTTTCTCTTCCTCTGCTGCCTCCTATCCAAGACTTACCAGCCAATGGCTTCAGCAGTGGAAACCAGCCAGTAAAGAAGAGTTTCTTAGTGTACCGTAATGATTGCAGCCTGCCGCGGAGCAGCTCGGACTCGGAGTCCAGTAGCAGCAGCAGCAGCAGTGCCGCCTCAGACCGGACCAGGTACCAGCTTGAGATCCAAGCCTGACCCTCAGGGCCTCTTCCAGGACCAGCAGTGTCTCCCCAGGGTCCCTGCTTGATGGGGGTGACAGCCATCACTTAAAGTACTAAGTCACATGATTTAAAAGCAAATTAAATGGGTCAGCCAAGTTATTGCCATAATGTATCTTCGGGGACCATCCTACGTTTAGCTGATGGATAGAGCAAAGGCTTTCCAGCTGGCAGCCTGTGGCTTGGATTTGACTTATAGGCATATTTTGTTTGGCCAGCATGATGTTTTCAAACATGAATCAGGAAATGCCATGAAAAAGTCCCAGTTCCTGTAGTCTCTTCAAAAAAGTTAGGAAACCTTAAAAAAGAAAACCTGACAAATCTGAGCTGTGACCAAGTGGCATCTGATTGGATTCGAGTAGTGGCTCCTGCCTTTTAGATGGGGTACATGTTCATTCGCAGGATGATCTGTTAAAACCTGTTTAACTGTTAAAACCAGGCTGCCACTTTAGTCACATCATCATGTGTGGCCCTTGAGAGCGTTTGCCTTTGAAACCTCTTTGCAGTGAAGGCTTTCCAAGTGCCTGGGACTTGGGGAATTCAAGAGAAGACACTGCTATGTCAGTCCTCACCCCTTCCTTTCCTCCCCTGAGCTGAACTTCTGCTGTCTTTCCCACAGCACAACACCCTCAAAACAAGGCAGGGGCAAGCCCTCTTTCTCTCGGGGCACCTTCCCAGAGGACAGCAGTGAGGACACTTCAGGCACTGAGAACGAGGCCTACTCCGTGGGCACTGGCCGCGGCGTGGGCCACAGCAGTAAGTACCCACAGCCACGGCCAGGGCTGCCCAGGGCCCAGTGTCAGGGCCTTGCCAGTCCTCCAGCTGCTGATCCAGCCTCTCTCTCCCGTTCCTGTGAAGTGGTGAGGAAGAGTCTGGGCCGTGGCACTGGTTGGCTGTCAGAGGACGAGGACTCTCCACTAGATGCTCTGGACCTTGTGTGGGCGAAATGCCGAGGATATCCTTCATACCCAGCTCTGGTACGGCCTCCCCTTCTCCTGTCATGCCCTTTACTATTCAGTCCCAGAACACAGGACTCAGTAAGCAGATTCTTTCTAACCCCTGACCTGTAGAGCACAGGAGTACTTAGCAGATAGACTTATGGATAAATGCAGCTTGAGTACCCTCAGAGGCCCAGGCAGTCCAGTAGCTCCCTTTGTTTTCTCCTTGCTCCATGAGTTGTAGAACAATCAGGCATAGGAAGGCACCAAAGAACAACACTGTAGCTTTAGCAATATGATAACCTTTCTGTCTTCCCACTTCAGAGGTAGCTTCCAAATTCCTGGCAGGGCAGGTCTTGCAGAGGAAGTCCTGAACCAAACCAGATTGTTCTTATACCTTCAGATCATTGATCCAAAGATGCCCCGAGAGGGTATGTTCCACCACGGTGTTCCCATCCCTGTGCCTCCACTAGAGGTGCTGAAACTTGGGGAGCAGATGACCCAGGAAGCCCGAGAGCATCTCTATCTCGTCCTCTTCTTTGACAACAAGCGGACCTGGTAAGGCAGTAGGGATATTTAGTTTAACTCAGCCATAGACACAGCCCTGAATGGATGCTGGAGACTCCAGCAGAGGCAGGGTGGGCCTCACGAGTGGGCAGAGGACTTAGAATAGGTCTTTGAGCCAAGGGTTTGTGTTGGCTAGGAGTCTGATAGGCTGTGTGGTAGCAGCTAATAGTGCTTGTAGCTCGAAACCAGAGGACCACTGATGATAAATCTAGGAGTTGCTCCTCATCCAGTTTCTCCATCTCTTGCCTCCATGATGACAAGATGGGGATTAAGCAGGCATAAGCATTCAGGTCATAAATTTCTTCTTTGTCATACTATTTAGTCTTTTGGCTAGGAAGCTCTGGTGCCTTCGTAGGTAGGGAGTGGGGCTGCCAACTCAAAGGCAGGTGTTTCAAATCCACCATCTGCTGCAAGGGAGAAGGATGAACAGTCTCCTCCCATGCAATTTATATCCTCTGAAAACCCACTGAAGGGTCAGTTGAGTCAGTTCCAACTCCACAGCAATGAGTCTTTGCTGATTGCCTGGTGTCATTAAAATGTGCCTGAAACAAGTGGTATTGTCCCTATTTCAAGTTAGATCAGGACTTCCCCTTTTTTGTTCCCCAAGATACCCTGCAGTTACTACCCTTCAGTATGACTGTTTTGACTGGGCTCTCTTCATCACTGGACTGTGAGCAGTTTCCTAAAAGAAGGGACTGTTTCTCTTGGTCCATCTAATCCTAGTGGCCCCTGAGAACCTGGCCCAGTGTTGGTGCCCAGGAGGTATGTTTAAATGAATGAAGAATGTGGACGTCTCATGCTAGTTCTCCCTGAGCTGATTTATTTGATCATGAACCTTACCCAACAGGCAGTGGCTGCCCAGGACCAAGCTGGTTCCTCTGGGGGTGAACCAAGATCTGGATAAAGAGAAGATGCTAGAAGGTCGCAAGTCCAACATCCGGAAGTCAGTGCAAATCGCCTACCACAGGGCTCTGCAGCACCGCAGCAAGGTGCAGGGCGAGCAGAGCAGCGAGACGAGTGACAGTGACTGATGCTGCCCAGTGCCCTGTGACTTCTCTCCCTGCTCACTGTCCTGGAGTGGCACCAGCCTCTGCACTGACTCATTTCTGGTCTCGGGGCCAGTCTCAGGGGAAGCTGGGCGGGGGGAGGTCCTTCCCGCTCTGAGTGCAGCTGGACTGTACAGAACACTCCAAGGGCCAGTGGTGGCTCTGGGCAAGTAGAGGGGTGAAAGGCCAGAAAGAGCCCGGGAGACCTCATGGCTATTTAGGGCCTGGTGGTGGGCTTCAGTTAGAACACTGCATAAATAGGCCATCCCACCTCTTCTCTGTACTTGTGCCAGGAGATCTGCAACTGCCTAGAGGCCTAAGGCCCTCCATGTGGTTGGGTGAGTGGGCATCTGCCCAGCCTAGCAGTGTCTGGCCTCAAGAGGGGCACTAGGTGACCCCCTCTCCTCTGTTCCTGTAAATACTGTAATTAGTGGAGAATTTAAATTATTCTCGTTTATAACTGCGTTTCCAGGTCGCGCCAGAGTCATTTGGTACTAAAAAAAGCCTGGGGCCTTGTCCCCATGTCCCTTCCTCCCATAGACCCTGCTTCCCATACCTTTCAAACTGGTTTGTATTTATTTCGAAGGAAGAAAATATATTGATTCTTAGAAAAATAAATGGTCCTTTTGATTTCTTGATTCTTCTGCCAGAGAAAAGAGGTGAAAAGGGAGGTTGTATACCTCAGGGATGGTAAATAATTGGGCCCAAGTGGTTGCTAGCTGCTGTGCATGTATAAGACAGCAGCATAGACACTAGAGCTTCCATTTCCCTCCATTTTTACTGAGTGGTACACCCTGTGCACCTTAGATAAATGACTTGGATCCCTTACCGTGTCAGTATGGGTAGGTTAGTGCCGTGACGACACTGAAGTTTGGGGGAAATGAACTTGCTTTAAATTTCCCCACCTGGGAAACTTAAGGGCTAGAATTTGAACTCAGGTGTTTGTCCAACTCCAGAGGACGCCCCTACACAGGCCTCTGAAAAGCTTAATAAGGCCAGATTAGCAGGCAAACGCTGAAGACCAGTTCACCGCAAGCATAGGGGGCTGGTCGAGTGTGCACAGCGCCCAGCGGGCAACAGATTTGTCAAAGACTCAGTGGAGGCGGACTGAGAGGTTGGGGAACACACGTACGCAGGAGCTGATTCCAAAGACCGCTAGTTCTTGAGGCGTCAAAGACTCAGCAAGCTGCGGATCCGTGGTTTGGTTTGGTAGGACACCTGCCGCAACAAGCCACGGGCGCCAAGGCCAACAGTGGGAGCCAGCGACAATCCCTTAGCGCCTCCGGAAAACCCGCCCCTACCCGCGCGCCTGCTGGCCTGTGCGCAGCTCTTCGGCGTTGGATGGCGCCGAGCGGGTGGGCGGGGTTTGAATACTACTTCCTGTGATTTCCGGGTCCGCCCGATGCATAACCCGGAGGATTCGCTTGCGTCCCTAAGATGTGGCTGTCTGGTGGTCCTCTCAGACGGTCGGCTGCGGGAGGCGAGGAGGTAGATGGGGTTGCGGACCACTACTACCAGAACTGTTGGAGTCTGGTCAGGGGGTAAAGCCGGGAAGGGCAGGTGTTCAGTACCGCGGACTCCAGGTCTGGGTTGGCGGCTCCCTCAAGCCCAGCAGCATGGGTCATCGGACTCTAACTTCCAGCCCTGCCCTCTGGGCCTCCATTCCCTGTCCACGCTCTGAGCTTCGCCTGGACCTGGTTCTGGCCTCCGGGCAGTCTTTCCGGTGAGTGACTTTCCGGGCACGCCCCTCTCCAGGGTCCTAGAGCCTGGCTTTTCGCGGAGCACCAAAGAGAAAACAGGTCCAAGTGACCATCCTGTTGCCTCCTTTAGGGAGTAGATCTCAGAAGCCTTATGAGTGTTGGGCAGCCCAAAAGAGAGAACTGAGGTCCGTGTACACTTCGTGGGTTTTGTGCAGTGAGCTTTGCACTTAGTTGGTTTTTTAAGTGGAGTGTTTGTGTGCTGGGTGGGGTGGAAAGGGCGCAGGAAGCGGGACTGAGTGCAGACATGCTGCGGTGGGCACAGGTGGCGGGAGCGCAATGAGGGACACTGGAGCGGTGTGCTGGCCGGCCGGGTGTGGACGCTAACGCAGACGGACGAGCGGCTCCATGGCACCGTGTACCGACCCGGGACGGGCCAGCCCAGCGCGCCCACGCCCGAGGAGCTGCAGGCTGTGCGCCGCTACTTCCAGCTGGACGTCAACCTGGCGCAGCTCTACCACCACTGGGCTTCCGTGGACCCCCACTTCCAAGAGGTGGCCCGGAAATTCGAGGGTGAGTAAAGCATCGGGGGCAAAAGCTGCAGTCCTTACGTTTTGTTCATATTTCTTAACTCTTACGGACTCGGTTTCCCTTTCTGTAAGATGGAGATGGGGTGGGCAGTGGTGGTTCAATCTCTATTGAACTCCCACCTCCCGCGTGGATGGCTCTTGTTCAGATATGTCCCGTGTGCTTCATGAATAGCCCTCACTTGTCTCGCATTGGAGGCCTGCGCCTGCATTTTGCTGTGAAGCTGGGCAGGTTTCAGCAGATCTTCCAGACTCAGAAGAAAGGCCTGGCAGATTAACTGGCTGGTGAAAACCATGTAGATCGCAGTGGTCAGAGCCGCAACCAGTCATGAGACTAGAACCCATCCAGGCAACATTTTCCTTCATTGTATAGGCTTGTCTTGATTTGGGGGCTGACAGCAAAATGCTAGCAACAAAATGGAAAGTAAACTCCTACAAGTTAGAATTTTTTATGAGGTTGTAATATAAACAGGTCTGTCTTGGAGAGGGTGAAACTAAGTTTGTCCTTGGAGGCAAGGATTTTGAAGCTCTGCCATATACTTGGGGCACATGGCCAGGAGAGACAGAGCAGTCTTTAGAGAAGGACATCATGCTTGGAACGGTGGAGGGACAGCGCAGGAGAGGAAGACCCAGGATGATATGGATTGACAGTAGATGGGATTATGGGGGTAGGTGTGTCAAGATTCAGTAAGACTGGCTCAGTACAGGGATGGCTTCAGAGATATTGTACATAGAGGTTCTGAGTCGCAGGCAACTGGAGGGCAGAAAACAACAACAAAGCTTTTGAAGGTTATAAAGTGCTTAATAGAGTCTTTAACACAGCTGACCCTCCCTCCACCTCCCAGGATTTCTGAGGCTATAAGTTGCACAGGAGGAGCTTTTGAGAGAGGTACAGCCTCACAGTTAGCAATTCTAAAAGATCATGCCACCAAAGCTTCTTGAATAGTGTCGGATTTACTAACTTTATTAATATTATAGCTGCTATGATTAATGTTATGTCTGTAGTGGAAAGACAAGGCTCTTAAGTCCAAATTTGGCCAAGTGAAGCAGGCACCCCCATTCGTTCTGTAGATACTTATCGAGTGTTTACTTTGTGACTAGGAACATAAGAATGATGAAAACAGACCTAAATCTCTGCCCTCATGGTGTGTCTCCGGGCTGCTTCATCTGTGAGCTAGAATGAAGAATGAGAGGCCTGGTGGTGCTCTTGCTAACAGTTCTGTCCCTTATTTCCTGGGATGCTCCTGGAGCCTTGATGCCTCAGATCTGTGGGTGGGAAGAGGCACCCTGAGTTGCAGGTTTTCTCCCACTGCCTACTTTTCTGGTTTACAGGTGTGCGGCTTCTACGGCAGGATCCAGTTGAATGCCTTTTCTCATTCATCTGCTCTTCCAACAACAACGTTTCTCGCATCACTGGCATGGTGGAGCGGCTCTGCCAGGCCTTTGGCCCTCGGCTCGTCCAGCTTGATGATATCACCTACCATGGCTTCCCCAGCCTACAGGCCCTTGCTGGTGAGTCAGTGGGTCCCCCACACCCAGACCCCTGTCAGCTTTTCCTGGTTTCCTGGTTCTCAAAACACTGCCCCCTCCCAGAGTTACCCTGCCTTGTCTGGTTAGCCCCTGTTCTTTTTCATTTTCCCCATTTACCCCTAACATGCATGTGATTTTTTTTGCCTAGTGGGTTCAGTGCTTTAGGAAAAAAACATTACATATACAGTATTATATTAATAGTATGAGCTCTGGGGACAAACTGGGTTGAATCCTAAATCTGCCATTTACCCTCTAGCAATGTGATCTTGGGCACGTTAATTAGCCTTTCTTTCTATTTCTCACTTTCTATTTCTATGAAATTGGATAATAATAGCTATTACCAATCAGAATTGTTATGAGGGCCAAATCAAAGGTGTAGAGAAATTGTGTGGGGAGTTCTGGGGGCCTAGTGGCAAGAAGTGGAGCTGCAATCCCGAAGGCATGTGTTTCAAGGCTACCAGCTGCTCCGAGGGAGAAGGATGGGCAGTCTCCTCCTGTGCGATTAACTGCCTCTGAAAACCTGCTGGAGGGTCAGCTATGGGTCAGTCATGACTCTACAGTACACAACAGCAGCAACAATAGAGACAGTATGTAGAAAATTCACACTGCCATCTTTGCCGTGAACACAGCAAGTCTGCGTCCCAGAACATACTTGTTCTTTACAGCATCCTGATGAGGCAGGTATGTCAGTGGACAGCTGTGAGAACCAAGCAAAAGGAAATACTTGGAGACAGCATAGCAAAGAGAAGACCTGTCTCCAGAAAAGAGCATGCTTTTTGGGCCTAGAAACCTAGACTTGAGTCTCTGCTCCTACTTTAATAGTGTAAAACCTCAAGAAATTGTCTGACTTCCCCACTCCTCACTTATCTATAGAATGAAGATAAGAATTTCTCTCTAGGAGAGTTTTGGGGAAGAATTAAGCAACCATGAGGCAATGTCATGCAGTGAGCTAAAGCACAGGCATTGGTGGCTCAGACTGGTGAACGGGCTCCCATCTCCACCGTGTTATTGTTAGAGCAAGTTCCTTAACCTCTTCTGAGCCCTCATTTTCTCTGTGAAATGGAAAATACAGCAGTCCTTTCCGTAGAATGTTTGAGAAAACAAAGCAGTTGTATACCTAAAGCACTTTGTCCATGCAGAGTACCCAGTGCTTGCTAATAGAAGCTTTTACTGTTTCATAATTAGTACTTTAGGTCATGAGTGTAAAAGTTCTTTTTTATTACTATCTTTTTTTTAATTATTATTTTTACGTGTACCGTCAAATCAGATCTGACTGGTACAGGAGGAGATTGCTCCCTCCTTCTCCAGCAGAGCATCTGGTGGATTTGAACCGTGTACCTCTGGGATTGCAGTGGAAAGTTCTTTATAAAGCCCCATGGGGAACCAGCCAAGCCCTCTTTAGTCCCTGCTTCACTGTCCAGCACACACACAGTGGGTACTCAGGTAACATCTTTAAAATGGCAGGCCCCAGACCTCAGCCTTTCCCTTTGCACATACAAGTGTCCACTGTATCCCACGGGACCTAGAAAATAGCATACCCATCAGGTGGCACAGGCTTGTGCACCAGCCAGAGGACCAGGGACACTGTGAAGACACCTGACCTTGCTCCCCTTCCCATTCTCCACAGGGCCCGAGGTGGAGGCTGACCTCCGGAAACTGGGGTTGGGATACCGTGCCAGCTACGTGAGCGCAAGTGCCCGAGCCATTCTAGAAGAACATGGTGGGCTGTCCTGGCTGCAGCAGCTTCGTGAGGCCCCCTATGAGGATGCCCATCAGGCCCTCTGTACCTTGCCTGGAGTGGGTCCCAAGGTGATGATGCCCCCCGGGTGAGATACCTTCTTCATCCACATTGAAAGTAGAAGAGAAAGGCCTGGGAGCTGTGTCCAGGCTTTGATTTTGAAGGCAGAGTAGGAAGGAAAAGGAATGCAAGATGATGTTTTATTAGAGAGAAGAAAGCAGAGTGCGGGAATATAAAGGATATTCCACTTTGAATTTTAGAAAGGCTATTTGCCCAGATGCATGCATATGTTACTATACATATGCAGAAAATTTCATAGAGAAAACTCAATAGTGGTTATCTCTGAAGAAACAAATGGTAGATGCTTCTCTCTTAATTTTATTCTTTTTCTTGAATTTACATGTACCTAATACTTTAAAAAGTTATTTAATGTCAACAGTTAATCTAGCAGTAAAATTATTGAGAATTTAGCTTCCCTTTTCTCTCTCTTTATAATTGAAAAATTAATGTTTAGAGAAAAAAATCTTAGCAGACTCTGGCTTTGACCCACGTCACTGCAACTTTCAGGGCCTTGTTTTCTTTAACATGAACTGGTACCATCTTCATCCTCGTTTGTCATGAGAACTTAGCTCACAGAGAGGCTCACTTAGTAACAGCTTTTTTTTTGCTTAAATTACTGTTAGGACGTTGGCTTGATCCTGCCATTGTACTCTGGTGGCTCATCCTCTGTCTTATCTGCCCCAGGTCGCTGACTGTGTCTGCCTGATGGCCCTCGACAAAGCCCAGGCTGTGCCTGTGGACGTCCACATGTGGCAGGTGGCCCAGCGTGACTACAACTGGTACCCTACCACAAGCCAGGCAAAGGGTCCAAGCCCTCCAGCCAACAAGGAACTGGGTGAGGAAAGAGTAGGGTGTCAGTGTGGGAGTGGGGTTGAGATGGGACAAACCTGTCACCCTCTTCATCACCCCTCCCTAAATCTCACTGCCTGTTTGTGGGAAGCAGGGAGAGAGGGACCAGATAATTTAGATTTATCATTTCTGGTTTAGGAAACTTCTTCCGGAGCCTGTGGGGAATTTATGCTGGCTGGGCCCAAGCGGTGAGTGTGTCCAAGTTCCCCACCTACTGGTTAGTAGGTCCCTAAGGACCCCACAGGATTTCCCCTCCAGCCCTGGCTAGTGTAAGTGTCCCTCATGGATGCCCAGCTCCTAGCCCTGTCCCCTGGACTCTTGACCCTTCTCATACCGCCCCTAGCCCTCACCCAGAGTACACCTTGCCCCCACAGGTGGTGTTCTGTGCTGACCTGCGCCAGCCCCACCGTGCTCAGAAGCCACCAGCAAAGCGCAGAATGGGGTCCAGAGGGGCAGAAGGCTAGTGCGGGCACTGGATAGAAGAATCCCAGACAACTTCTCCTGTCCCCCCCTCCGAGACACATGTGTTGGAGGAGGCTCCTTGTACTACCTCAAGGGCCAGCCGACCCCAAATCAAGCAGTCATTTTGCACAGAACAGTTGGACTGGGGCTTTCTGGGGAGACCGAGCCACCTGTGGTTTTATCCTCTTCCTTTATTACAAGAAGGAACAATAAAATAGAAACTTTTGTATGGAAAATGCAATGGAGAAGCAGGAGAGGGAGTGGGGAGGGCTAGGGAAGGGGATTAGAATGCCCCCAACCCTGCCCAGGCAGGGGGTCCTGACCCTAGCTCCAGGGCCTAGAGCTGGTGGGGCAGCGTAGGGGGAAGCTCTGGACCCGACTCCACACAGCAGTCTCGACAGCAGCAGCCTGCTGCTGGCCCTAGTGCAAGAAGGACAGGGTGGGTACAGGGACAGGCACCCCTGACCCATGGACACCCTTCTCCACGGCCCCTCTCCCCTTATCTCCTCAGGACCTCCCTGCAGCCCCCCTCCTTCACCCTTCACCATGCTCCCTGGAATCACGTCTCCACCAGCCCTCCTTTCTCCACGCCCTTTCTCCCTCTGCCCACAGAGCCCCGCTCCTCACCTGCAGCTGGGACCAGCAGCTCCCCGTGGCTGGCTGGCTGGCCCTGCCCCTCCTGGCTGGTTCCGAGCTGCAGCCTCCTCATGTGTCTCACTACAGCTGTGGCATTGAAGGCTTGCTGTGGGGAGAGGGTTTACGTGGCAGGGCTGCAGTGGGATTCTAATAGGAGTTGGTTATTTCCATCCAGGTGTTATTGACTACTTCCCTAATACCCACAAACCTCTACAAGGTTTTATTATAGTCCACCATCTATATGCACGTACACAAACAAAACAATATGTAAACAGACGATAGAATTATATGTTGGTTTTGAGTACCATAGAGTCGGAATCAATCCATAGGCTGACCCTCTGGCGAGATTTTAGAGGTAGTTAATCGCGCGGGAGATTGCCAACCCTTCTCCTGTGGAGCAGCTGGTGGCCTCAAACAATTAGTTTAAATTAGCATGTAATGGCAAACATACATAGCATTAATAGGGAGCTCTGGTGGCCTAGTGGCAAGAAGCTGTGCTGCAATCCGGAAGGCATGAGATTCGAATCCACCTGCTGCTCCGTGGGAGAAGGATGGGCAGTCTCCTCCCATACGATTAACTGCCTCTGCAAACCCGCCAGAGGGTCAGCTATGGGTCGGTTCTGACTTGACAGTATACTACTGCTGTCTAGCATTATGTGCCAGGCACAACTTAAGCCCTACTTTACATAGTATTTCATCTTCACAAAATGCTTTTGAGATTCCCTCGCCATTTTCAGAGGAGGGAACTCAGGCACAGAGGTTAAGTGACTTGCCCAGGTGTGTTTATCTTTCTCTATTCAGTATGTCAAACTAGATGGCTCCCAGGCCCCTAATTCACCATGTCCAAGACCTTCTTGTACCCCTAGAATCTCCTTGATGGTGCCTCCATCTGCTCTGTCCCCACCCAACGCATGGACCCACCTTGACATCTTTCTCCCTGACACCCTTTTCTGTCCTCTCATCTTGTCATTTAAACCTCCTAACTGAGCCACTGTCCTCTGCCCCTGCTCTGGTCCCTGCCTTCACGACTTCTGCCTGCATCTCTATTGAGTCAGTTCTCACTCAGCAGAAACCTCCCTCGGTTTCTGAGGTTGAAAACTGCAGTGCAAGACTTCCGTCTTTCTCCCTTTGCGCCACCGTTAGGTCTGAACTACTGCAGATATAAAGACTTTGGGTTAGCAGGGCACCTCATTGCAGCCTGAGACGAGAGCTCCCTGCATCTCTGCTGTTCTGTGCCGTCACATTGACTACCGCATGCACCATCTCTGATAAGGCTCGAGCCCGTTAGAGTCACTGTGTCCGTCCATCTTGTTGAGAGTCTTTCTCTGACCCTCTACCTTGCTCAGTATGATGTCTTTCTCCAAAGCCTGGGCCCTCCTGACAACATGCCAGAAGTTGTTCTTCCTCTAAAACACTTGTTTGTTCTTTTGACAGTCCATAGGATATACAGTGGCACCATTTCTTGTCATCCTTAGTCATTGTCCAATTTTAGACACATAGGAAGCAACTGAAAAGCCCATGGTTTGGATCAGGCCCACCTCCGTCTATAACCTGATACGGCTCTTCAGCACTTTGGAGGGGTCTTTGACAGCAGATTTTTTCCCCTCAGGACATGTCTTAATTTCTGACTGCTACCATGGGAGTTGACTGTCGATTCAAGTAAAATTAAATAGCTGACAACTTCAGTTGTTTCCCCATCTACTATGATGATGCCTATTAGTCCAGTGAACTGCCTCCTAATTGGTCTCCCAAATTCTACAACTCCATGCCGTACCTCTCTACATCCTGACAGTCTCCTTCAAATCCTGGGCTTCTCAGCTTCCTCAAGGCAGTGCTCCACTGCGACATTGCAGGCCCTGAGTGGCTAGGCCTGTCCTAGCCTCGGTGGTCTGGGCTCCTGTCCGCACTCACTTGAGCTCTCTCATTCATCACGCCCAGCTCTTGTACTGCCTTCTTATTTATACCTGTTCTTTGTGCCTCCTGTATGCTACTCGCCTGGCTGATTCCTACTCAGCAGTGATGCCCAATCTTGCTTGTTAACTGCTTGTATGACTTGGTAGAATGCTTGGGTTGGATTAGATGCCTCCTTACGAACTGTAGGCTGTTACCTGTTTGGATTTGGAGAACAAGGATTGTCTGGAATAGAGTAGGCTTAAGTGTTTAGTGGAGGGAAGAATGAGTGAGGGCCTTTGATAAGCATCACTGAGCAAGTCCTGTGTGCCCAGATCAGTACTGAGTGTTGTGTGATCTGAGGGCTGGAGACAGGGACAGAGGGGAGGCTACACAGCTCATGATCTCACCTTCCATTTGCTCTTGGCAAAGTTCTTCTTGATCTGCTCGCTCACTGACTGGTGGATATTCTTATCCAGAGCTGTGTCCCCTGCAATCCTAGGGTGAGTGTGTAGAGAGGGGCATGTGAGAGGCAGAGGGTGGTTTGGAGCCCCAGGTCCCACCCTAGCCCCAGGCTCTTGGGAGCCCTCACCATGGGTGCTGCAAGGCCTGCTCACAGGTGAACCTCTTCTCTGGATCCTTCTCCATCAGGTGCCGGATAAAATCTTTGGCTGAACCCCAGGACAAAGCAAAGACAAGGTGGGGTGCCTGTGGACATCCCCAAGATAGAACCCAACCCCTCAGTTCTGGTTTAGCCTCAGCAAGACAATAGGCTAGATCTGTCCATCCACCTCATCTGTGCTATTTCTCCAGCCCTGACTCCAGCCCCTGGTCTTTAAGGAAAAAAACAGTCACTGAAGTGCAAATGCTTCGTAATAGGAGCAGAGATGAAAAAGGTGGTGGTAGTACAGGGAGGTGTTATCAGAAGTGCTGTTTAAAGGATGAATGAAGGTGTGCCTACAAGCTGTCTTGGGCTGGACCAGGCAGAAGGTAGCCCTTGATGGGTACCTGGGCCTGAAGCCAGCTCTTGGGACGGGGGCTAGGAATGGAACAGAAAACCCCTGGAACAGATGAAGGTGTGAGAGGCTGGGTCCAGTGCGGAGGGTAGAAAGCCCACATACCAGAGTCAGAGATGTCATCCCAGTAAGGAGAGTCGAACTCATACTCGGCCTTCAAAATCTGCTCAAAGAGCTTGGCATCATTCTCGTCATAGAAGGGGGGGTAACCACAGAGCCTGGCAGAGAAAGGGAGTCTGTTTTCCTACCCCAGGCACCTGCAGTCTTAGGGGGCCGGCAGGGCCTTTTACAGAGGGGAGACAAGCCCTTGTTGCTTGCTCATGTCTGTCCAGCTGCACTGATGTCCCTCCTGGAGGCCTATGCTAAACCATTCATCACCCTGATGTCCAACAGCAGTTTCTTCTTCTGTCAGGACACTGCGCAAACCTTGCCTCGGAGAGGCCTCCCGCTGCCTCATCTGCAGTGGCGGCCTTCTGTTTCCTATCTCTGCCTAATTTCTCTTCACAGCTTTTTACTACCCAACATAATTTGTTGATTGCCCCTCTCTGACTAGAATATCTGCTCCTCCTCGGGCCCTACGTTCATTTTGTCCCCAGCTAAACCTCCAGTACTTGGCACAGTGTCGGAACATTAAAAAACCCAAACCTGTTGCCCGTGGGTTGGTTCAGACTGGATGGCAACCCCATGTGGGCAGAGGGACTGGTTCCGCAGAGCAACTGGTTTTCAGGAGGGTATCACCTGGCCTTTCTTCCTAGAGGCCTCTGGTGGGCTCAAACCTCTAGCCTTTCTGGCTTAGCCCTTTGTGTGACCTGACTCAGTGATGCTCCACTGTTTGTATTGCTGTACATTTTTACAAGAGGAGACCGCTCATCTTTATCAGAGTGACTGGTGGGATCAAACCACCACCCTTGAGGTTAGCAGTCCTGTATGTAATTGCACTGCATCACCAGAAACTCCTAGGTGAAGTTCTGTTGGGTCCTGGGGAACCAGCTCCGACTCCTAGCAACCCCGTGGATGACAACAAAACCCTGCTGGACTGTGCTGTCCCGTCTGCTGTGCGCAGGCCCACTGTGGCAGTCATTATGCCAGTCCATCTCTTTCCAGGTCTTGCGCTCTTCCACTGACCTACTTTTCCCAGCATGGTGTCCTTTCCCCAAAACTAGCCCCTCCTGGGGAGCTCTGGTGGCCTAGTGGCAAGAAGCTGTACATCAATCCCAAAGGTACACGGTTCGAATCCAGCAGATCATTTTCCTCCTGTACCAGTCAGATCTGATTTGATGGAACATGCACAAAAAATCATAAAACCACAAAAAACTAACCCCTCCTGAAGCATGTTGTTATGTACCATCAGTTGGAACTGACCCACAGCTGATCCTTTTTCAGAGGCATCAAATCACATAGGAGGAGAAAGCCATTCCTTCGGTGGAGCAGCTAGTGGATTCAAACCTTGTGCCTTTGGCTTGGCAGTGTAACTGGTCCTTAACACTAGGCCACCAGAGCTTCCTATTCTGAAGTCTATTAGGTGCTAAATAAATAGCTATTGAATGGATGAAAGAGGAGAAGACCATGCTGAGCCAGCTTCCCCATGGCCAGGTCCCCACTCACAGGATGTAGGCGATGACGCCGATGGACCAGCAGTCCACAGCCTTGCTGTAGGGCTTCTGGGCCAGGACCTCAGGGGCTGTAGAGGCAAGGGGACATGTTGACAACACATCTCTGCCCTGCAGTGTCTAGTTTGGCCCCTGCCCGGCCCCAGCCCAGGGCCCTTCGCACCCACGTATCCTGGTGTCCCACAAGCAGTAGACAGCACACTGCCTGGGTCTTCCATCTTGGAGAGGCCAAAGTCCGAGATCATGATCTTGGAGTCCTCATCCAGGCTGTAGTAGAGCAGATTCTCCGGCTAAAGGATGGGAGGGAGGAGGAGGAGCAGTGAGACGGCCAGAAGCCAACCACAGTGCCCCACTTGGCTGCCATCCTGGCCAGAGGCATGCAGACCTCAAGGACAGACTCAAGAAGGTCTCAAAGTTCAGAAAGAACCACGGTCTGGGCAGGAGTTCCATAAATGTTCTGTTTGTGTGGTGTGAAGCCCATCTCTAAGTGCTACGTTGTTAGTGGTGGTTTTCACTTTGTCCTTATCACCCTGCCAGGTCAGCCTGAATAGTCCCACTTGACAGGTGAGAACACAGGCTTGAGAACAGTGCCTTGCCCAAGAACCCATGGAAAGCAGCAGGGTGAAAACTCAAATCTTGAGCAACCTGAACCCAGTGCTGTTCTAGACTAGAAATGGAAGACCCCCATCAGCTCTTGAGTAGTAGAAATTTGGGAACTTCTGGGTTTCTTCTTTATTATGTCCCATCCAAGTTTTTTACAAAGAGCAAGTGGAACTTTTTTATCAGAAAAAGACGTAAAATGCTACTTGGATGAAAGCACAGTTTACCTTTGTGCTTATTTAAGCGTCTTAAGTGGAACAGAGAGGGGCGGCGAAGACGGCATTCACACGGTAAAGGGTCCATTGGGCTGCCCCCTCGAGCACATGCCCACCTTGAGGTCCCGATGGACGATGCCCAAGTCGTGTAGATACTTGACGGCATCCAGCACCTGGAAGATGAGGCGGCTGGCGTCCCGCTCTGTGTAGAAGCCTTTCTCCACGATGCGATCAAACAACTCCCCGCCTGACACCCTATAGCCAGAGATCAGGCAGCCTGACCAGAGGATGGGGTGGGAGGGGAGAGAGGGCAGTAGGTGGAGGTATGAGGACAGGGCAGAGGCAGGGCCACTCACAGCTGCATGATGAGGTACAGGTGGCCCCTACTCTCATAGATGTCATCCAGGGCTACGATGTTGGGGTGCTTGATCCTGGAAGCAGAAGTGAAGTGGTTCAGAGCTGAGTACCTCAGCTGTGCCCCCATATCACCTCTTCCCCCTGCAGACCTGACGATCCGGATCCCAAAGGGGAAAGTGGGTTTGCCACAATAGTGGGCTCTGGGTTCAAATCCTTCCTCAAGCTGATCAGTGGACACTTTTTTGTGTACGGTTTTGTGAAACTTGGTCTTACATATGTTGGGCATGTTGTAAAGAGAAGCTAATCTTTGGCAAAGGACATCATGCCTGGAAAGGTAGAGGGTCAGAGTGAGAGAGAAGACGACCCTCAAGGTGGACTGAGACAGTGACTGTTAACAGTGAGCTCTGGTTTATCAGAGGCCGTGAGGATGGTACAGGAAGGGGCAAGGTTCAGATCTGTTCAGAGGGTGGCTGAGTCACAACTCGATAGCACCTGACAAGAAAAACAGTTTCCTCAGCCTCCCTGACAGGTCCGCGCAAGCCCAGGAACTCTTGACTTGCTCTTCATTGTTCCCTCAGTGGCTGGTGCCAGTAATACTTGTTGCACCTCAGTTTCTTCATCTATAAAATGAAGTCTGTGATAGGTTTCTCAGAGAGTTGGGGTGAGGACCACCTAAGTCCATGTAGGTCAACCCCCAGCACAAGGCTTGGCTCCTACCAAATGCTCAGTGATTCCAGGGGCTGATCCTGAGGAGGAGGAAGGCAAACTTGCCTTGGGACTTTGGGCAGGTCCCTCAGCCTCTCTTGGCCTCTTTCCTCCCCTAGAAAACAGCATTTATTCCTGTTCAGTACTGTGTAGGGTGGTTGGAAGGCTTCAGAGAGACTAGAAGTGACGATTTTCCAGTTTCCCAGTGAGGACCAGGGGTCTGTATCAGCATGAGCATTTCAAAACACACCAGTTGATGGTTGATTGTCTTAAGTCAGCAGCCAAGCACTTTCTTCCCCCACTTCCTGAGTGGCTTTACTGTGTGAAGGGGACTAGATATCGTGACAACACTATTTACAATATGTGGTTCAGTTATGTTCCAGGATTGACCTTTAAACCTGATAGGAAGATTAAACCACTGTAAACAAGCATCTATACCACAGTCATGTTGGCTCTTGTGCCAGGTACCTGGAATAAAAGCCGTCTAATAGTCCCCACACCCGTCAAGTGCCTATTACCCCCATTTGATAATTAATTAGAGGCCCAGAGAGAATAAATGAGTCTCCTGAAGCAGAGAGGAGAGAAGGAGGGCAGGGGTCAGACTGTGGCTTACTCACTTGTGCAGGACAGCAATCTCATTCTCCATGTTGCCCTCCTTGCCCTCCAGGGCCTTCTTGGTGATGCATTTGATGGCCACCAACTTCTGAGTCCTCTTATCTTCTGCCAGGATAACCTCTGAGAAGGCCCCCCTGCAGGGAGAGGAATCCCTCCTGAGGTCAGAAAGTGGAATTCTAGCTTCCCTCCAGCCCATCGTCCTCTATTCTCTGAGTCAGATGACTACTTCTGGACTGTTGGGATGGGATGATGAGTCTCTTTCAGTCACTCCTAGCTTTAAGACTGGTCACATGACCTAGGTCTGGTCACAGTAAGTCATGTGATATACCAGGTTACTTGTACGTGAGAATGAGGTGGTTTTCTGGGTTTATTTCCATGCGATAAAACTTGAAACTGATTTGTCACCGCTTCAGAGATGCCTGCTTGAATATGAAATCAATAAAAAGGAAATGAAGGCTTTCTAATGGTTTACTTCCTTAAAACATGTATGTTTATCTCTGGTTGCAGCCATACCTGAACTTTTTCATTCATTAATTCATTCCTTTTTTAATTCATTGCCCAATTAATTCATTCCTCTTTTTGCTGTACCCGATTTGAGTCTGGCTGATTTAACATCCTTTAGAACCTTGAAAAACCATCAGCATCATCTGGGAGCTATTTTTTTTTTAAAGTACAAAATCTCATGTCTCACCTTAGACTGATTAAATCAGAATCTGCATTTTAACAAGACCATCTTTTGATTCACATGCACGTTAAGGTTTGAGGAGCAATGTTTCAGAAAAAATTAGCTCATTTATGCTAGTCCACTGAGTAAAGGTGTGTTGGGGGTTATTACGGCATTCTTTCTACAGCAGTTTTCCTTGGGAGAATAAGAAATCATAAGTCAACGAAAATTATCTCTAATGGTGAAATTTCGACCATCAGGAGTAACAATAGTACTTCTGATTCTGTAGTAGCCTAGGCTCTAGTCTTATCCCTTCCCATTTTATCCTCCAGTCTCTGGCCAGTGTGACCTGATTGTCCTGAATTGCAAACCTGCCAGAAAGTCTTCAGTATCCTCCTATAGTCAGTGGGATAAAGTCCAGTCTCGAGCTCTGGTTTGCCGAGCTCTACATGACACCTTCCTTCCTTTCTCTTAGTCTCTGTTCACCCTCCCCTAAGCCTCTTATTTTAGGAATCTCCACAAAGTTCCTCCCCTCTTTCCACACATACATTGCCTCTAATGTTATTCCTTCTTCCTGGAACACCTTCTCTCTTCCCTGATAAGTGAGAAGTCCCCATCAACAGTGACCCTCCCCCAGGTAGAAGGAACAGCCCTCTGGACTGTAGAAAACCCTAACAGGACACCGATCATATCTGTCTCCCCCATGCATGTGTCTGGGATCCACTGGAGGTGCAGAGAGCTAGGATCTATTTCTAGATTCCCAGCACTGGGAACAGAGCCCTGCTCAGCCTCCTGCCCCAAGCCTAAGCCAGCACCTTAGGAAGCTCCAGTGGC
The DNA here is from genome assembly GCF_000299155.1 of Elephantulus edwardii. Taxonomy (NCBI): domain Eukaryota; kingdom Metazoa; phylum Chordata; class Mammalia; order Macroscelidea; family Macroscelididae; genus Elephantulus; species Elephantulus edwardii. The sequence continues at coordinate 1,866,569 of NW_006399823.1, forward strand.
TTAGAGTGTAAAGAATTGAACTACCAATCCAAAGGCAGGTGGTTCAAATCCACCAGCTACTCCATGGCAGAAAGATGGGCAATCTGCTTTGCAATCTACAGCCTCTGAAAACCGGCTGGAGGGTCAGTTATGAGTTTATTCCAATTCGAGGGTGCATAACAGACCAGGTGCCCCAGATGCTGGCAGCAAGCTGGCTAATTCTTCCTCGTCCCCTTCTCTACATGCAGAGCCCAGGGCTGCAGCAAGCCCTGTCCAACCACTTGACAGAAATGAAAAGCCAAGGGCCACAGTGAGGCTGCCACATGGGCCAGAGCTTTAGGAAACAGGAAACTGACCAATAGACCAAAGAAAGCATCACCCTGGGCCAGCCACCCTAGCTGTCCACACCCAGCTGGCACCAGGCCAGCTCAGAAGAGGCCCCTACCCTAGTCATAAGACTCAAGGAGTTACTCACGTGCCCAGAACATCCCGGAAGTCGTAAATGTCCCTAATGTCCTCTGCTTGCTTCCAAGCGGGGGCTTCCACTGCCCCCGGCATGGCCCACTGCTCACTGGCCACAGCCAGGGCTCCTGGGAAAGAGAATGAAGGGAGGGGGCTGAGCTGGGCCCAGCTGTTTCTCTGGAAACTTACTGTTGGCTCCATTCAGCCTTTCAATATTCATTTACCCATTCCTTTATTCACACAAGTCACTTAATGTACATTCGTGTGTACATCATTCCTTTGTTCATTAAACATCATTTATGGTGGACGCAAAAGCCTTCATTCATCTAAGGCAAGAATTCATTTCTTCAGTTCCTCTTCCAGATTCTTCCTTTACAAATATAAACGCCCAAGGAGGGGCCTGATTTCAGGAAGGATGTTGAAACTCGGCAGGAGCGTGTAGAAGTGCACCCCAAAGGATGCTGCTCCCCACAGCCAGCAATGCCCAGCCCCACCCTGGGAATTGCTGAGGTGTCTCCTCTCCCTCCTTATTCCCACCCTAGCCTCTCGGAAGTCAGGTTTCCGGCAGCCTGGGCTTCCAACAATATCTCAGCCACATTTTAAAATAGCTGCTTCTGCTCTGTTACCACAGCAACAGCAGCCACAGCTGGCACTCCCCAGGCCTCCACCCCCCTCTTTCATGACTCCCCATCTGGGGCCAGGCAGATGAGACATGGTCCCACTCATGTGCCCTCCTGGCCTGCTCTCACCCCAACCCAGCCTGGACCTTCCCCTACCAGGCCTCTGTCTCCTCCAGCAGGATAGCATGGGTACTGTCTGTTTACTTCTCAGAAAAATAGGGAAACAGGTTGGAGATGGGCAAGGGCTGGGCTAGAGTTCCCCAAATGACACAGCTAGGGCACAGAGGACAAAGGTCATGAAAGGAGCTTCTCTTGGCTGGAATGTGCAGCCGATGTTGAGCCTATTAGAATACAGCTTCTCAGCCTTGCTCTAGGCCCACAGCATGAATGTTGTCCATTGCTGTTTCCTCCAAAGGAGAAATAGGGGAAGGCACACTGACTAGAGTCCCTGGTGTGAAATCCCACTCCTGGAATGAGACTCTGTTGCCAGGCGGCCTTGGCCACCAAGCCCAGGAGCAGAAACTTCTAGGAAAAGACTTTAAGTGAACTGGAGGTGCAGCCTTCAATTCTCCTGAAGGCCTGGCAAGTAAGCCTCTCACAGTGCCACATGTATCCCTATACCCAGCCCGCATCCCCAAGGCCACCCACACCTCAGAAACCAGACACTGGTCCCAAACACCCACCCACACCACCAGCACATTCACACTCCTCACACACAGCCCCCCAACACCTAATCATGAGTGTACTCAGACAGCTGCACAATCTCTACATACACATGCACACACATACACCAAACACCTGACACCTAATCATGAGTCTAATCAGCACAATCTCCACAGAAACTCACGGCCACACACATACACGGCACTTACATACACACACTCCCCACACACTTCCACTGATGCACACCATACACAACCACACCACACAGATACCCCACATAATCACAAACACACAAATACATACACACGCCCCACACACATACACACATTCCCCACATAACTCCCACATATACACCATACAGAATCCCACCACACACACTCCCACATACACACACCGACACACACATATCACCTAGAAACACACCATGCACCTTGGAGCACCCCACATACACCTACAGTCACACGCCGCACATGCACTTCCTTACACACGCACATACACCCGTACACATACAGCCCACACGCACACCACACACATGCGTGCGCACACCCCTCCAGCCCGCCCCTGGCACCCACCCGATTTCCCACGCCTGCCCACCACCTGCTGGGCCTGGGACGGGGTGGAGGAGGGGGAGAGGCCTGCGTGCCCCTCCAGGGTCCAGCCTGCCCGGGCGCCCCCATGAGCCCGGGGCGGACTGTCTGTGGGAATGGGTCCCGCCGGGCGCGCAGGGGCTTCCCGGTGCGTGCTGTACCTGCGGCTGCCCCGCCGTGGGGGGCGGGGGGGCTGGCGGGGAGGCTGGCGCCGAGGTCTGGCCGCGTCCGAGCTCGCCTGGCCGCCCCGCCCGAGAGCCCGCAGCTCTGATGTCAGTGTGGGAGGAGCCTGTGGCGCAGGCCCGCGAGGAGGGGCCCTTCCCGCTGGAGGGGGCGTACATCGAGGGGTCCCTAGGTCTGCGGACCGCGGACCGCTGGGGAGGAGGCTGTTCCGTGTGTGTGTGTGTGTGTGTGTGTGTGTGTGTGTGTGTGTGTGTGTGTGTGTGTGTTGTGTGTGTGTGTGTGTGGTGGGGTCTGCGGGCGGATGGGCGGGGAGGAGGCTCAGGGGAGTGACCCCTAGTCCTGCAGCCCGGGACCCCGAGAAGGAACCACTCCTTCTAAGGAGGCGGGACTGGAGGAACCAAGGTCTTCTGCCCAAGGAGGAGTTCTGCTAGTGGGGGGACAGCCAGAAGACCCCTAGATGTGAGTCCTGGGGACCATCGGGAAGAAGGCCGTTCTCTCTAGGGAGATATGCACGGAGACACCTAGATCTTGGCTCTACCTTGGCTGGACGCTTCCTTCATTTTCCCTCAGGGCCTCATTCCAAGAGAGACGACTGAAGCCCAGGTTCCAAGTCTGCAGCTGGTCTGTGACAGAGTAGGATCCAAACCCCACTCTGATGCCAAAAGCTGGATAATTTCACTATGTCTCATGGATTTTTTTTTTCCAGGCCAGTTCTGGGAGTTCCCTTAAGACCCTCTGGCATCTGTTTCCCCTTCTTCCAGTGTCCAAAAGAGATTGAGACCCACAGAAGGTCCAGGAGTCAGGGCAGGAGGCGTTAGGGTTAGGGAAGAGTCAGAAAAAAAAAATAGACCTGAGAACCCTCACTGAGGCTCTGAGCAAAGTAGTACCCAGAAATTCCGGGGAGGGGCTGGAGTAAACCGCGGGCAAGCTGGCCAGAGAACCAGAGTGTCACGTGAGTGGGCATTTGCCCACGCTAAAGTTCAGGTTGGGAAAGGGCCGAGGCTGGGAAGCTGCCAATCTGGCTCCTGGGGTGGCAGGCAGGAGGCCAAGAGACTTGACCCAGGTCAGCTTGTGCAAAGCCTTTCCTGGGAAGAAATCTGGAAAGAGAATGTAAAACATGGCTAATTGCTTCCATGAATAAATGATGCTTCCCCATAAGACCAGAAGAACTGGATGGTGCCCCACTACAGTTATGGAACAAAGATTTTACAGAAGCAGCTGAAATGGAGAAACCAAATTTTACATTCTCTCTGCTCTTGAGTATGTCTAAGGGCACCTGTGCTTTCTTTTGAGATAAGCACACACACCCCCCTTCTATAAGAAAATTAATAGACAAACTAATTTTTTATGTTAATGCATCAACTTGACATGACATAGTAACAACAGTTAAACAGAAGAACCAAGGAGCTCTAGAGGTGTAGTGCTGGGGACTTGCTCTGGTAACTCAAAGGTGGTATCTGTCTGGCAGTTTGAATCCACTATCCATTCCAAGGGAGCAAGAAGGGCAGTCTCCTCCTGTGTGATTCTCATCCTCTGAAAACTCAACGGATGGGCAGCTATGAGGCTATTCCAACTCAACAGCAATGAATTTTGAGTTTTTATTAAACACAATCTTTGGAAAATGCCAAGTAGGTACACCCCCCCACACACACACCCTCCACACATTCCACGCTTGTCATTACCAGGTAAGGATCTCAGGCCTCAGACATGATTTTTACAGGCCTCATGGGATTTGTAGAGGACTCCGGGGATTTGTTTTTTTCCCCTCATCTCTCCTTGCCTCTATTTCTCTTTCACACATCGGCCTCCTTTTTCTTTGCAAAGTGATCTTCTCCAGTTGGCAAGAAGAAACATGGCCCCAACTTGCTAACTAAACCCTGCAGAAAGAGAGCTACACCCTGTTTTCTTCAGGCAGCCTCAGGGAAGGCCTCTGATTAGCTGGCTTGACTCACATGGCTTCCCCTTTGCCCCTGTAACTGTTGCCAAGAGGATAAGTTACTGTGATGGGCAGTCACACAAAGTCACAAGGCATGACAGAGGACAGCCCACCGGAACAAAACAGGAATGCTACACAGATAAGGAATACCAACCAGAGATACCCAGTGTTACTATTTTGCTACAAATTCTTCTAGTCTTTTTTGATACATAGACATAAAGACACTTCCCCTTACAGTCTCCACCCACAATGAGCATAGTTCACTGTACAAATAAAAAGTAAATAAGGAAAAGTAATATACTTAATACATACAAAGGGAATGTCACACATACATACACACAAACCCTTCCCCACACACACTTATCCCTTGTTACTAAAGAAAGCAAAAAGCTCAGACATATCTATACATTCTTACATGTTATGGGAATGAAGGGTTTTCTGAAATTGGAGAAAATAGAAATCATAAAGGAAAGATGGACAAGATTTGGACAAAGCATTTAAAAAAAAACTTCCACCTTTACCTTGTGCTGTTAAAGAGAAATAAACTTTTTGTGGATTAAATCATATTCTGTGCCCCCCTCAAATAAGCGCTCTAAATCTTAACCCCTATCATTGTGGATGTAATTCTGTTTGGGAATTGTTGGTAGGTGCCACTGAGTTGAGTACAACTCATAGCAACCCTATGAACAAGGGATCTGAATGTTGCTCCATCTGTGCCATCCTCATCATCTGACACATTTGAGCCCATTTCTGTAGTCACTATGTGAACACATTTCATTGAAAGTCGTCTTCTCTTTCACTGACTCTCTACCTTTCAAAGCATGATGTCACTCTCCAAGGAATAGCCTCTCCTAGCAATATGTCCAAAGAAGCTTCAGCATCTGGCCTCTAAGGAGCACTCTGGCTGCATTTTCTCTAAGACAAATCTGTTCTTTGGCAGTTCATGGGATACTCTGGACTTGTCTCCAACATCAGAACTCAAAGGCATCAATTGATTCTTCTGTCATCCTTATTCATTGTCTAGCTCTTAGATATATAGCAAGTGATTGAAAAGACCATGACTTTAATAAGGTGCACATTAGTCTTTAAATTGACATCATTGTTCCTTAACACCTTGGAGAGGTCCTTGACAGCACACCTTCCTAAGACAATAAATAATTTAACTCCTTTTTTTAAATATTATAAGGCATTTGTCTGTGCGGATCACAACAAATTGTGGTTAACCTTGAGGAGAATGGGAATTCCAGAACACTTGATTGTGCTTATGTGATATCTATTCTTGGACCAGGAAGCAGTCCTTAGAGCAGCGCAGAGAAATACTGTATAGTTCAAAATCAGGGAGTGCGTCAGTGATGTGTCCTGTCTCCATATCTTTTTTAATCTATATGCAGAAAAGATCATTTGGGAGGCTAGGCTTTATGAGGAGGAACGTGGCATCAAGACTGGAGGAAGAGTTATCAACAACCTGCATTATGCAGATGACACAACCTTGCCTGCTAAAACTGCAGAAGGTCAAGGTTTGTAGTCTTCAATATGGATTGAAGCTCATTATCAAGAAGACAAAGATTTCACCACTGGGCTAATAGGCAGCAAATGATGGATAGAGATTGAGGTTGTTAACAGTTACAGGTTGCTCAGATTCACAATCAACACTTTTGGCACCAGCAGTCAGGAAATCCAAAGGCAAATTGCATTAAATCTGCTGTCAAGAACCTCTCCAGAGTACTAAGAAGCAATGATTTCAGTCTAGAGACTAAGGTGCACCTGATCCAGTCCATGGTCTTCCCAATTACTTGCAATATATCAGAGAGCTGGACAATGACTAACGATGATAGACTAAGAACTGATGCCTTTGAATTGTGCTGGAGAAGAGTCTTGAAGATGCCATGACTGTGAAGAAAAAAACCAGGTCTGTCTTGGAGAAGGTGAAACCAAGTTTCTCCTTAGAGGCTAGGATTTTGAAGCTCTGTCTCACATACTTTGGGCAAGTGGGCAGGAGAGACTGATCCTTAGAGAAGGACATCATGCTTAGAAGGGTGGAGGGACAGCACAGGAGAGGAAGACCCCAGATGAGATGGATTGAGACTGTAACTAGGGCAATGGAGATAGGTGTTTCGGTGTCAGTGAGACTGGCCAAGGACAGGGTAGGCTTCAGAGCTATCATATGAATCACTATGAGTTGCAGGCAACTTGATGGTGCATAACAACAACAACAACAACTTTATTAAATAGATACAGAAATCACAAATATTTCAAAATTTACTTTTTTACAAGTCCTGCTTCTGTTTTTAGAGTATTGGAATTTTTATGATTACATATATTTTTGTACATTATTTTTTAAAAAAAACTAAAATTTTGTGTTGGTTTGCTTACAAAATTCATATGCATTCTGTTTCACACAGTCCTTCATTCATGTTGTGTTTAATAAGATCTATCTTAAACACTGCGTTTTTTATCATGAATCTCCCATCCTTTCAAGTCCATGTTGGATCTTTCCTAATTCCGTCACCTCCGCCCTCTGCTACCAAACACTGCCATCCCAACTATGTCTCCCTTTCCCCACTCAGCTCCCTGCCCACATCCCCTTCCCTCTTGGGACATTTATATAGACATCATTCTAGTTATATTTTTATAATAATGGTCTTATGTAGTATTTGTTCTTATGAGACTGAGTTAGTTCACACAGCATAATGCTCTCTAGACTCTCCCATGTTATATTGTATTTTACAATACATTGCTCCTTAGTATTGCATAGTACGCCATTGTGTGAATGTACTATAAATTCTCAACCCATTTGTTTGTTAGTGGGCATTTGGGCTATTTCCATCTTCTCACTACTGTGAATAATGCTGCTATGAACATAGGTGTACAAATCTCTGTTCTATTTTCCTCCTGGTATATTTTTAGCAGTGGAATAGCTGGATCATATGGAAATTCTCTGTTCAGATTTTTGAGGAAATGCTAAACTGCCTCCCAGAGTCATTATACCATCTTACAATCCCACCGGCAGTGCATGAGAGTTCCAATATCTCCACATCCTCTCTAACATTTATTGCTTGCTGTCCTGTTAAACTTTGCCACTGTGACTGGGGTGAGATGGTTATCTCTTGTGGCTTTGATTGCATCTTTCTTATTGCCAGTGATTCTGAGCATTTCTTTCTATGTCTGTTGGCTATCCTAATGTTTTCCTTTGTGAAAAGTCTTCCCATGTCTTTTGCCATTTTGTGATTGGGTTATCAGTCTTTCCCTTGTAGGAGTCTTGCAGTATCCTATCAACTTTCATTATGAGACCCTTGTCTAAGATGTCATTGGCAAATGTTTTTTCTCAGTCTATGGGTTTTCTTTTTACCCTACTGGAAGAAGTTTTTTATGCACACAGGAACTGAATCTTTAAAGGTCCTATTTGTCAATGTTATCCTCTCCTGATTGTGTATTTTCTTCTGACTTTTTTTTTTCTTCTCCAAGACATATTTATTTATTCTTTTGTCAGTCCATGGGATATTCGGTACTCTTCTCCAAAGCCATAGCCAAAGATATCAATTTTTCTTTTGTAATTCTTAGTCATTGTTCAGCTCTCAGATGAACAGCAAGTGATTGAAAAGACCATGGCCTGAATCAGGCATACCTTAGCTGACTTCTTGATTGCTGGTACCAAGGACGTAATTTGTAAATTCAAGTAAGATGAAATTGCTGACAATTTAAATCTTTTCTCCATCTAACAAGATGTTACTTACTGACCTGGTGGGGACCGGGCCATGTTAATGACATATCAGCATGTTCTTGTTGTTATGTGCTGTCGAATGTATTACTCATATCAACCTATGACCAATATCTTTAAACCTAGCCCTATCCTGAGTCAACCTCACTGTCTCTGACACACTTGACCCCACTGCCACAGTCCCTGTGCCAATGCATCTCATCTAGGGTGTTCCTCTCCTCCACTAGGCCTCTACCCTTCTAAGGGTGACATCTGTCTCCAAGGATTGGTCCCTCTTGGCAACATGCCCAAAGTATGTGAGACAGAGCTTCATAATCCTTGCTTCCAAGAGGCAAATTCATTTTGCTCTCTCCAGGACAGACATGACTGTTCTCTTGGCCATCCATGTATGCTCAATACTTTTCTCCAGTACCACAATTCAAAGGCATCAATTCTTCTGTCATCCTTATTCATTTCCCAGCTCTCAGATGCAAAGCAAGCAACTGAGAAGACCATGGCCTGGATCAGTTACACTCTTTAACACTCGAGAGAGGTCACTGACAGCAAATTTTTCCAATACAACTTGTCTTTTGATTTCCTGACTGCTGGTGCCAAGAGTATTGATTTTGGATCCACGTAAGATGAAATGGTTAACAACCTCAATCTTTTCTATGAGGACTTTTGTTTTCTTGATGTTGAGATAGAATCCCTATTAAAGGCTGCAGTGCTTTATTTTTGCAGCAAATGCTTCAAGTCCTTCTCAGCTTTGGTTAGCAAGGTTGTGTCATCTGCAAAATGCAGATTGTTGATAAATCTTCCTTCAGTACTGATAACACATTCTTCTACATAAAGCTCAGCCTCTCAAAGTTCAGCATAGAGATTGAATAGATATGGAGAAAAGATACATCCTTGGCGCATTCCCTTCTTGATTTTGAACCATGCAATGTTCCTTTGCTCTATTTGGACAACAGATTCCTAGTCTAGGTATATGTCTTGCATAAGCACAACCAAGTGCTCTGGAATTCCTCTTTTGTATTTTAAGCCAATCATCTTGAGATTTAAAACAGAATAGGTACAGAGAAGCAAGTGGAGATAAGGTAAGAGAGATGCTATTCTCATGAAGGCAGACAAGGAGGCTGGACACAAATGCTGAAAAAAGATAAGGGCTTTCACCCAGGGCCAACAGAGAATGCCTTACTGGTAGGGCTTGCACATGGAAATGGAATGTCTAGCTTTCTAACCTGTGAGAAAATAAATTTATCTGTTAAAGCTATCCCACTTGTGCCATTTATATTTTAGCAGCATAGATAATTAATATGGAATGATCCTATTCCAAAATCATAATCAATACTGAAAGGCAAACTTTAGGCTGGGACAATGTTTATAGACAGTAAGTTAACATTTTCATTATATTACAAGATTTGTGCAACTCTGTTAAGATACAGACTAAAAACCCAATAAATGGCCAAAAGGCCCAGTGGAGTCATGAAAGCAAACCTCAGTAAACACAGAATCACACTAGTGATCAAACAAAAGATAGTAAAAAGTAAGGTCATTTGTAGCCTTTAAACTTGGAGCTTAAAAGAAATAGTAACATAAAAAAACAAACAAACTAGTAACATGAAAGGCTGGGGCTGGCATGAGGAATAAATAATCATACATCTCAGGGAGAAATGACTTGCTAACAATCTTGTGGAAAGATATTTGGCATTATGTATCAAATATTTTAAAAATCAGGCCTTTTGACCTGGGAATTACTTCTCTGGGATTGTAGTTCAGGGAAATAATGCTAAATTAGGATAAAGCTATGTGCTCTAAAATGTTTGAATAAATATTTTTATAAGGAATTTAAAAATATATCATAATAAGGAAATATTAAAAATGGTAAGTTACACCTATCAGATGAACTATTTCACAGTCTGCTTTAATGAAGTCTACCTAAAAAAAGACAGAAATCCTTTAAGGTTAAACAGGTGGAATACACCTGTGTATACACAGCATAAGAATTCTAACATGAAAACTGCCAAAGTATTACTCACAGCCAAAAAAGTGTTGAGAAACATGCAAATGTAAGCAATGATGTAAAAAGTATTATATTTTCTTCATTTCTTATATTTCTGTCTTTGTGTTCTCAATTTTTCTTTACTTAGTGTTAGAAACTTTATTATAAAAATTGCTTATAAAATTTAGACCAAAAGATGATGGGTGTTTAATAGTTTAATGTTCAGTTATTGAAGTTATATTTAAAACAGCAGCACCATAACAACAGAGAACGGAACTAAACAGCATATCTGGACTTCCAGGTAAGAGGTCAGGCGAGATAGTCTGCAGCTCAAGCTTCCTGTATCAGACATCAGAAAACAGACCAGGACGACAAGCCTAGAACCCCGAGTTTAAAAAGAAAAGACAAAGCAGCACCTCAGGAACTGACTGAAGGGAGAATTAGAAGGAAAGGATTCCGAAGGAGACAGACAAGCACCGGATCATCCACGGTGCAGTCATTTTGAACAGCTGCCTACATGGTTTGGGAAAGTAGCCATCCCAGCAGTTAACCAACAGTGGGAAAGCCAAGGTCTCCCCGCTTGCCCCTGAAGCCCTCCTAGAGACTGGGGAGTCACTTTCCCCCACCACTGTCCACTGACCCATCCCAGCTCTCTGCCTGGAGTCAGGCCTGTGCCACTTTGTGAGGAGCATGGACAGCTTTACAATCAAAGTCTCCCTGTGGAGCCAGCAGATTTCACTGTGTGTATTAATCCTCAATTAATAGTAGCACCAGTACTGAGGTCCTTGCCTTTCAATGGCACCCTTATCTGACCTACACAACAACCGTACTTGAAGCAAGGCACCTTCTGTGGACAGCACCATGTTTGAGGGTTTCAGGTCTGTGGTGACGATCTCTTTACACTAACCATCTCTGACTGAGCACCATACCAACACCCACCACCTAGAACTGAACACAAACCACAATCTCTGCTGTTTTTGTTAGGTGCTGTTGAGTCTAGAACAACTCTTAGTGACCCTATGAACAACAGATCTGAAGCCTGTCCTGTCCTGTGCCATTCTCACCATCTCTGACACACTTGAGCCCATTGCTGCAGTCACTGCGTCAATTTATCTCATTGAGGGTCTTCTTCTCTCTCACTGACCATCAACCTTTCTGTGCATGATGCTATCTCTCCAAAGAATAACGTCTCCTAGCAATATTCCCAAAGGAAGTTTGTCATTTTTGCCTGCAAGGAACACTCTGACTGCAATTCTTCCAAGACATGTCTGTTTGTTCTTTTGGCTGTCCATAGGATATTCAGTATTCTTCTCCAACACCACAACTCAAAGGCATCAATTCTTCTTCTGTCTTCTCCAAATTACTGAGGAGCCTCGCTCTGAAACTCTATCACAGACTGGGTGCTACCCAAGGTCTCTCATATTTTATTCTCTATTGTTTGTTAGAGTCTTGCAAACTTCTTGGCTTTATATTTTGTTCTTGGCTTTTTGTTCTTTTTCCTCCTCTCTGTGCCCCATCTCTCCGCTTCCCATATTATCCGATTCCTCTAGCTTTCCTCCTTTCCCTTGTAGCATATCCTGCATCATAGTCCTCCTTCATTCAGTTTTTGTTTTTCTGTTTTTTTGAGTGTTTAATCTTGTTTATGTTTTATGTTGTTTTGGGGTTCTCCCCTCTATTCCTTTGTCCTATCTGATAACAGAGAGCTACAGTATCTACCCACAGCTACACAGCACCTCCTGCAGCTTCACCCACCCAAGAACCTTAGCAAGACTAAGGTTCATCTCCTGATCTACTTGGTTGAGGTACACCAGCACCCAGAGACGTGTGCACACATCACCTTCCTCTACCACACTCATAAGAAGTGTGGTGGGATGTGGAACAGTAAGAATTACCAAACAGCAAGTGATGCAATGTATGCACACAGCACGGTCAGAGAGGTCGAAACAACAATGCAAAGAAAATGACAGCACAATGATGTCTTTGAGGCAAAAAACAACTTTGACCAGTCAAAAAACCAGGATAAGATAGAACCAAAAAAGGACCAAGAAACTAAGCCAGAAAGTCCTTCAGAGCAAGAAAGGCTACTGGAACTTCCTAATAAAAAAATTAAAAGGAATAATAATTAAGTGCCTTGCATGGATTGACAAAAACACAGAAATAATAGGAAAAATAATTTTAAAAACCAAAAAACAAAAACAAAACTGAACAAGGCCAAAGAAATAGAATAAATGGAAAATTAGAGGCAGCAAAAAACCCCATCAAATTGAGATTCAGAATATTAAAACTAAAACTATAGAAATAGATAACACACTGGAAGGACAAAAAGAGCAGAACTGAAGTAATGGAACACAGAATTAGTGAATTACAGAACAAATTCAGAACAAAGATATTAGGAGAATAATCACAAAAAAGATGAAGAAAGCCTAAGAATTGTGTAGGACAATACCAAGAGGAGTAATTTGCATGTTTTTTTTGAATTACAGTAGAAAATGAAGAGAGGAGAAGTGCAGAGGAAATCACTGAAGATTTGCTAGTAGAAAATTACCCAAATTTTGTTAAATATTAGAAAGTACACATTCAAGACACTGAGTGAACCCCAATTGAACAGAACCCCCCCAAAAAACTACTAAGTTATATTATCATCACATTTTCCTAAATTAAAGGCAAAGAATATGAGAGCCATTCAAATAAAACCCAAGAGCTACCTACAAAGAAGAACCAATAAGATAATTAGCTCCGATTTCTCAGCAGGAAACAAGAAGGCAATGGGATGGCATATATAAAACTCTGAAGAAAAAAAATCGCCAACCAACAATCCTATACCCAGCAAAATCATCCATCAAATTGGGAGGTGAAATAAGGACATTTCCAGAGAAATAGAAGGAGATTTGTGAAATTTAGACCAATCCAACAAGAAATCTTAAACGGAGCTTTATGCACCGACCATCAACAATGATAGACAATAAACTAAAATAAACACATCTGATCTTATCAATCAGAAACTTACCAAAACACAGACATACAGAAAGTAAATTAAACATGTCACACTAAAAATAGGGAACAGAAGTATCTGTTAACTACATAAATAAGGGGAGTTACAATGCACAAAGAGGGACTAAGAAATGTAGTCACAGAACTTCTAGAGAGGAAGTCACAGAGATCTCAAGATAAAGTGAGCTGCCTTTGACTTGAGAAATAATACAGAAAGTTAGAAGGTAACATGCACCTAATAGCAATTCTTTTTGACTCTTATTTGTGACTGTGAATTCCTTCCATCTTCTTTTTATAGATCGCGGATCTTTCAAGGATTTACCCACAGCATCCTCAATATTGCAACTCAAGGCTTGACTTTGTTTTTCAGTTCTTTCAACTTAAGAAATGCTGAGTGACTTCTTCCCTTTTTATTCTCCAACTCCAGTTCATTGCACATTCTGTTATGATAATTTGCTTTGCCATTTCAAGCTGTTCTTTGAAGTCTTCTGTTCATATCTTTTAAAAATTTTTTATTTTATTTTATACTGGTTTACATACAAAGTTCATAAAATTCCTATACATTGTTTTTCACACTGACCCTCTCCCCTTTCTTTTACCCATTTCTCCCTCCACCCATCACATTGTGTGACCCTATGATTAAGCACCCCCTGCCCCCATGCTTGGATACTCATACTCATTCTGCAATAATGGTCTTTATAGTATTTATCTTTATGAGACTGAGTTAGTTCACTTACCATATCACTCTCCAGTACCTCTTATGTTAGGTAGTATTTTACAAAATCATATTCACCATAGCAAGAACATGGAAACAACGCAAATGCTCAACCAACAATGGAGTGGATTGATAAATTATGGTACATTCACACAATGGAATACTATGCAGCATGCAGGAGCAATGCTCATCTCTTTCACTTTTGTGTTTCTCCCTTTTCTTTTGGCTTCTTGACATACTAGTGCAGTTTTGAGAGTCTTTCCTGTCACCTAGTTTGGTCTTTTCTTTCTCCTTTTGCTCCTTTCATAGATAACATCTCTGATATCACACCATATATCATTAGTGTTCAAAGCCTCAAACCTATTCTGGATTTTTAAAGTCAGGTGGGGTAGACCAATGTTGTATTCTGGTTCTTGTAGATTTATTTTCATTTTCTTCAGCTTAGTTTGAACTTATACATGAGTAATTGATGGTCTGTTCTACAGTCAATGCCTAGCCTGGTTTTCATTGCTGGTGTTGAGCTGCTCCAATGATTCTTTCTATAGATATATTCAGTCTGATACCTGTGCAGTCCACCACATGAAGTCCATATATAAAGTTGTCTTTTGTGTGTTTAAAAAAGTTTTGTGGTGAATAAACTATTGAGTGTGCAAAATTCCAGGAAGCATTAAAAGAAGATGGAAAGAATATACTGAGTCACTGTATCAAAATGAATTGGCAGACACAGAAGAATTTAATTAAATAACATATGAGCAGGAGCCTATGGAGATGAAGGAAGAAGTTCAAGCTGCTTTTAAGGAAACAGCAAAAAAATAAGGCCCCAGGAATAGATGGTATACCACATTGATGTATTTCAGCTAGCAGATGCTGCCCTGGACGTGCTCACCAAGTTGTGCCAAGAAATCTGGAGAAAAACCACTTGGCCAACTGACTGGAAGAGATCTATATTTGTTCTCATTCCAAAGAAGGGTGAGCCAACAGTGTGGAAACTATAGAACAATATCATTGATTTTACATGCAAGCAAGATTCTACTGAAGATTACACAAAAACAACTGGACAGCACATTAGCAGAGAACTACCAGAGTCCAGGCTGGGTTTAGAAGGGGTCATGGTACTAGGGATATTAGAGCTGATGTTATATGGATCTTAGCTGAAAGCAGGGAATACCAGAAGAATGTCTATCTGTGCTTCATTGATTATGCAAAGGCGTTTGACTGTGTGGATCATAACAAACTGTGACTGACTCTGAGAAGAATGGGAATCCCAGAACACGTGATCATGCTAATGCAAAACCTATACTTGGACCAAGAGGCAGTCGTCAGAACAGAGCAGGGCAACACTGCATGGTTTAAAATTGGGAAAGGTGTACACTAGGGATGTGTCCTATCTCCGTACCTTTTCAACATGTTTGCAGAACAGATTATCTGGGAAGCTGGGCTCTATGAGGAGAAGTGTGGCGTCGGGATTGCTGAGATCTACTAACAATCAGCGTTATGCAGATGATACAACCCTGCTTGCTGAAATGGAGGAGGACCTGAAATGCTTGCTGCAGAGGGCCAGGGACTGCAGCCTTCAATATGGATTGAGGCTCAATATCAAGAAGACAAAGATTCTCACCACTGGACCAACTGGCAGCATCAGGATGGATGGTGAAGAGATTGAGATTGTTAACAACTTTACTCTGCTTGGCTCCACAGTCAACACTCTTGGCACTAGTAGCCAGGAAATAAAAAAACATATTGTGATGGGAAAGTCTGCTGTTAGGGACCTCTCCAGGGTACTTAAGAGCAGTGGTGCCACTCTGGAGACTAAGGTGCATCTGGTACAGGCTATGGTCTTTGCAATCACTTGTTATGCATCAGAGAGTTGGACAATGACTAGGAAGGATAAAAGGAGAATTGATGCATTTGAGCTGTGGTGCTGGAGAAGAGTATTGAGGTTACCATGGACAGCCAAGAAAACAAACATATTAATTCTAGAGAGGGTTAAACCAGGCTACTCCTTGGAGGCATGGATTGTGGGGCTTCATCTGACATACTTTGGACATGTTGTAAAGAGGGACAGGTCCTTGAAGAGGGACATCATGCTTGGGAGGGTGGAGGGACAGCACAAGAGGGGAAGACCTTCTGTGAGGTTGGTTGATTCAGTGACTAGGATAATCGGGATGAGTGTGTCAGAAGCAGTGCGATTGGCACAGGATAGAGCAGGGTTTAGGGCTGTTGTACACAGGGTTGCTAAGAGTCGCAAGCAACTTGATGGCACATAACAACAAAAACATGAAAGAAAATGAGCAAACTTTCTAATATACATTTTAAAAAAAATTATACAAACTAAAAAATACTGCCACAATGGCAATAAAGAAAATGATATAAAGCCATAAGTAAAATGAATTCAGCACAGAAAAGCAGGAAGAATAAAGACTTCAGAAGCATCACTAAAAAGAATGCCGCAAAATGACTGCAATAAACTCCTATCAATTGATAGGATACTGAATATAAATGGATTAAATGTATCAGTCAAGAGAAAAAGAGTAGCATTGTGCAATATCACTCATCTTACACACAAGCAAAATCCTGCTGAAGATTATCCAGAAAGACCAGAACAGTACATTGACAGAGAACTACCAGAAATACCAGCTGGGTTTAGAAGAAGTCATGGAACTAGAGATATTGTCAATGTCAGATGGATCTTGGCAAAAAAGAAAGAGTACCAGAGGAAGGTCTATCTGTGTTTCATTGACTATGCAAAGGCATTTCACTGTGTGGATCACAACAAATTGTGGCTAACCTTGAGGAGAATGGGAATTCCAGAATACTTGATTGTGGTTATATGAAACCTATACTTGGACCAGGAAGCAGTCCTCAGAAAAGAGCAAGGAAACACTGCATGGTTCAAAATCATGGCCTTGTGACGAGAAGCTGCACTGCAATTCTGAAGACATGCAGGTTGAATCCAACAGCTGCTCCGCAGGTGAAGGGTGGGCAGTCTCTTCCCTTGTTATTAACTACCTCTAAAAACCCATCAGAGGGTCAGATATGGTACACAACAACCCAATGACAGAGATGCAAGATACAGAAATAAAACCTTTAACAATTTTGAAGAGAGAAAGTTAGGCAACTACACAATAATAGAAGGAGATTTCAATACACCACTTTTGATAAATGACAGAATAACTAGAAAAAGAGTTGGTACCAATTACACCCAAACTAGTTCAGAATACAGAAAAAGACAAAATACTCCTGAACACATTCTGTGAAGCACGCATACCCCTGATACCAAAGCCAAAGAAGATATCACTAACAAAGAAAACTATAGGCCAGTATCCATCATGAATAGTGATGCAAAAATTTTCAACAAAATCCTAGCCAATAAAATCCAGCATCATATTTAAAAGATCACTCATCATGATCAAATGGAATTCAAGTCAGGTTTGGTTCAACATTAGTGAAACAATCAGTGTAAACCAACAGTAAAGCAAAGGAAAATAACTTAATGATCATCTCAATCAATGCCAAAAAGGCACTGGGCAAAATTCAACACCCTCTCTTGCACTGTCCCTCCACTCTCCCAAAAATGATGTTCCTCTCCAAGGAATGGTCCCTTCTTGCAAAATGCCCAAAATATGACAGATGAAGGTTCAGAATCCTTGCTTTCAAGGAGCAGCCTGGTTTCACCCTCACCAGGACAAACCTGTTTGGTCTCCCAGCAGTCCATGGTATATTCAACACTCTCCTCCAGCATCACCGATCGAAGGCATCAATTCTCTTTCTATCATCCCTAGTCACTGTCTGGCTTTCCGACACATAGCATGCAATTGCAAAGACTATATAGCCCAGATAAGGCACACCTTAGCCTCCAGCCTGATGTCATTGCTCTTCAGTACTCTCGAGAGGTCCCTGACAGCAGACTTTCCCAATGCAATTAATTCTTCTCTTGACTTCCTGGCTTCTGGTACCAAGAGTGTTGACTGTTGAGCCAAGCAAACAAAAACTGTTAACTCTATCAATCTCTTCACCATCCATAATGATGCTGCCAATTGGCCCAGTGGTGAGAATCTTTTTTTCTTAATGTTGAGCATCAATCCAAAACTGGACATTGTATACGGATGACAAAAACAAAGCACTGTTGTCTTTGAATTATGGTCTGGCAAAGAATCCTGAAGATAGTATAGATTTCCAGAAAATAAATCAATCTGTTTTTGGGGGGAAAAAGAAGAAAAAAATGCATTCAAATGGGGACAGAATTGTTAACATATGCTGGTAGAAGATGAAAGGAAAATGGTTTGTTCAAAGCTTGTACTTTCTATATTATTGACCAACTCTTAGAGCCATGTTAATGTAAGTTTGGCTTTAGAAATATCTTAATGTGTGTTGTTCCCTTAAAGTACAAACAAAATATGTACAAAATCCTGGCAAGATACTTTTATTTGCACAGGAGAATGTAGGAAGGTAGCGCAGGGTGCTGGTGCCTTATGGTCTGCGATCAGCGGTCACTTAGAAGTCACATTTTCCTGGGAAATGGATTAAACTTCTCTGTGTCCTGGTTTCCTACTATATGTTGTTGAAATGTTAATAGAACTTACTAATTTTTTGTTTGAATATTTTCTTAAAGGGATTATACAAAGTTTTTGAAACAAATTAGTTTTAATCCTCACCTTCTTCCTTTTCTTCATCCTGATTAATCTGGAAGGAACATAATTCCTAACTTTCCTTTCTATTAGCAACTATGCTCAACTAATCACATAGATTATTCAAATATTTTCTGGTGAGATATTTCCAATACCCTTTGGAAAAAGGTACCTCAAAGGTAGTTACCTCTCTGGAGATACCAGCTTTCCCATTAACCTTGATTCTTTCTTGAGGAAACTGCTCAAAATTGGCAGCATCCAGGATTCTATCTTCTACTGGATGGGTAAAGTCAAGGGTGAACTTCAGAACCTGCTTCTTTTTCTTACTCCCCCTTCATCACAGGCTTTCTCTCAGGTTCTTCCTGGAGAGGGTGAAACCAGGCTGCTCATTGGAGGCAAGGATTCTGAAGCTCCATCTGACATGTTTTGGGCATGTTGCCAGGAGGGACCAGTCAGTTCTTGGAGAGGGATGCCATGCTTGGGAGGGTGGAGGGACAGCACAAGAGAAGATCCTGGAAGAAATGGTTTGACTCAGTGACTGGGGTAATAGGGGTAGGCGTTTCAGAGACAAAGAGGTTGATTCAAGATAGAGCAGGGTTCAGAGCTGTTGTACTTACAGGTCAGTATGAGTTGCAACTGACTTTATGGCATGTAACAACAACAAATGGTGGCAGCAAAATCAGAAACAGTTTGGCCTACTATGCAGATGCAAAGAGCCTGCCTAATGGGACTTACTTTTCAGTCATTTATTAGGAAGGTAATAATAAGCAAATACAAGTAAAGAAAAAAAATCATCCCACATTATGCTCCATGGAGAGAGACTGAAGGAATTCCCTTCACGGACTCTAGCCAGACAAGGCTTTCCTTTGCAATACTGTATTCAAAGTCAATGACTCACTAATTTCTCTGGGCTAAAACAGCCTATTCTGGGGCAAGCATTCTTGTGAATTTTCTTCTGATCCTCACACATCATGCCTATAATTAGGCGTATGGTGGTTTGATTCCTTCAGTCCAGAGGCGGCATTCAGAATACAGCCTGCAGAGTCTGAGACCTGGCTTGGAATACTGGTTAGCATCAGCTAACCCACTGCGACTCTTCCTCTTTCCGAGTCACATTTCTTCATGTGTAAAATAAGGCGAGTAGCAGTATCTTTTTGACAAGGGGCTGCTAAGAGGAACAGGTGGTTGCTGTAAATGTCTGATGCCATCATAACTTGGTCCCTTGCAGAATCCTCCCACAATTGTGTTAACAGTATGTCCTGACCTTTTAACCAAAGTTGTGCAAGGAAACCTGTGAGGCCAGTGCTTGATGGGACAGCTTTGCCTTTGCAGCTCTTGGAAGTTTTCCCTTTGATAAGGTGACGTGACACTTTTTTTTTTGCTCATTTCACTAGAAAGTACATCCATTTTCCTCTCTAACTGATCATTGCCTCACAAAGATCCCAGCTTTGGTAAGATTTGCTGTACTCAGAGATCTCCACATAAAGCTCACATTTTCTTTTACTGTCCTGTTTGTGGAGATTATTTTCTTTTTGTTGTGATTTTTAAATATTGATTTTTTCTTTTTGTTATGATTTAAGTGAAGGTTTACAAAGCTAACTGGTTTTCTATTCAACTGTTGATAAAAATCTTGGTTTTTGGCATCAGTTAAAATATCTACAATGTAAAAAAAAAAAAAATATCTACAATGTAACCATACTCCTCCTATTTCTTCCTTGTGATTCTTTTTTTTTTACATATTTTTTAAATTTTATATTGGTTTGCACACAAAATTCACATACATTGTGTTTCATTCGTATACATTGCATTTCACACATTCCTTCATAAAAATATAGAACACTTCACATATTTGCGTGTCAACCTTGTGCAGGGACCATACCAGTCTTCTCTGTCTCGTTCCCATTGTATGCACTGTTGAAGTGAGCACTCCCCTATGATTCTTTTTTCCATGTATCCTTGGATCATTTCATCCCTTCCTGCCTTCAGGGCTTTATCCCCATCTGCCTCTTCATCGCCTCTAAAATGCCAGTCTCCATGCTTCTATCTGAGTCTTTTCTGAGTTAGTGTAATTGTGGCACTTATTTGTACACGACCACCTCTGGTTCTCTATTACAAAGAAAAAGTAGTTCTCCATGTCTAAGGTGTATCATGAACTACCTGTTTGTTGTTTTTGTTGTTGTGTGCCTTCGAGTCGGAACCAACTCATAGCTGACCCTTCATCTAGCATGTGTTCAGACTCAGTAAATCGCATGGAAGGAGATTGTCCATCCTTCTCCTGTGGAGCATCTGGTGGATTCAAACCCTGTTACCTGGAGGACATATTAAAACAGAAATAACTGTGCCCTGCTCTTGGAGTTTCTGACTTACTAGGTTTGGGGCCTGCAAATTGGAATTCTATCAACTTTCCCGGTGATGCTGGTTGAGTGCTGGTCATACACCTAGGTCATTCACACAGATGGCCTCACCTCTCTCTAAGCAGCTGGCCGTTCACACGTGTGTGCTGAACTGCTCCTTTTGTCTGGAGTGTCTCTGCCTGACAGCTTTCCAAAAGCTTCCCAGTCTTTCTGACTCTAGTTTTTGCTAAGGGCCTCTCCTTGCAGGTTCTGCACGTTCCCTGGTGACCGTCGTTATTGTCTGGGCTGTTGGCTACCCAGCCATGTCCTAGTCCCTGGAGCTTTAGTAACCTGTGGAGCTCTCAGTCATGGCTGCGAGGTCACTGCTGAGGCAATGAATGTATGAATCAGAAAATGGAGGCAAGTAGACAGTCAAGCACTCCTCTGCTAACCAAAGGTTTGTGGTTCGAATTCACCCAGCTGTGTAAGTGGAAGAAGGGTTTGCCAACTTCCTCCTATAGAGATTACAACTGAGTAAATCCTGTGGGCATGCATGCTTCCTGCCACCAATCCCCATAAGAAAACAAGAAAGGTAAAACCCTGTGGGGCTGCTTGTACTTCATCACAATGCTATAAATCAGAGGTCAGCTTGATGACATCTAGCGTCAACAAAAAAAGGTAGAATGAATATGTGAAGGAGTGAAAAAGTGAATTGAATTCATGAAAGAAGAGAATAAATGAATGAATGAACACGTGAACATGAGTGAGCTGAGGTCCCTTTACGCCTGGCCCTCTTCATTGAGTCTTGAGCCCAGGAATTGATTTCCCCACCAATTGTCCACACAGTTCCAACCACTACTCCTCTCTCAGCACAAGAGCTGGGCCTCAGCCACCCAGGCTGCTGGGAAGTAGCCAAGGCTGGAGACTGCCTTTCTGTTTTCATTTCCCTAGTGCTTCTTTTTTTTTTTTTTAGAATATATTATTAATTTCAATGAAAATTTACAGAGACTTTGGATTTCCATTCATTCATTGTTACACTTTTCTCCTCTCCCAACCCTCCCCTCTTGGGAAAATAAAAGATAAATTCTTTCATTGTTTTACAAACCCTCCCCCAGGTCCACTCCACCATGTAACTTCTCTCTGGACTCAAATACCTAATCACACATCCATTTTAAACACATCCATTTAAGTTTTCTCCCTCATCTGTTTCAATGCAGTATACATTATTGAACCCATCTTTCTCAGTCTCTCCCCAACCCCAAGGTCAGTCCTGTTTTACAACAGTGGCACCATGCAGTATTTGTCCTTCTGTGACTGAGATACTTCACTCAGCATAATGTCCTCCAGGGTCACCCATTTTGAATAATATTGCATGAGTTCCTTGTTTTTCAATGCAGCATAGTATTCCATTTTGTGACTATACCACAGCCTCTCTATCCATTCGTTTGTTGATGGGCACTTGGGTTGTTTCCAACCCCTTGCTATTGTGAACAAAGCCGCAATAAACATGGGTGTTCATATATCTGCTTGGATGTCAGTTATGGTCTCTTTAGGGTATATTCCCTAGTGGAATTGCTGGGTCAAATGGTATCTCTATTTGCAACTTTTTGAGAAAGCACCATACCGCCTTCCACAGTGGTTGCATCATTTTACACTCCCACCAACAGTGAATAACAGTTCCAGTTTCTCCACAACCTCGCCAGCATTTGTTGCTTGCTTTTCTGTTAAATTTTGCTGTTCTGACTGGGGTGAGATGATATCTCATAATTGTTTTGATTTGCATCTCTCTTAGAGCTACGGATTTTGAACATTTCTTCATGTGCTTGTTGGCCAGCTGAATGTCTTCTTTGGTGAAGTGTCTGTTCATATCCTGTGCCCATTTTTCTATTGGGTTATTTACTTTTAATTTGTTGTGGTGCCGAGTGCTTCTTCTACAAGTCAGTTGTGGGGCATCTGGGGCTCCAGTGAAATAATGCTAAAAATGGAGGGCTAAGTCACAAAAGGCTTTTTTCACCAAATGAAAAGCATTTTGTCATTAAATAAATTGTGTTCCTCAAAAATACATGTATATCTCCATAGAATGAGGGAGTTTTGTAATGATCTGATGAACTGAGCAGTTATTAAGAGAACTGAGGTTGGCATACGATAACCCTCTTAATCCCAGCCTAGCCCTGAGCCAATGCAGCGCTGTAGGAAAATTTTTCTGAATTGTGCTTAAACACTTTTTATCTCACAAGAAATGAAAAAGGGAGAAGGCAAGCAGAGAGGGGAGCCCTCAGTGCCACAGACAGAAAAACCGGGCAGAGGAGCAGGCCTTTTGGACCTGAGTGCCTGTCCGGGGAAACTATATAAACACTGACTGAAAGAAGAAATGGAATGAAAACATTGAATAAGAAAAAGATAAACAGAACACAGACTGTAAACAGCGCAGCAGAGGCATTTTTCACGGCTATTCACATGATGTGGAAACCAGGGCAATTAGGAGTATCCACAACCTGGGCTAGCTGGCTGCTGGAAAAGAGCCATGTCCCCCTTGATGTCTCATGAGCCCTTTCCCTCCAGAGATCAGGGGAGTGGCCTCCTCCTCAGGCCCCCCCACTCACCAAGTCATCGCTGATCTGCAGGGCATGTGCACAATTCTACTCAGAGCCATCCTGAGAGCCTGTGGACTAGGCCGCATGTGGCCTGCAGTTAGCCCACGTTTTAGAGTAGTCACCATCTCCGCCTGGAGTCCTTCTTTCTCACTGCACACCCTTGCCTGACACACTCCATGCCCTTTGCAGAGTGAGCCATTCTTGGACATTTCAGCTCAGCAGTGACTGTCTCTTCACACTAGCCATCTCTTGATGGTGTACTTGCTTCCACTCGTCACTCCTCCCCAGGGCTGGCAAAGATAACCACCTCTAGTCAGGCACAATAGGCCCTTCTGAGGCCAGGAGGAACTCTGTTCTGACTAGGTGCCCTTGACACATCCTAGACCAGAAGAGATGCTACCCATGACCTAGATCACATCTCGGGGCCTTGGTCACCACTCAGATGAACAGAAGTTTGGCCTGACTGGCCCCTCAACTCCAACCACTAGACTGGAAGATACACTCTTTTAGGCTAGACAGTTTGAGTGTCCTCCACACCTCCAAACACCACTCCACATACACACACAGACACATAGCGTTTTGAATATTTGTTTGCTTATTATTTTGGATATTTGTTTGCTTTTGTGGGTTGGGTTTTTTCTCTGTTTTCATTTTCATTTTATCCACTTTTTTCATATTGTCTTCTTTTTTTACTTACCCCTACAAATCTGTTCTCTTTTTTCCCATTTTTCCTCTTTTTTTATCCTTTTCATTCTCCTTACATTTTTACCACTTACAGTTTGAGTATTTTACTTTCTATTACCAGCCAGTCTTGGTTTTGTTTTCCGGTTGAGGTTCCCCTCCCCTAGTTTGTTTCTGTGTTGTCTTTCCTTTTCTCTCTGTTCCATTTGCCAGCTGACAGCAACAGTATTGAGTCACACAGACACCTCCTGAAGCTTCACCCATCAGGCAAGACTAGAACCAGCTCCTGCTCCATGTGATCAATGAAAGAATGCAACCAGCACCATCCCATTCTGCCCCCAACTGCTCTACACAGTGAACAGAGAGAACATGAGACACCCACCATCGTCTATCTCACCCACCAGAAGACAAGAGGTAAAACATTAAGAATTACCAAATTAACAAGCAATGCAACCCCCCCCAATCAGATGTACAGAACAATAGAAAAGCAACATCACCACAAAGCCTTGTAGGCAGCTGTAGTCATTCATTTTTATATGTCATCGAGTTACCTGTGACTCAGAGTGACCCTATCCTCTTAGATATAGCATCCTTTCTGGGTTACCTTGTGGGCTCTGTGCTTTCTCAGGCAGATTCTTATCTCTAAGAGATTCTTAGATCTCACCCTGCCTTTGGTTCTCTTCCTCCCCCTTACTTCATCTGAAGATAGCAGTACAACAAGAGTCTTCATAAAGATATCTTTATTTGTCCTGTTGCATGCTTTGTGGGTCTTGGTGACATTTTCCCCATAATGGGACATGCTATGTGTCCAGCTGATGACATGTTTCCTATAATGGGAGTGGAGAGGACTGTGGCAAGAATAGCCTATGGGATCCTGTAGTATTTTGTATGAAAGCGATGGACTGTGAAGTCATTAGCTGATGTTATTGTTTTTAATGGCAAGTCTAATGAAAATGACTGGAAATGATTGTGAAGAATTGTATGCCAACAAATTCGAAAGCCTAGAGAAAATGGATACATTTGTGGAAACCCACTGCCTAGCTAAACTAACATATTCATAAGTAGAAAATGTTAATAGACCCTTCATAAAAGAAGAAATACTACAGGTAATTAAAAAAACCTCCCAACGTTAAAAAGCCCTGGCCCAGATAGCTTCACTACTGAATTCTACCAAACATTCAGAAAAGCTGACACCAATTTCATGAAAAATATTTCAGAATATAGAAAAGATGGAATATTCCTGAGCTCATTCTATGAAACAAGCTTAACTCTGATACTAAAGTCAGGCAAACATCACTAAAAAAAATTATAGACCAATAATATCTCTCATGAATACAGGTACAAAACTTCTCAACAAAATCCTATCCAGGAGAATCCAACATCATATTAAAATATTAATCATGATCAAGCGTGATTCATATCAGTTATGGTTAAATATTAATAAAACAATCAGTGTAATTCACCATGCCAATAAAACAAAGGAAAAGAAGCATATGATCACTTCAATCGATGCTAAAAAGACACTAGACAAAATTCAACATGCTTTCCCTGACAAAAATGCTCAACAAAATAGGAATAAAGGGGAAATCCCTAAACATAATTAAAAGCATGTATAAAAAGAAACAGCCAACATTACTCTCAATGGAGAAAGAGAGTGAACCTTGGCACTTAGGGATATCATAGCGAATGGCAAATGGATCTTGGCTGAAAGTAAAGAATACCAGAGGAATGTCTATCTATGTTTTATTGACTATGCAAAGGCATTTGACTGTGTGGATCACAACCAATTGTGGCTAATCTTGAGAAGAATGGGAACCCCAGAACACTTGATTGTGCTCACACTTAACCTATACTCAGATCAGGAAGCAGTCATTAGGACAAAGCAAGGTCACATTGCATGATTCAAAATCAGGAAAGAAATATGTCAGGAATGTGTCCTGTCTCCATACCTTTTCAATCTACATAGAGAAAAGTCTTTAAGACTTTATTGTGAGAAGGAATATGGCATCAAGATTGGAAGAAGACCCATCAACAACCTGCATTATGCAGTGAAACAACCTTGCTGTCTGAAAGCGAAGAGGACCTAAGGCATTTGCTGCAGAAGGTAAAGGACTGTAGTCTACAATATGGATTGATGCTTAACATCAAGAAGATAAAAGATTCTCACCACTGGGTCAAGTGGGAGCACCATGATAGATGGAGTAGAGCTTGTAAACTATTTCAGCTCCACAATCAACACTTTTGGCACCAGCAGTCAAATCAAAAGATAAACTGCATTAGGGAAATATGCTGTCAGAGATCTCGCCAAGGTGCTAAAGAGCAATGATGTCAGTCTAGGGACTAAGGCGTGCCTGATTCAGGCTATGGTCTTCACAATTATTTGCTATGTATCAGAGAGCTGGCCAGTGACCAAAGATGCCAGAAGAGGAATTTATGCCTTTGAATTTTGGTACTGGAGAAGAGTATTGAACATAAGGAGAACTAACAGGTCTGTCCTGGAGAGAGTGAAACCAAGCTGCTCCTTGTAGACAAGGATTTTTTTTAATTTTTAAAAATAATTTTAATGAACATTTACAGAGATTTTGGATTTCCATTCATTCATTGCTGCACTTCTCTCCCCACCCAGCCCATAGACAAGGATTTTGAAGCTCTGTCTCACATACTTTGGGCACATAGTCAGGACAGACCAGTTCTTGGAGAAGGACATCATGCTAAGAA
Organism: Elephantulus edwardii; assembly: GCF_000299155.1. NCBI lineage: Eukaryota > Metazoa > Chordata > Mammalia > Macroscelidea > Macroscelididae > Elephantulus > Elephantulus edwardii. Next base: position 1,893,358 of record NW_006399823.1, read on the forward strand.
GAGTAGAGGGACAGAGCAGGAGAGGGAGATCCTAGCTGAGATGGATTGATTCAGTAACTAGAGTAATGAGGGTAGGTTTGCTGGAGACAGTGCAACTGGCTCAGGATAGGCCATAGATGTGTGCTATTGTACATAGGGTCGCTATGAGTCACAAACAACTCAATGGCACATCACAACAACAACTGTAGCCAGACAAGATTGCCCTTTGCCATCACTCGTACTCAGTATTGTACTGGAAGTCCTAGCCAGAACAAGAAAGCGAGAAGAGGAAATAATAGACATTCACATTAGCAAAGAGTATGGAAGAGGATGTGCAGGGGATATGCAGGTGATATGATCCTCTATATCCTCAAAGACTGCAAGAAAATGACTAGATCTAACTGGCCAATTCATCAAAATGGCAAGGTACAACATCAACATACAAAATCTAGTCAGATTCCTCTACAGTAACAAAGAGACCTCTGAAAGGGAGATGAGGAAAACAATGCCATTAACAACAGCCATCCAAAAGATGAAACTATTTAGGAATAATCTTACCAGATTTACAAAAAACCCACCAAAGGAAAAGTACAAAACAGTACTACAAAAAGCCCAAAGTCTATATAAGTGGAAAAACATATCATTCTCATTGTTTGGAAGACTTAACATTAGAAAAATGGCAATATTACCAAAGAAATCTATAAATAAAATGCAATCACTATCCAGATTCCATGATAATTCTCCAAAGACATGGCAAAAGTAATCACCAGCTTCATATGGAAAGGAAAGAGTTCCTGAAGAAGCAAAATACAGTAGGAGGCTTTACATATCCTGATCTCAAAACCTTGACACAGTCACAGTAATCAAAAGAGCTTGGATAGGTCCACAGGATAAAGGAACAGAACTGAGAATCCAGAAATAAACCCATCCACCTGTGGAAAACTGTCAGTCTGCTGTACTTGTGGGTTGTTGTGATGCTGAAAGCTGTGTCACTAGTGTGTCAAATGGCAGAGGGGTCACCGTGGTGGACCGTTTTAGTGGAGCTCCTAGGTTAAGACAGATGAGGAATCAGGATTGGCCATCCACTTCTGAAAGAACAGGCCCCTGAGAACCCTTTGGACATCCTTTAATAGTTAGAACATGGAATGTAGGTAGTATGGGTTTGGGGAAGCAAAATTCCAGGCATTAGTGAGATGAGATATACTGACTTTGGCCCCTGTGAATCAGACAATCACATGGCATACTATGCCAGGAATGAAAAACAGAGTAAAAATTGTATTGCATTCGTAGTTAGAAAGGCAAGTTCGAGTTCTATCCTGAAGTACAATGTTGTGAATGACAGGATATTATCCATATGCATACTAGGAAGACCTGTTAATATGATTATTATTTGAATATATGCACCAATAGCTAAAGCCAAAAAAGGAGGAAGTTGAAGATTTTTATAAAATCTTGCAGTCCAAAAGTAACCAAATATGCAATCAAGATGAGTTAATGATAAGTGGTGACTGAATTGCAAAAGCTGGAAACCATGAAGAAGGAAGAGGAGTTGGAAAGTACAGACTTGAGAAATGAGGCCAGGAATAGAATTACTGAATTGTGTATATTCAATAATTTGTCCATTGCAAATACTCTTTTTATAAAACACAAATGATGATTTTACACATGGGCCTCACCAGATGGACAGCAAGGGAATCATATTGGCTACATCAATGGAAGAAATAACTGAAGAAGCTCAATATCAGCAGTCAAAATAAGACCAGGGGCTGACTGTAGAACAGATTACCACGTCACTAATCAAGTGCAAATTCAAATGGAAGCTGAAGAAACTAAAAATAAGCCCATGAGAACCAAAATATGATCCTGAGTCTATCCCACCTGAATTTGAAAATCAGCTTTAACAACAGATTTAAACACCAAAGATCAAAGACCAGATGAGTCATAGGACAACATCAAGGATATTATTCATGAAGAGAGCAAAATGTCATTAAATAGATGAGAAAGAAAAGCCAAAGTTAAAATAAAAGAGCTAAACAGAAGGTTTCAAAAGGCAGCTTAGGAAAACAAAGATAATGTACAGAGATTTAGAATTGGAGAATGAAAAGGGAAGGACTCACTCAGCATTACTCAAGCAGAAAGAACTGAAAAACAAATTCAAGACTTGAGTCATATTATGTAGGAATGCTATGGGAAAAATCTTGAATGGTCTAGGAGACACCAAAAGATGATAGAGCAAATACACGGAGTCACTGTATCAAAACGAATTGGCTAACACTGAAATATTTCAGGAAGTATTATATAATCAAGAGCCAAAAGTAATGAAGGAAGACAGTCAAGCTGCAGTGAAAGCATGGATAAAAAAAGGAAAGCCCCAGAAATTAATGGAATAGCAATTGACATATTTCAAATGACAGATGTAGACCTCAATGTACTCACCAGTCTATGCCAGGAAACTTAGAGGACAGCTGCCTGACTGGCTGACTGGAAGAGATAAATTTTTGTTCTCATTCCCAAGAAAGATGATCCAACAGAATGTGGAAATTATTGAATGATATCATTAATATCACATGCAAGCAAAATACTGCTAAAGATCATTCCCAAACAGCCAGAACAGTACATAGAGAGCCACCCATTCAAGCTTGATTTAGAAGAGGCTGTGGCACCAGGGATATCATTGCTGATGTCAGATGGATCCTGGCAGAAAACAAAGAATACAAGAAAAATGTCATTTCGTGCTTTATTGACTATGAAAAGGCATTTGACTGTGTCAAATAACAAGTGATGGCTAACATTGAGGAGAATGGGAATCCTAGAGCACTTAATTATATTAATTGAGAAACCTACACCTGGACCTATTGTGTGAATGGAACAAGGAACACTACATGGTTTACATTAAGAAAGGTGTGTGTTGAGGCTGTAGCTTTCTCCATACCTATTTAATTGGAGTACTGAGCAAATTATTCAAGAAGCTGGACTCTGCGAAGGGGAATGTGCCATCAGGATGGGAGGCAGCCTCATCAATAACCTTAGTTATGCAGATGGCACAACTTTCCTTGATGAAAGTGAGGAAGACTTGAAGCACTTGCTGCAGAAGGTTAAACACTGTAGCCTTCAATATGGATTATATCTTAATGTTTCAAGAAAATGAAATTCCTTGCCACTTCATCAACAGGCCACATCATGATAGATGGATGGAGAAAAGATTGAGACTGTCAACAATTTCCTCTTACTTGATCCACAATCATACACTTGGTAAGTCTGTAGTCAGGACCTCTCCAAATTATTGAGGAGAAATAATGTCAGTTTGAAGGTAGAGGTGTTCCTGATTCAGGCCATAATATTTTCAGTCATTTGCTATGCATCTGAGAACTGGACAGTGACTAAGGATGACAGAAGAATTAATGCCTTTGAACAAATGTGTTGGAGAGGAGTGCTGAATATCCCATGGACTGTCAAAAGAGCAAACGGACAGCAGATGTTTTCAAAGAAAACAATATATTGTGGAAAACAAACAAAGAACAAACTGATATGTCTTGTGGAAGGTGCAGCTAGAGAGTTCTTGGAAACAAAGATGATGAAACTTTGTCTCACGTACTTTGGGCATGCTGCTAGGAGAGGTTATTCCTTGGAGAAGGACATCATGCTTGGAAAGGTGAAGGGATGGTGAAAGAGAGGAAGGTGGACTGACACAGTGACTGTAGCAATGGGGATGAGTTATCAGAGATTGTGAGAATGGGACAGGACATGACAATGTTCAGATCTGTTGTTTATGGGGTCACTATGAATCATACTCAAATTGATGGCACCTAACAACAACAACATGGAAAATTCATATTTGACAAAGAGATGATATCCACTTAGTGGGGAAAACACAGTCTCTTTTTTTTTAAAATAAATTTTTTGTTAATCTCATCTCAAACTCAGTTATACTTTCAGTGTGTTTCATGAACTTCCTTATATTTAAATGCCTTTCATTTACACATATACCACACTATTTTGAGCGTATGCATTTTTAAAGGTTACATAAAGATCATATTTTTGTTTTGTTGTAACTTCTATCTCTTGTTTTTCTTTTCTTAACTAAGTATGTGTTTGGGGTTTTGTTTTTGTTTTTTATTTTAAGGTGAAAAGTAAAGAGATTTATTTGAAAGTTCTAAGTATGTGTTTTAATATCCCTTGAGGTATGTTATTCTTTTGTTCTAATTGGACAACTGCCTTTTATTGATACGTGCATATAGATTCACATGGGCACAATTAAGGGAACACAGGAACAGTGCATGGTTTAAAATAAGAAATGGCATGTGCTAAGATTGTGTCCTTTCTCTATACCTATTCAACATGTATGATAAGCAAAGCATACATGCAAAGCTGAACTACATAAAGAAGAATGTGACATTAAAATTGGAAAAAGATTCATCTACAGTCTACTCATGCAGATGACAAAACTTTGCTTGTAGAATGTGAAAACAACTTAAAGACTACAGTCTTAATTATGGACTACTTTTCAATTTCAAGAAAGAAAAAAATCCTCCTCACTGAGCCATAAGCAACACCATGACTTATTCACATTGTCAATGATTTCATTTTACCTAGACCCACCCACAGTCAATACCCATGGTTCTAGCAATTCCGAAATAACAGGATTTGTTGCATTGAGGAAATCTACTGTCAAGGACAGATCATCAATAGATCATTTGGGGGGCTTGACCTTATTAAAAAACACAACTTCCTTCACAAATGGTGCTGGTAAAAACTAGTATCTAGTTGCAGAAAACTGAAAAACAACCTCGCAACATGTAAAAAAAAATAACTCAAAACCTAGGTATAAAATCTAAAAGTATAAAAATTATCAAAGAAAAAATTAGGGCAAATTTAGGATCCCTAATTGTGCTCTTGAGGAACCTATACCTGGACCAGGAGGCTGTTGTGCGAATGGAGCAGGGGAGCACTCCATGATTTTGAATTGGGAAGGGAGTGCATCAGGGATGTATATTGTCTCCATTCCTGTTCAATCTATGTGCTGAGCAAATTATCTGAGAAGCTGAACTCTATGAAGATGAGTGTAGCATCAGGATTGGAGGGAGAATCATCAATAACCTGCCTTATGCAGATGACACAACCTTGCTTGCTGAAAGAGAGGAGTTGAAGCACTTGTTGAATGAATGAATGTGCACTTGTTGAAGGAATGTAGGCTTCAGTATGGATTGTGTTTCAAGGTCAAGAAAACAAAGATTCTTGCCACTGGACCAATAGGCAGTGTCATGATGTATGGAAAGGAGATTGAAACTATTCTAGGAGTCATTCTAGGAGTACGTCAATGGTTATTCCATAAGTGTTAGATATGAGTCCCTTATCAGATATGTCATTGCCAAATATATAATTTTCAGTCTGTGGGTTTCCTTTCTATTCTGTTGAAGTTTGTTGATGAACATAGGGATTTGATTCTTAGAAGATCTTATTCATCTATTCTATTCTCACCTGGTTGTTGTTGTTTGGTGTTATGTGCCATTGAGTTGCCTGTGACTTGTAGTGACCCCATGTATAATAACTCTAAATCCCACCCAATCATGAGCCAGTCTCACTATCTCCAACACACCTTCCTCCATTATCCCAGTTACTATGTCAATCCATCTAATCTGGGGTCTTCCTCTCCCGTTCTGTCCCCTCACCCTTCCAAGCATGATGTCCTTCTCCAAGGACTGGTCCCTCCTGGCAATATGCCCAGCGCATATGAGACAGAGTTTCAAAATTCTTGCCTCCAAAGAGCAACTTTTTTTCACCTTCTCAAGGACAAACCTGTTTGTTTTCTTGGCAGTCTGTGGTATGTCCAATACTGTACTCTAGTAACACAACTCAAAGGCACTGATTCTTTTTCTGTCATCCTTAGACACTCTCCAGCTCTCTGATGACTAGCAAGTAATTGTGAAGACCATGGCATGAATAAGGTACATCTTAGTCTCCAGATTAATATATCATTACTCTTGGAAGAGGTCAATATTTGTTCCCATCCCAAAGAAGGGCGACCCAACTGAGTGTGGAAACTACAGAACAATATCATTGATTTCACATGCAAGCAAGATTCTACTGAAGATTATCCAAAAACGACTGGAACAGTACATC
>NW_006399823.1:1901006-1904442 GCF_000299155.1 Elephantulus edwardii
GATGTCAGTCCCATTTTACAACAGTGGCACTATCAGTATTTGTCCTTTTGTGACTGAGATATTTCACGCAGTATAATGTCCTCCAGGGTCACCCATTTTGTATAATATTTCATAAGTTCCTTGTTTTTCAATGCAGCATAGTATTCCATTGTGTGAATATACCAGAGCTTCTCTATCCGTTTGTTGACGGACACTTGGGTTGTTTCCAACTCCTTGCTATTGTGAACAAAACTGATAAACATGAGTGTGCTTGGTTGGTGGTTATGGTTTCTTTAGAGTATATTCCCAGTAGTGGAATTTCTGGGTCAAATGGAATTTCTATTTGCAACTTTTGGAGAAAGCATCACACTGCCTTTCATAGTGGTTGCACCATTTTACACTCCTACCAACAGTGAATAAGGGTTCCAGTTTCCCCACAATCTCGCCAGCATTTGCTGTTTGCAATTCATCTTTTGATTCCTTGGTATTGGATCCAAGAGTGTTGGTTGTGGATATGACCCAAGCTGAAACTGTGAACAACCTCAATCTCTTCTCCATCTATCATGGTATTGACAATTGGTGTAGTGGTGAGAATCTTTGTCTTCTTGATATTGAGGTTCAATCCATATTGAAGACTACAGATTTTTCATGATCCATGCTGTGGGTTAGGGCCTCTAGAGTTGTTCCTAGATTGTCTCTGATGAATTTTATAGTCTTTGGTTTTACTCCTAGTTATCTGATCTACCTTAACTTGGTTTTTGTATATAGTGTCAGGTGTGCTTGTTTTCTGCAGATGGTTGTCCAATTTTGCCAACATCATTTGTTAACGAGGCTGTTACTTCCCTACTTTAACTGATTTTGTCTCCTTTTTAAAAATCAGTTGACTATAGGTAGATTTCTGGGTTCTCAATTCATTGATGATAGGAGAATTGATGCCTTTGATCTGTAGTGCTGGAGAAGAGTATTTGAATATACCATGGACAGCTAGGAGAACAAACATGTTCAGTCTAGAGAAGGTGAAACCAGGCTGCTCCTTGGAAGTAAGGATTCTGAAGCTTTGTCTGACATACTTTGGGCATATTGCAAGGAGGGACCAGTTTTTGGAGAAGGATCATAGATCTATGTGTCTGTTGCTGTGCAGGTACCATGCTGTCTTGACCATTATGACTGTGTAGTCAGATTTGAGACTATGGAGTATGATGCCTCCTACCTTATTTCTCTTTTTTCAGTAGTGCTTTGCTCATTTGGGGTCTCTTTTGATTCCAGAAAAAGTTGGAAATTGTCTTTTCCATCTCATTGGAGAATGGAATTAGTAGCTGTATTGGGATTGCATTAAACTTGTAGATTGCCTTTGGTAGAATTGTCATTTTCATGATAAGGAGTCTTCCTATCCAGGAACGTGGTATAGTCATCCGCTTCTCAAGGATTCTTTTTGTTTCTTGCAGGACTGTAGCCCTAAATGTAGATTCAAGCTGGACATCAAGAAAACAAAGATTCTCACCACTAGGCTGATTGGCAGCATCATGAGAGACGGTGAAAAGACTGAGATTAACAGATTCAGTTTGCTTGGCTCTATAATCAACACTCGCCAGGAAATCAAAAGATGAATTGCATTGGCAAAGTCTGCTGTCAGGGACCTCTCCAGAGGACTGAAAAACAATGATGTCAGTCTGGAGACTAAGATACACCTGACCCAGGCCATGGTCTTCACAATTACTTGCAGTGCATCAGAAAGCTGAACAATGACTAGGGATGATAGAAGGAACATTGATGGCTTTGAGCTGTGGTGCTGGAGAAGAATATTGAATATACCATGGATGGCTAGAAGAACAAACAGGTTCAGCCTAGAGAAGGTGAAGCCAAGCTGCTCCTTGGAGGTAAGGATTCTGAAGCTTCATCTGACATACTTTGGGCATATTGCAAGGAGAGTCCAGTCCTTGGAGAGGGACATCATTCTTCGGAGGGTCGAGAGACGGCACAAGAGAGGAAAACCCTAGATGAGATGAGTTGATTCAGTGACTGGGGTAATGGAAGTAGGTGTGTCAGAGATAATAAGTTTGGCTCAGGATAGAGCAGGGTTTAGACTTGTACATAGGGACCCTATGAGTCACAAGCAACTCGACAGCACATAACAAAACAACATTAATCCTGGAAAGGGTTAAACCGGGTGGCTCCTTGAAGGCAACGATTCTGAGGCTCCGTCTAACATACTTTGGACATGTTGTGAGGAGAGACCGGTCCTTGGAGAAGGACATCATGCTTGGGAGGGTGGAGGGACAGCACAGGAGGGGAAGGCCCTCTATGAGGTGGATTGATTCAGTGACTGGGATAATCGGGATGGGAGTGTCAGAGACAGTGCTATTGGCATAGGACAGAGCACAGTTTAGGGCTGTTGTACACAGGGTCGCTATGAGTCGTAAGCGACTCAACAGCACATAACAACAACAACAACAATTTTCTTTGTATAGGTCTTTTGTATCTCTAGTTAGATTTGTTCCCAAGTATTTAATCTAGTGATTGGCTACTATAATTGGTATTGTTTTTCTTAGCTCCATTTCTATATTCTCTTTATCACTGTAAAGAAAGCCAATTGATTTTTGTATATTGATCTTGTATCCTATATACCGATCTTGTATTTTGCTGAATTTGTTGACTATGTCCAATAGTTTTCTTTAGGGTAGACTCTCTAGGGTTTTCTAAGTATATTATTATATTATCTACATATAGAGATAGTTTTACCTCTTATTTTCTTCTCTTGCCTTATTGCTCTTAATAAAACTTCCAATAAAATATTGCGTAGGAGAGGTGATACTGGGCATCCTTGCCTCGTTTTTGTTCTTAGGGAGAATGCCTTTAATCTCTCTTTACTGAAAATGATGCTGGCTCTTAGTTTTGTGTATATATTTTTTACTATGTTGAGGAAATTCCCCTCTACTCCTTTGTTTTGTTCTAATCAGGAAGGGGTGTTATGATTTTGTCAAAGGACTTTTTTTTCAACAATTGATAGGATCATGTAGTTCTTGTTCTTAACTTTGTTAATGAAATGAATTACATGAATACCATTCTTCCATACCTGTTATGAATCCCACTTGGTCATGATAATTTTTTTTTAATGTACTATTGAATTATTTACTGGCCAAGATTTTGTCGAAGAGTTTTACATTCATGTTCATGAAAGATACTGGTCTATGGTTTTCTATTTTGGTGTTGTCTTTACCTGACTTTGGTATCAGGGATATGTTTACATCATAGAAGGAATCTGGAGTATTCTTTTTCTATTTTTTGAAATACTTTATGTAGAATTGGTAACAACTCTTCTTTGAATGTTTGATAAAATTTACTAGCAAGACCATCTGGTCCAGGCCTTTTTTTTTTTTTTTTTGTTGGAAGTTGTTTTCGGACCTGTTTAATTTCTTCTTTTGTAATGGGTCTGTTTAGGTATTCTTTTTTTTTTTTT
>NW_006399823.1:1904542-1934123 GCF_000299155.1 Elephantulus edwardii
GTTTAATTTCTTCTTTTGTAATGGGTCTGTTTAGGTATTCTTTTTTTTTTTTTATCTTAAATTTGACTGGTACAGGAGGAGATTGTCCCTCCTTTCCCGGCAGAGCATCTGGTGGATTCGAACCGTGCACCTCTAGGATTGCAGTTGCAGCTCGTTGCCACTAGGCCACCAGAGCTCCCCTTGTTTAGGTATTCTACTGCAGTCTATGTCAGTCTGGGTGGGTTGTTAGTTTCTAAGTATTTGTCATTTCCTCTAGGTTGCTGTATTTGTTTTGAGTATAATTTTTCCGTTAAATTCCACTAACAATCTTTTTAATTGGTCCTGTTGTGATAGTGCCCCTTTTATTTCTTGTTTGGAATATATGTGTCTTTTTAATTTTTTTTTGCCAATTTTATTGATACTTTCAAAGAACCAATTCCTGGTCTTGTTAATACTTTAACTTAATTAAATTTATTTTTGCCCTAGTGTTTATAATTTCCTTTCTTTTAGAGGCTGTCAAGTTTTCTTTGTGTTCTTTTTCTGCTTACTGGAGATGTTGGGTTAAATAATGGATTTCTCTTTCTTATTGCTTTTTGCTATGAATTGATCTCTAAGTATGGCTTTGGCTGTTTTCCAAAGGTTTTGATAAGTTGTGTTTTCCTTCTCATTTGTTTCAAGAAATTTTATTTTATCTATTATCCACTCAGGTTCAAGGAAAATGCTGTTCAGTGTCCAGATACATAGTTTTTCCCCCACTCCCTTTATCCTCTAGGTATTATTTTCTAATTTTGTAGCATTGTGGTTTGAGAAGATGATTTGTATTATTTTGATTTTTTAAAAATTTACCGAAGCTTGCTTTGCCATCTAAAATATAATCTATTCTGGAGAATGTTCCATGCCCATTGGAGAATAAAATACATTGAACTTTCTGGGGATGCATTAGCCTGTACATGAGATCAAGTTTTTTTAAATTTTGTGGCTTAATTCTTCAGCATTTTTGTTGAGTTTCGTTCTGGTACTTCTATCTTTCCTTTAGAGTGATGTACTGAAGTCTCCGACTACTATTATGGTGTTATCTGTATTTTGGTTTTGTTAACATTTGCTTTGTGTATTTTGTAACTCTACCATTTGCACAGATGTTTACTATGTTTATGTCTTCTTGTTCTAACTGACCCCTTAAGCATTACATAGTGTCATTCCTTGTCTTTTGTGATGGTTTTTACACTGAAATACATGACACACTCCTTTCTTAATTTTATACTATGAAGTGTTCACCTACTCTGTTGGCACAACAGCCTTTTGGTCTAGGTATAGGTTTTGAATGAGTACAATTAAGTGCTCTGGGATTCCCATTCTTCTCCTCAATATTAGTCATAACTTGTTATGATCCATACAATCAAATGGCTTTCCATAGTCATTAAGGCATAAATAGACATTCTTCTTGCATTCTTTACTTTCAATCAGCATCCATCTGACATCAACAACGATACTTCTGGTGTCATGGCCTCTCCTAAATCCTGCTTGAACTTCGGTCAGTCTCCTATGTATGTATCGTTCTAGCCATTTCTGAATGATCTTCAGCAATATTTTGCTTGCATGTGATTTCTTTAAATTTTCATTAACTTTAATTACAAATCAGGCCCTTCAAGAGGGAAAGTATCAGAAGAAAACAGCAGTTCTTTACACACTAAACTTTTTGCAGGACTTTTACACTGTTGGCATATAGAAAAACTAAGATTCAGACACACATATACAACTCCTTTAATAGCATAGTAAGAGAGGCCAAATAAGCTGGGACCAAATTTCTAGTCATGGAAAATCCATTCCATGTTCCAGAATTCCAGATGGTATGAAATTCTTTGCGTTTTGTTAATTTGGATTATGTTATACAATGTTCTAATGAGCGGAAGAGTGGAAGAAATGGAGTTAAATGGTGAAAACCAAACCATGAATATTTAAATCTTTCATTATTTAGAGGACATTGCATGTGGTTTTGATATTGTTTGATAGTTTGCACATTCTGTTGGTTCACCCTACTTGGTAATGGCAACAAATATGGACCTCTTTTTTTTTTGTCAATGGTTGTCCTCCAAATTTCGTGGCAAAGACTGGTGAGTGAGTTCAGGGCAACATCTTTTATTTTAAGTCTGTCTTGATCTCCACTTTTCAAGTGTGTCTCTTGTAGACAGCATATTGATAAGTTTCTGCTTTGTTTTATTTTTTTCTAATCTGCTACTCTTTTTTCCTTCACTGGTGCATTTAAACCATTCACATTCAGTGTAAGTATTGGGAGGTAAGGTTTTATTGTTATCATTCTGTTGGATTATTTTTGGTGTTGGTGGTGGTTACTTTGATCCATGTCCTTTCTATGGCATCTCTATGAGATTTCCTTCAGTATTTCCTGCAACGTTGGTTTTGCTTTTACAACCTCCCTTAGTTTCTGCTCTTTTGAGAATATCTTGATCTTTCCATCAGTGTTGCTGGCTACAGTATTACTTTTTTAATTTTATAAATCTGTAACAATCAACCACTGGAGTGTTTTTAAAATTTTTATTTTATACTGTTTTACTTACAAAGTTCATATATGTTATTTTTCACATCAGCTCTTTCCCAATCCCTTAACCCATCCTTCCTTTCACCCATCAAATTGTGCGACCCTATGATTACCCACCCACCCATCCTCACTCTTCTTCTCCCGTCCTTAGATCCTCATACACATTTTACTAGTTATTTATTTTTACAATAATGGTCTTATAAAGTATTTGTCCTTATGGAACTGAGTTAGTTCACTTAGCATAATGCTCTCCAGATCCTCCCAAGTTAGGAAGTGATTTATGAAATCATTGCTCCTGCATGCTGTGTAGCATTCCATCATGTGAATGTACCATAATTTCTCAATCCATTCGATTGTGGTTGGACATTTAGGCTGTTTCCATGTTCTTGCGATGGTGAATAATGCTGCTATGAACCTTGGTTTACAAATTTCCGTTTGTGCCTCAGTTCTTATTTTCTTGGGGTATATTCCAAGCAGTGGAATAGCTGGGTCATATGGATTTTCTATGTTCAGCTTTTTGAGGAAATGCCAAACAGTCCTCCAGAGTGGTTGTACCATATTACAATCTCACCAACAGTGTATAAGAATTCCTATCTTGCCACATCCTCTCCACCATTTATTACTTGTTGTCCTGTTAAGCATTGCCCCTGCTACTAATGGTATTTCATTGTGGTTTTAATTTGCATCTCTCTTATTGCCAGTGAATTTGAGTATTTTTTCACATGTCTATTGGCCACTGAGTATCTTTCCCTATGAAAATTCTTTACATATCTTTTGCCCTTTTTAAAATTGTACTATTGGTCTTTTTCTTGTGGAAGCCCTAACAGATTCTGTAATCTTTGTGTGTGTGTGTGTGTGTGTGTATGTGTACACCATTGAATCAGATCCAACTGGGATAAGAGGAGATTGCCCCTCCTTCTCTGGCGAAGCATCTGGTGGATTTGAACAGCGCACCTTTGGGATTGTAATGCAGCTTCTTGCCAATAAACCACCAGAGCTCCAGATTCTATAAACTTTTGATGAAAGCCTTGTCCAAGATGGTATTGCCAAATGTTTTTAAACCAAATCAGTAAGTTTTCTTTTCACTCCGCTGAAAATATTCTTGATGTGCACAGGGATTTAATCTTTAGAATATCTAAATACTGCATTACTGGCTGTATTTGGCAGTCTCTTTATACCATAGACCAGGCAGTCTCAGCTGGATCCCAATTTGTCTCTGACGAATTTTATGGTTTTGGACTTTACTCCCAGGTACGTCTCTGATCCACCTTGAGTTGATTTTTTTGTATGGTGTGAGAAGTGGATCTTGTTTTAGTTTTCTGCAGGTAGCAATACAGTTTTGCCAGCACCATTTGTTGAAGAGGTGTCATTTCCCCATTTGATAGGTTTTATTTCCTTGTTGAATTATCACTTGACCATAGATAGCTGGGTCCATTTCTGGGTTCTCAGTTCTTTTCCATTGGTCTATGTGCCTGTCATTGCACCAGTACCATGTTGTTTTGGTTATTATTGCTGTGTAGGAGGTTTTAAGGTCAGGGAGTGCTTTGCCTCCCACTTCATTTTTTCCGAAGGGCTTTGCTCATTCGGGGTCTCTTTCCACTCCAAATAAACTTGACAATTTACCTTTCGATCTTCTTGAAAAATGAATTTGGTATCTGGATTGGGATTGCATTAAACATGTAATTACTTTTGGTATGATTGTCATTTTCACAATTTTGAGTCTTCCTATCCATGAACAGGTATGGAGATAGAATACAACCCTGATGCACTCCCTTCCCAATTCCAAACCATGCAGTGTTCTCCTGCTCTGTTTGCACAACAGCCTCCTGATCCGGGTATAAGTTTCACATGAGCACGATCAAGTGCTCTGGGATTCCCATTCTTCTCAATATCAACCACAACTTGTCATGATCCACACAGTCAAATGCCTTTGCATAGACTCTATGAAGAGGAATGTGGCATTAGAAATGGAGGGAGACTCATTAGTAACCTGCATTATGCAGATAACACAGTCTTGCTTGCTGAAAGTGAGGAGGACTTGAAGCTCTTGTTGCAGTAGATCAAGAAATACAGCCTCCCAAAACAACTATGAGATATCATCTCATCCAGTAAGAAGAGCAAAATAGAACAGAACAGCAAGCAACAAATGCTGGTGAGGATGTGGAGAAACTGGAACTCTTATTCACTGTTGGTGGGAATGTAAGATGGTGCAACCATTGTGGAAGGCGGTGTGGCGCTTTCTCAAAAAATTGCAAATAGAGATACCATTTGACCCAGCAATCCCATTACTGGGAATATACCCCAGAGAGACCATGTCTGCCATCCAAGCAGATATATGCACACCCATGTTTATTGCAGCTTTGTTTACAATAGCAAAGAGTTGGAAGCAGCCTAAGGGCCCATCAGCAAACGAATGGATAGAGAATCTGTGGTATATCCACACAATGGAATACTATGCAGCATTGAAAAACAAGGAACTCATGCAATATTATTCAAAGTGGGTGACCCTGGAGGACATTATGCTGAGTGAAATATCTCAGTCACAAAGGGACAAATACTGCATGGTGCCACTGTTGTAGAATGGGTCTGTCATCAGGGTGGGGGTATGACAGAAAAAATTGGATAAATTATGTATATTGTATTGAAACAGATGAGGGAAAGAACAGATTAGAAGTGATATATGATTGAGTATTAAGGTTAGCACAGGAATCCAGAATTAAGGTTGCATAGAAAAGTGTACTCGGGGTGGGGGGTGGGGGGAAGGGACGTGGGAATTGTATACTAATGAAGGAATTTTTTTCCTTTTTTTTTCCTTTTTTCTCTCTTCGGAGGGGGAAGCGAGCTGGTGGGGAGGGGTGGGAAGGGAGAAAATTGCGGCAATGAATGAATGGAAATCCAAAACCTCTGTAAAAAATAAATAAATAATTTTTTTAAAAAAAGAAAGAAATGCAGCCTCCAGTATGGATCATATCTCACTATCAAGAAAATAAATTCTTACCACTGGATCACTAGGCAGTGTCATGATGTATGGAGAGGAGATTGAAACTGTCAACAGCTTCATCTTGCTTGGATCCATAATTTACATCCTTGGTACAACCAGTCAAGAAGAAATAAGGAGACATATTGCACTGGGAAAATCTGCAGTTAGGGACCTTTTCAAATTATTGAGGACTAGTGATATCAGCTTGGGGACTAAGATGTGTCTAATTCAGGCCATAGTCTTTCTGATTACTAGCTATACATCCTATGCATCTGAGACCTGGACAATGAATAAGGATGACAGAAAAAGAATTGACGTCTTTGAGCTGTCATGTTGGAGAAGAGTACTGAACATTCCATGGACAGCCAAGAGAATGAATAGATATATATGTCTTGGAAAGGGTGCAGCTGTAGTGCCCTTTGGAGGCAAGAATGATGAGGCTTTGCCTCACATACTTTAAACATATTGCTAGGAAGTGCTATTCCCTGGAGAGGGACATGATGTTGGGAAGGGTGGAGGGTTGGCAAAGGAGAGGAAGACCCTCAACCAGGTGGACTGACATGGTAACTGCTCCAATGGGCTCTTGTGTGTCAGGAAGAGTGAGGATGGTGAAGGACAGGACTGGGTTCAGATCTTTTGTTCATAGGGCACCTATGTGTTGCAGACCGAGGGTAAAGTATTTTTATAATTATTAATAAAGAGGCAGACAGCCAGGAATGAGATAGAGCAGAGCGCATAAAACAAGGGGCCAGCAGTACTCGACTGAAGACCCCAAGTCATGTTTCTCTGTGTATTTATTGATAATCAGGGGAAGCAAATCATAAAAGAAATTCTTTGTAAATGAAGCCGAATTTTTCTCTAATGTCAACCTAATGCTCTAGCTCAGGAAGTATTTCACAGGTAATAACACTCCCTCTGTAGAGGAGCCCTAGCTGTCTCCTCTCTGCAGGGAACAAACAGATCATTTTCTGTGATCTGCCACAAGAGAAATCCTAACATAAATCTGTAATGCCTTCAATTTCTGAACAAGGGTTTTCATATAATATTTGGTATAGTTTGGCTTCCCATACCTATAAGTTATATGCAACTCCATGGCACCTAACAACAATAGCAACAATCCATGAACAGGGAACATATTTATTTTTCTTAGGTCCTTTATTGTATCTTGCAGAACTTCTTTGTGCAGGTCTTTTGTGTCTCTAGTTAGATTCACTTCCAAGTATCTCAACTTGTGATTGGCGATTGTTGAGGAAATTCCCATCTATTCCAATTTTGCTGAATGTCTTTATCAGGAAGGGGTGTTAGATTTTGTCAAATGTCTTTTCTGGTTTCACTATTCTCATTGGACAGCTAAGTTTTCTGAGTGTTTTATACAGGTCACTCTACTGTCTTACTGCTCACATGGTTTCTGTAGACGTCATTTTGGATATTTACCAGGAAGGGAGATTTCCAGGGAGGGAGGGATAGTGGAATAAAAATAAATAGGTACGTTATATGGAAGGAAAAGCAACAGATAATTTATTGATCACTTTAATTCATTAATGATATTAATCTATTGTAATTAATATTATAAAAATGTCTATGAATGATCAACTGAAACTGTGATTACATTATAAAAATGTATATTAATGACTGGATTAAAAACCAGTATGACTTTTAAACTTTCTTTTAAATAAAGATTTCAGTTAAAAAAATTACCCACTACCATCCAGTTAAAAAAAAAGAAAGATAAAGAAAGAAGAAAAGAAAAAAAAATTCATTACACAGAAGAGGTGGATAAAGAGAATAGCATTATAAAATAAGGGTTTTCTAAAAAGAGCAAAGGCAGCATGGGGTCAGCCATAACTTCCCACAAACGGGAAGTGACCACATTCATAACACAATACCAATTTCCATGAGATCAGACATGTTTCCCACGCTCTCATGCCTATTTCTAATAATTTCTCCTATCAATGCTACTGCCCAGCTGGGTCTGAAATCAACTGCAACAGTTACAGAGACCATGCAGAATGATACTCACAATTTTGGGGTTTATTAGGGAAGTTAAGAGGATACAGTTTCTCAATCAAGACATAGCTTCTGAAGTGTGCTCAGAGGTCTTTTAGCCATCAGCCTGGAGTCTCTGTGTTACAAAGCCCTCTTAGTTCTGCCTGTTTAGGTGTTATCCCCTCCCCAGTCCTCCAGCAAGCTTAGGTGAAGGGCCCTGGCTCTGGTTCCATGGGGCAGCAGTCCCAGGGTCAGCACACTGGGTCTCTGTTTCTCTGCTGTGGCGGCTGCTGCCGCTCCTGAAGGCTCAGTATGGATGGCACAGGAATCTTTGGCATTGAAGGGCACGTGCTGTATTCTCTGTTTTATCTTTGCTGGTGGTGCGATCCTCAAATTTCCACACCTCAACCTGCTCAACTTAAACCCAGTGAAATGACAAAATGAGCCAATTCTCTTGTGGATAAACAAATTCATCCTATTTGTATGAGTCTGCCTATCCATGTGGCAAAGTCAAAGTCAGTGTAGAAAAAAGCCATTTTGAACAATACATCTTTGACAGCACAGACCACTCCTTGGTTTTTCTGGCCATTAACCTCCATATTTGAAGAGCTAACTTCCCCCTTATAATTATCAATAGCTATATTCATTAAAGTGTGTAAGCCAGTTATGTCTTGCTTCCTGCCTTAATCTCCCCCATTTTAGATATCCAATTTCTGATTTGCCCATCCCTATTAAACCAGTACTTTGAGGAAACAAACATGTTCCTCCTTCAGAAGGATCTTCTGTTCTAGTTAGAACTTTCTGTATCTGTGTCTGTAAGCAAAGTCCAATTTAGGGCAAGCCATCAAGTTGCAGCAATTAACATTAGCTCATAGTATGAATCATCTTCCCTTCATCTTGTTGGGTTTAGGTCAACTCATTCCTAGCTATCCATGGCTAGGCCCAAAAGGCCACTAGCCACAAACTCAGGAGTCCACTCATTCTGCATTTTAGACCAGCTGGCCCCTTCACTCAGCCTTAGCCTTCAACATGAGTCAAAACAAGTCAGAGGTCCATGTGGCCACTGTGTTAAGTTAGCTGCATCAATCAATCAACCAATCAATCAATCATGATTAATGCCTATGAATAATAATCTGGATAAAAAGCCATGAGGTCTGTAAATTGTCACTAATATAAAATAGATTTTTCTTTTTCTTTTTTAAAAAAGACAATCAATCGCCTGCATCTACGAATGAGATGGTGCAGAAGTTCAGAATCATCAGTCAGAACAAGGTCTGGAGCCAGCTGGTGGAACAGAGTTGCTTGTGTGCAAGTTCAAAATAAAGCTGAAGAAAACAGCTCTAGAGTCAAAAAATATTGACTCTAAGAGAGTCAATATATAACCTTAACTATATTCTACCTGGATTTAGAAACCATCTAAGTACAGATTTGATAGACGAGACGAGGGATGACATAATGAAAAAAAGAAATCAAAAGGTCATGAAACAGGAAAGAAAGAAAATAATAAAAAGGATGTAAGAAGAGAATCTGAAATTTGCTCAAAAATGCAGTGAAGGTGAAGCAAAAGGGAGAAATGAAGAGAGCTGGACAGATTTCAAACAGCAGCTTAATAAGACAACTGCTAGGGACATACACAAAAAATAATAAAATAAAAAATTTAAAAAAAGACAAATGCTAGTGTTATAATGAAATGTGCAAAGACATGGAGTTAGAAAAATAAACTGGAAGAATACACTTAGTATTTTTTCCAGCTGAAAGAAGAGAAAAAAAGTTTCAAGTGTTAAGTCGAAGAATTCAGAAGTAAAACAGTGATGAAGAATTCTGTAGGTAAAATACCAAATGACACAGGAAAAATAAAAAGAAGATAAAAGGAATTAAAAAAAGGTCACTGTACCAAAAAAGAATTGGTTTACATTGAACACTTCAGGAAGTAGCAGATCAATAACTAATCTTAAGAAAGAAAAAAAAAAAGAAAGATCAGGCTGGACTGAATGTATCAGCAAAAAAATACTAAAAAATCAAAACAGCAAATACTCAAAATCACTGCAGTGACAGTTCCAACTCACAGTGAACCTTTCCTGGTTCCTGAAGCTGTAAATCCCAACAGGTGACTGCTCATCTTTCTTGGGGTTACAGAGGCACAACTTGCTACAAACTACACTATCAGAACTCCCTTAGCAAAAAAAAAAATTTAAAAAAAAATAAGGCCCTAAAGATCAACAGAATATAAAATAAGGTGTTTCAAGAAACACGTGTAGACCTGAAAGTGCTCACTTGTCTACGCTAAGACACTGGAAAGACAGCTAGTTCATCTACCAACTAGAAGAGATCTTTATTTGTGCCAATTCCAAAAACAGTGCTCCAATGAAATTAAGAAATTACCTCAAAAAAAAAAAATTAAAAATTAAAAAAAAAAAAAAAGAAATTACCTCACTGTATCATTAATAGGGAGCTCTGGAGGAGAAAGATGGGCTCTCTGCCCTCATGTGATTTACTGTCTCTGAAATCCCACTGGAGAGTCAGCTATGATTGGTTCCAACTCAATGGTGTTTAACAATAACATATTAATATTACATGCAAGAGAAATCTTGCCAAAGAAAATTTTAAAACTGTTGAGAGTAGTATTACTAGCAAGAAGGTGCCAGAAGTTCAAGATGGATTTGCAAGATTGTGGAATTGGGATTGCTGATGTCAGATCCTGACTGAAAGCAAAGAAAACTACAAAGATATTTACTTGGGTTTTATCGACAATGCAAAGGCATTTGACTATGTGGATCATAACAAATTCTGGTAACACTGAGAAGAACAAGAATCCCAGAACAGTTAGTTGTACTCATGTGCAATCTAAACCAAGGAGCAGTCACTGAAATAGAACAAGGGGATACACTATGGGAGAAAAAAGGAATGGATCTTTTCATTTAAATCTGTTGTTGTTACATGCCAAGTCGCCTGCATAGCAACCCCATGTGCAATAGCTCAGAAGACTGCCCTGTCCTGAGCCAGTCTCACTGACTCTGACACACCCACTGCCATTTCCATAGTTTCTGTATCAATCTATCTCATCTGGGTCTTCCTCTCCTGTATTGTCCTTCCATCCTTCTGAGCATGATGTCCTCCAAGGGAATCCTA
Organism: Elephantulus edwardii; assembly: GCF_000299155.1. Classification (NCBI taxonomy): domain Eukaryota; kingdom Metazoa; phylum Chordata; class Mammalia; order Macroscelidea; family Macroscelididae; genus Elephantulus; species Elephantulus edwardii. Next base: position 1,915,171 of record NW_006399823.1, read on the forward strand.
GCCTCCAAGGATAGACTTGTTTTCACCATCTCTAAGACAGACCTATTTGTTTTCTTGGTGGTCCATGGTATGTTTTAGACTCTTCCTCAGCATCACAACTCAAAGGCATCTTCTTCTGTCCTCCTTAGTCATAGTCCAGCTCTCTGATGCATAGCAAGTATTTGTGGATCAGGTGTACCTATTCAGTCTAAATGCTGAACAAGCAAGTTGATAAAGTGGCCTATATAAAGTGGAACACATTAGGATTGGAGAAAGATGCATCAACAACCTGAAATATGCAAAATAACACAACCTTGTGCGCTGAAAGTAAAGCGAACTTCAAGCATTTATTGAAGATCAAAGAATGATATATAGCCTTCAGTATGGATTCTGCTTGAACATGAAGAAAACAAAGATCCTCACCATGATTTCAGTTTACTTGGATCAACAATTACCAATGGAAACAGCAGGCAAGAAATACAAATGATGTATTGCACTGGGCAATGACCTCTGTAAAGTGTTAAAGAGCAAGGGTGTCACTTTAAAGACTAAACAGCACTTGACTCAAAACATGGTATTTTCAATTGCTTCATATGCACCAGAAATTTGGACAATAAACAAGGAAGAATAAAGAATAAATTATGTCTTTAAACTGTGGTGCTAAAGAATATGGAATGGACTTCCAAAAGAACTAGTCTGTCTTGGAAAAGGGGAGTTATCTTTCTCTGTAAGGTGGCACAGTCACTACTCATTTGTCTGTGGTGAAGATCAAATGAAACCCAAGGACAAAGGGCACAGCATATTACCAAGCCAAGAGCAGATGTACAACATAAAGGAACTACAGTTCTAACTAATCTTTGAAAAATTTTTCCCCTAACAAACAAGGCCCAATCCATTTTTCTAGGGTTCTTCTTTCTCCCCTCTCAATTAAAATGCCCCCAATTTGGGGATATCAGCTCCCTTCCACCTCCTCCATTAGTGAAGAAACCTTTCACTGTGCCTGGAACTCTACCAGTCACGTCTTTCACACTCTGGCCTAAGGGACTTGGAAGGGAGTGCTAAGTCTGCATGCAGGTCTGACATTCACGGCTGTGTGATGCTCAGGTATCATTCATACAAACTAATAAGGGTGGGGCCTCAGTGAGTTATGTTATAAACAAACTGTCTTCAAATTGAGGCCTAAGTTTGAACTCTAACTTCCTAAGACTTCAGTTTCTTCATCAGTGAATGGAGATGTAATTGGTTCTGATCACGTGAGGTGGTTAAGATTAAACAGTTTAACAAACTGAGAGCAGTGCTTGGTATAGTCTAACATTTCCTGAGAACTCAAATGTCATTGTAACTGGTTTCTTGTCATTCCACATGTGGGTGTTTTTCCTAAGGCAGCTACTGTAAAAACCCAGGGACAATGAGTCACTGAAAACTTGCAGTGTTCCCTGCACCTAGTGGAAAGCAAAGCCTCGTTTTTTTTTTCTCTCAAGGTCCTACTCCATATTTATGTCTGTCTAAATCTACTTTTATTAGATCTCTTATAAATAACAAAACTCGAAAGCAAAGTGTTGTTAGTTACCGATTCTGGCTCATGACAAGACCACGTGACAGCAAGTGAAGCTGCTTCAAAGGGTTTTCATGACTATGATCTGACAGAAGGGAGACCACCAAGCGTTCCTTAGGTCAAGAGTCAAGTGCCAACTTGTGTCACTAAGAGACACAAGTCCCAGCAGCATTCTGGACCTACAATGTCGAGGAGATTTGGGGCTCCAGCTCCACCATGGGGACTTGTTTGCTTCCCCATCCCCTGGTTCTGCTTCTGAGATGGCTGCTGCTCAATTCTTCCAAGTGGCTGGAAAGCAGGTCCCTGAGTGATCTGATTGGTCCAACTCATGTGACATACCTGTTCCCTGGACCACTGTGATGTAGAGGGATGGTGCAGTGAATGGCCAAGCTAGCGTTGAGTGTCTACTGGTTGGCTGAAGAGTCCTATATGGTCACATGGTCTAGAGAAGGGGTAGTTCTCTAAGAGTTTGGGGCTGGGCACACAAAAGAGTTGGCTGTGCTATCATTCCTGATGATTCAGTTCATAGGTCACTTCTTTCTTCCCTCCAGTGTTTACCGCAACTTTCCACAATAAACCACACATTATTCTGACTCTCTCAGACTAAACTGGGAACCTGTGGTAGAACTGAAAACACAGCTGCTTCCTGCTCAAGCTGGAGAATTTACATTGCCAGCAGTGTGGTCAGCAACTCCTTCCTATTCAACTCTTTGGGGTGGTCCACTGTCTCTCCCCATCACCTTGGTCTCAAAGGGGTACAGACTTCATCCTAATTAAACACATGAGAGCCATAGCAATTATCTCAGAAATGAGCATGAGACTTATTTTGGGTCACTGTGGAATAGAAGATTGGGCAATCTCCTTTCGTGTGATTAAGTGCTTTTGAAAACAGCTATGGGTTGGTTCTGACTTGATGGTACACAACAGCAACAATAAGAATGAGACCTTCTTTTCTTCTGGGTGGGCCACAGGCCTCCAGCTGGTTCCTGCCCGCTCCTGCTGGACATAAATGAGGAAATACTCAGGCTTGACCATTACTGGTTGCCATTCCTAGTGGACAGGAACCTACTTTTGTGGATATGACACCAGGGAGGGACACTTGGATAACCTGGCTTGAGAGCCCTGCCACCCTGATGGCCACCTAGTCCCAGCATGGTCAAGTTCCTAAGCCAACACACTTCCTTAATCTCAGAGCAGGATATTCTGTTATTTGTAGCCATAAATACCCTCAGAAAGAGGGACTCAGAAAGTTAAAAAGTTTTCCCTGAATGAATGACATGGCAGTGGCCAATGACTGAGAAAAAGCAGGTGTGCCCACATGAACCTTTGCCACCCACACTGATTCTTTTCCACTTCACAAAACCCCATAATAGACACTTCAAAACTCTGGGTACTTTCTTAAAAACCACAGCAGTCACTTTAACCTTCAGTTTGCACTTTACAAAACCACAAGGGAGAAGTCCATGAAGGGAAGAGGATAAGGAGGTAGGGCAGTGGGAGATGCTAAAGGGAAAAGGCAGGCCCAGAAAATAAGGCCCCTCATCTGAGTGACAAAACAGAGCCTGAGACCCAGCCCAGCCCTCTGGGCCTCTCGGAGCAAAAGACCTCAGGGAAGGGCCACAGTCCTCAGTTTCTAGAGAAACTGTTTCACTTGACAGGACAGCCACGGCTAGTGGCTTCCGTCAGCATCAGTGCAAGGACAGAAGTGGGCCTCCCTCTTCTCCCTTTCTCAGGCAGAGCAGCAGGAAGCCTGAGGTTGGGCTCAGGGCTACCCATCTAGCAGCTTCAGAATGCTCTCTCGCTCCTTCAAAGTCTTCCAGGCCTGGTCCTTCTCCTTCTTGGTGGGAGTCCTCTTCTTCTGCCGGGCAGCCATGATCTTGCGGAAGGCATCCATGACCTCATTGTCTGCCATGCGGACCCGTTGCCTCAGCTCCTGACGGCTCACCTCCTCCTTGGCCAGCCTGTGGGGCCCAGCAGACCAAATGCCAGGGTCAGTTCACCTAGTCCAGTGTGGCCTTGACCTCTCCCAGATCAAGCCCAGCTACTACCCCAGACTGGTACTCTTGCAGACCATTTTATACACCAGCACAGCAAAATTACTGAATATCAACTATATGGTACTTTCTATAGGCCAGACACTATTTTATACTTATAAAAAGATCAACTCAGTTAATCCTTATGATAACTGTGATGTCATGGAGGAAATTGAGGCTTAAAGAAGTAATGTCTCAAGATTATATAGCTAATGAGTTGAAGACCAAGGGAGGCAGGCTCCTCACTGTTTTTTTTTTTAAATCTCTAAAAAGGTGTCTAGTGCCAACAGAAGACTTGCTGAGTAACTTACAGGTTACTCTGAGGTCTCCACAGATGAGGTGGGAATGAACCTTCCAAACAGGATCCAGCCTAGAAATTCCAGTGAGAGTGGTGGAGTAGGAAGGGCATTTAAAGGATCGAGTCCAACCTGTTTCTCTTACACAAGGGGAAGCTGCTGCATGGTGCAGGAGATACAAATACCCCACTGTTGCTCTGTGCCAGGGCTGAGGACTGGTCTTTTGGTAAGAAAACCCAGTGGCTGTAGAGTCAATTCCAGCTCAGAGTGACTCTCACCTGTGTCAAACCAGAACTAGGCTCCAGAGGGTTACAAAAGCTGATCTTTTAGAAGGAGACTGTCAGGCCTTTCTTCCGATGTGCCTCTGGATAGACCTGAACCGCCAACCTTCATTTCTCAAGGAATGCACATGCATCACTCAGACTCCTGGATTTCTATTTTCTTCACCATGCATTCCTTTTTTTTCTCGGCTCATCCCTGCTTCTCTCTCTCTGCCTCCTTCATCTGTATTTTCCTCTTCTTGCCTTGACAAAGGGGAGTGAACTAGAAAGAGGCTTTGCATTCAACTTGGACCCAGGTCTCAGTGTGGCTATAGGGCCTTAAAGAAAACATGCCATTCCCTTGGGCCTTTACCTCTTCATTTTAAAGTGGAAATCCAGTGTTTCTATTGAGATTAAATGAGAAGGTGCATCAAAACCCCTGGCATAGACACTTAGCAGCCTTTACTACTTCAGCAGCTTATCAGCAATAGTGCAATCATCCCTCATACATTGCTAGGCCTGTGCTCTACCTCTCTCTGGCCCTGGCACAATGTCTGACCAAGAGGCATTAGGACTGGCCAAACGTACATGAATGTGCCTTAGTCTGCTGATGCTCCATGAGGTTAAAGCATAGCACCTACCTGTGAGCAGAGAAAAAATATGGCTGAATTGCTGTCTAGCAAAATGGAGCCACTACTACAGTCTCTCCAAATGCCACCTTTACCCTTGTTGTGATGAGTTCAGCCCTAGATGTCTGACGGATGTGATATAAAATGGATGGCACTGCTACTGATTTTCTAAAAAACTGGTCAATTTCTGATACTGAACCAACTAGAATTACAAGTGCAATGAATTATAACAGTTGATAAATCTAGATGAAGAGTATATTGTAGTCTTTCAGATTCCCAATGTGCTTTTAATAATTCCTAGAAAACCTTGGGTGGGGAAACAAAACAAGCATGGAAAGGTGCTTAAAATACCAATCAGAGATGGCTGAGCCCTACTTGGAAGAGTCAGAACCTGTGTCAGATTTCCGTTCAAACCAAAAGGAAGATGTCTTGCCATTGATGTTTTCCTAAAGCTCCTCAGGAGACTGCAAGGGCCAGTTCTGTTTGAGAAGTCTGTCACAAAGCCCCTAGAAGGTGTCTGGTAGTGACAAAGACTTCCTTTAGCCATCCCAAGGAGCACAGAACCCCCTCACTTACCTTAGCAGATCATGCTTCTTGGTGCGGTTGTGGGCACTGAGGGCCTTCAGTTCAGCCTGTCGTTTACGCAGCTCAGCAAGGACCTCATCCTCAGAATCCTCAGCAGGGCGGTCCTCCGACTCCAGGAGGCCCTGGGCGATCAGCTCCTCTTTGATACGGCTTTCTAGGGACTTCGTATGTGGCACACTGCAGGAAAAAGCAGTTGTCAACTCCTCCTTCCATGGACCCCAACACCAGGCCCACACTGCAAGAAAGGCAGCTGTCAGCCTCCCAACACCAGGGCCACAATTCAGGAAAGGCTGCCATTGTCTCCCCACCACTGGGGCCACACTGCAGGAAAGGCAGCCATCAGCCCCTCAACACCAGGGTGACACTGCAGGAAAGGCAGCTGTCAGCCCCCCAATATGAGGGCCACACTGCAGGAAAGGTGGCTGTCAACTCTAACACCAGTGCCACACTGTAGGAAAGGCAGCCGTGAGTCCCCCGTGAACCTCCAATAGGAAAGGCAGCCATCAGTCCCTAATACCAGCAACACACTGCAAGAAAGACAGCTCACAAATGACCCCAACATGAGGGCTGTCTTGGAAGGGTCCTATTCCAAGGTTTGTAGGGTTTCCCAAGGTGAAAGAACACCCTCTTGTTGGTGAGCCCCCTCCTTCCATCCAGAAATAACAAGAGAGACAGACAGACATATCTGGACTTGTTTTTAAGGACATGTAGATATATCTATTGTCGAAATATCAGGAGCAGGTATACTTCAAAATGTCACATGCCAGAGAGATATACTATTATTTCATAAGATGTTACTTTATATGCAACAGCACACCTTGGTGAGATGGCGGATCTGGGTCCAGAACACCTTATTAAAACGAGTATTATTACAATGGAGTGAGTTACACAATTTTGGGTGGGGTTTGGGGTGTTTTTTTTTAATTGTCCTGAGAGTGTGAGTGTAGCTTGTTCTGGACCTCAGGACTACAGTATCAGGGGACATCAAGGACAACTGGCATAACATGGTCCTCAATGATGATCTTCTACATCCTGCTTTAGGGAGTGTCATCTGGGGTCTTAAAAGCTGTGTGCAGTCCTCTGAGGGAAAATGATTCCTGTTTTTTTCCTTTTTTTTAACAAAGAAGAGGGAGAAAAGCAAAGGTGTACAGAAACAAGTAGTCCAAAAGACTAAAGGACCATGTGAGCCTCAATCTCCAAGACCTTGAGACCAGAAGGACTAGACCACACCCAGCTACACCTGCTGGCCCCTCTCAGAGGATCATGGTAGACAGCCCTAGATGAGGAATGAAAATATGGGATCTGTTGATATGAGATTGGCAGAACCCCATTAAGTCACCCTTTGAGCCTGGGATAAAACTCACCCCTGAGGCTCAACTTTCAGCCCAACAACAGGCAGGCTTAGAGGTGAACAGTAACACCAGGGAGGCACTCAATTCCTAGAACCACCAACCTTACAAGAACATAAGAGCAGCACTTGCCCAGGGATATGAGAATCACAGGGAGGAAAGGGGAAAAGTATTGTTACAAAGTGGAGATTGTAATTAATGCTACAAAACGTGTGTTAACAGTTGAATGGAAACCAATTAGCTCTTTAACTTTCCACACAAATCACAATAAAAAAAATTTCTTGTTTTCCCAATAGATAGAAAATTTATGTTCATATTATAGTCTATACTGTAGTTTACTAGGAAGCCCTGGTAGTTTAGTGGGAAAAAGCTGAGCTGTAAAACCAAAGGCTTGCAGTTTGAATTCACCAGTTGTTCTGCAGAGAACAGGCAGTCTCCTTCCATGTGAGTTGCTGCCTCTGAAAACCCACTGGAGGGTTAGCTATGAGCTGGTTTCTACTCGATGGTATAGAATAACAACAACAACTGGTTGATTTTAATCTACGGATGTCAGGCCTGGTTCAAATTGTTTTTCTGTCAAACATTCTTCTAGGTGGTATAGCACTGTACAGAGGTAACTCGTGGTTGCTGTGATGCTGAACATTGTGACACTGATGTACCAAATGTGATAATGGTTACCCATGGTGGATGGACAGTGTTTGTTGGAGCTTTCCAATTAAAACAAGTCTGGAAGCAGGAGTGGCATCCACTTCCGAAATGGCTTGCCTCTGGAAACTCTATGAATAGTGCTCAGGCCTTTGGTTCACAGGGTCACTATGAGTCGTCTACAACTCGACAGCACCTAACAACAACAACATGCACACCCATTTTTTTTTTTAATTTTTTTTTTGCACACCCATTTTTATTGCTGTTATTTTAACAATATTGTTATTATGTTCACAATAACAAAGAGATAGAAGCAACTCAAGTGCCCATCCACAAATGAATGGATAGCAAAGCTGTGGTATATTCACATAATGGAATACTACGCAGCACTGAAAAACAAGGAACTGCTAAAATATTATACAAAATGGGTGACTCTGAAGGACATTATGTTGAGTGAAATATCTCAGTCACAAAAGGACAAATATTGCAAAATGTCATTGTTATAAAACAGGACTGATATGGAGGTTGACGAGAAACTAAGAAAAGGGGATAAATAATGAACACTGCATTTAAATAAATGAGAGAAAGAACTGTCTAAAAGAAACATATGATTAGGTATAACCTGCATGACAATAGTCCAGAATAAAAAAGTGCATAGTAAAGTGAAGTGGGGGCCGGGGTGGGGGGAGGAATTGCACAACAATGAAAAAATCTTTTTAAAAAGAAAAGTGAATAGGGAGGAAAATGTGCAACAATGAATGAATGGAAATACAAGTTTTCTGTAAAGTTTCATTAAAAGAACAATGCAAAAAACTAAAAAAAAAAAAAAACCCACAAAAAAACCCCAAAAATTGTAGTTTAAGTGTATAAAAGCATTATTAAAAAATATAAAACACTCTCAGACTTAACAAAATGTGACACAAATGATATGAGCACATGCTGATGGAAAAATGGCCCTAAGAGACTTGCATAACAGATGGTTATCATAAACCTTCAATTTGTAAAAAAAATAAAACAGAAAACCTCCAAAACAAAACATCACCAGAGTTTAAGCCTAGAATTGAAATCATCCTCAATTCTATGTTCAGTCAAACAACTGGGAAGCCTACAAGATTATCAGTAACACAAGGGGGGAAATGCCTAGAAAAATCCTAGAAAAATCAGCAGTACAGGATGTAAAGGCAACATTTGTCCAGGGGTAAAACACAGAAAGTAGGAAGGGATAGAAAAGGATGAATGGAAATGGGTAACACGTGAAGGAAGTCGGAGAGTGCAGCCACATTGTATGTATTATAATTAATGTCACAAATTAATTACACACATATAAACTGTTGAGTGGAAAATCAATTTTCTCTATAAACTTGCATTTAAAACCGAAAGTCAAGAAAAAAGTGCAGTATCTATGAACCACAATAAAGTGAGTGATATGCAATAAATTTAAGTACTTCTTTGTGTGTGAGATACACTTCTCAAATCATATTATATATTTATCTCATTTTTTAATGCATTATTTTAGGATTTTTAATTATGTGTGTGTACTTATTTTTTAAAAACCAGAATCACACTATCTGTACTAGCTTAAAACTGACATTATCTCCACTGAATACTCTCATTCTTTTCAAGTCAGATAAAAACATTTCTCTAGTATGATTAAAGTTGCAAGTTATTTCATCATGTGTCTTTGCTATGAACTGGTTCATCAGCTCCCGTCAGTGGGACACTTGAGTTGTTCAGTGTTAGCAGAGCTATGACGAGCCCTGGCCTACTCTGCACATGTGTGAAAATGCTGGGCTGGCACTCACATTCAGACTCTGCCTGAACTTCACCAAGCAGCCCTGGCTCTCTATTCATGAGACCACTCCTATATCAAGACAGACAGTGACAGAAGCAGGAGTTAGATTGTAGGGTGTGGACAGGACACCCCTTCAGGTCACTTACCTGAAGGGCTTGTTCTGATTGCGGGGAGAGGTGCTAGCCCCATCTGCCCCTGATTCTTTCCCAGACATGTCAGGAATAGGAGAGTCCTCCATGGGGGAAATAATATTTTCCTGGAAAACCAACAAAAAGAGGTAGGGGTAAATAGAACTGTTGAATTTCCCTTCTCATGCTCATTTCTGATCTGCATGGACAGTGTTCACAGATCACAAATGTTTCCTGTCCCATTTCATCCAGGCCTTCCTAAAGACCTCAAATAGCTGTGATTATTCAAAAACTTTTTATTTTTTCCATTTATAGAGAAAGGGAGCATAACAGAGTAATCAGAATAATCATCTAAAGTAACAGGAATAACTAAGGTTTGGCAAGCATTTGCAAAATACTAAATATTGTGCTAAGCATGATGCCTCAGAGGGCATTAGACGTCTAAATACCACTGTCTCCTTTCTTCCACAGCTACTGTTAGGTGCTGTAGAGTATGACCCACAGCGATCCTATGAACAGATCTGAACCCTCTCCTATCCTGCACCATCCTCACACTTTGTGCCACACTAGAGCCCACTGCAGCAGTCACTGTGCCAATCCTCCTGGTTGAAGGTCTTCCTTTCCTTCACCAGCCCTCCACCTTTCCAGGCATGAGGGCTCCAAGGACATGTCCCTCTCCTAACAACATGCCTGAGGGTATGTGAGGTGAAGCTTTATCATGTTTGCTTCCAAGGAGCACTTTGGCTGCACTTTCTTTAAAACATACTGGTTTGTTCTTTTGGCAGTCCATAGGATGTTCAGTACTCTAATACCCAACTTAAAGGCATCAATTCTTCTGTCATCCTTATTCATTGTCTAGCTCTCAGATGCACAGCAAGTGCACAGCAAGTGGAAAAGATCATGGCCTGAATAAGATGCACCTTAGCCCTCAAACTGATATCATTCTTCCTCATAATTTGGAGACGTCCCTGACTGAGGCCTTTCCCAGTGCAATACAGATTTCCTGATTCTGGTACCAAGGATGCTGATTGTGGATCCAAGACGAAGTTGTTGACAGTTTCAATCTTTTCTCCATCTCTCATGATGTTGTCTATGGGTCCTGTTATAAGAATTCTTCCACAGCAGCTAGGCTTAAGGAAGTTCTGATGGTGCAGTCTGTAGAGCATGGTGCTGCTAACCCAAAGGCAGTTCCTCTTCAGTAGTTTGAATCCACCAGCAGCTCCACAAGAAAAACAAGGACAATCTCCTCCTGTGTGATTGACTGCCTCCAGAAACTCACTGGAAGGTCAGCTATGAGTCAGTTCTACCTTGATAGCAATGACTAGTAGTAGTAGTATCAGCAATTCCACTTGAACTGTCAGGAATGGTAATGTGGGACTCTCTAAGAGGAAAGTGATCAGATAATAAAGCTTCCCTCATACCTCTCATGGTTTTTGTCTAGCATCTGAAATGGCAACCACTGCAGGGCAACTCTGCAAGTCATTAGAATATGACAGTAGAGAACCTCAGATGATGCCCCAGTCTAATAAAATGGAGCCAAGCCTGTCCCTATTCCTTTCTCTGGACAATCTAGAACATGTGGCCCAGACTGTCACTTGAGAGAACACAGACTTCCACTGTAATATTATAGGAAAGGCTACTCTTTGGAATACACTATGTAGATGATATAAACTTGCTTGCTGAGACTGAGGAGAACCTGCAGCACTTGCTGCAGAAGGCCAAGGATTATAGTCTTCAATATGGATTGAAGCTCAATATCAAGAAAACAAAGATTCTCACCACTGGGCCAATTGGCAGCACCATGATGGATGGAGAAGAGATTGAGATTGTTAAGTTACAGCTTGCTCAGATCCACAATCAACATTCTTAACACCAGCAGTCAGGAAATCAAAATACAAATTGCACTGCGTAAATCTGCTGTCAGGGACCTCTCCAGAGTACTGAGAAGCAACGATATCAGTCTAGAGACTAAAGTGTGCCTAATCCAGGCCATGGTCTTCACAATTACTTGTTATGCATCAGAAAGCTGGAAAATGATGAAGGATGACAGAAGAAGAATCGATACCTTTGAGTTGTGGTGCTGGAGAAGAGTCTTGAACATATCCTGGACCGCCAAGAAAACATAGATCTGTCTTAGAGAGTGTGCTCCGTCTCACATACTTTGGGTACATGTCCTTCTTGGAGAAGGACATCATGCTAAGAAGGGTGGAGGGACAGCACAGGAGAGGAAGACCCCGGAAGAGAAGAACTGATAGATACAGTGGCTAGGTCAATGGCAGTTGGTGTGTCAAATCAGGCTCAGGACAGGGCAGGCTTCACAGCTGTTGTACATAGGGCTGCTCTGAGTCGCAGATGACTCTGGAGCACATAACAACAACAATAATAATTCTTTGGAGAGGGACATCATGATTGGAAAGGCTAGGATCAGTGAAAGAGAGGAAAACCCTCAACCAGATGGATTGACACAGTGACTGCAGCAATGGCTCAAGTGTGTCAGAGATGATGAGGTGGCACAGGACAGGACAAGGTTCAAATCTGTTGTTCATAAGGTTGGTATGAGTGATCCTCAACTCAACAGCACTTCACAATAATACTCTACTATTTGAGACAGAATAGGAGAGAAAGGCTCAGGGAGATGAAAGGGCATGCCTCAGGTCAGCTAGTGGGCACACAGCAAGGTGATCTCAACTAGGGTTTGGATTCTGTGACCTTAAGCAAACAGTCCCTTTTGTGCTTCAATCTTTCCCTATAGAACACTGTCATTGCAGAGAGAGGATATGAAACGTCCCTGGTGCAGGGCTCAGCCTTTAGTCAACACCTAATGAAAGCAACCATGAACACTGGTTACCTTTGGGGGAGCACAGAGACTGAGAGGGACAACAGAGGGGCTTCTAGGACAGAAGTTGATACTTTATTGTTTGATATCAAGGTTGATATTAGTTTGCCTATTTGTAAAAATATATCAAGCTGTACATTTATGACCTCTGCACTTTTCTAAATAAATGGCATACTTCAATTTAAAAAAAAAAACTAAACAAAAATATTAAAACAGAAAGTAAATGTTGTTCCTGTTTAGGTTGGGGTGCTCACCTCTACAAGGGCCTGCAGAAGGCGCTGGGTGAGGGCTCCAAAAGGGCACCCATCTTCTGGCTGTTCATGCTGGGCCTCGGACTTCTTCAGTAGGGCATCCACGTCTGGTAGGCACAGGAGAGGAGGACAGATGGGCAAGGAGTCTGCACAGATGCCCCCAAGTCCAGGACAGAGTCAGGCAAGTGGGTAAAGGCCAACCTTTAGTATCCAGCTCAGAGAGTGGCCCCATAAGGCCTTTCTTCTTGTCAGCCACAGCTGCTGCCCGGGCGCCATCCTTCTGCTCCTCTAGCAGATCCTCCTGGGCCCAGCGCTGGGAGTAGTGCTTTCCTAGAGGTGGGATCTGTGGGGAAACCCATCCAGACCTGAGGGGATGTACACCGTCTAACTATGACTGGGCAGTGCAGGACTCAGCACACTCAGTACTTCCTTTATTTCTCTATCAACCCAGTACCTAGCCCTGGGCTAGGGCTTATGCCAGATCTGGGTAAGATAGAATCCCTATACTCACATTCTAGGAAGAGACAGACATATAAACTAAGACTTGCACAGAAGCCAATATGATACAGTTTCTAAAATAAAAGTGTACACACAGGACTGTCCCTGAGAACAGCTGCTGCTTCTAGTGAGACACAGGACCCTATGGTGAGGGATTAGAGAAAAAGGTTTTGTTTGTACTGCTTATAATGACATTTTTTTAAAAAATAATGACTTTTTTTCAAATATATAACAAATCATTTAGATAAGAAAAGAGGTAAGAGAGAGATTAGCGTGCTGTGGTAGAACAAGGAAGAATCCAACTTACTCTGTGGGGTCTCTCTGAAAAAGGCTAGGTCCTGGGGAGCAGGTCACTGTGCCAAGTGGGGGACATGGCATGGACTGAAGCCCAGGGGCCAGTGTGAGCCTGAAGTCAGTGCAGCAGTAAGGAGATGTGTGACCTCTCCTGGCTGGGGAGCGGGGTTGGGGCACAGTGGGGCTGGGTGCCAAGAAGGCAGGGCTGGACTCCTTTCCGTGGGCAGTGGGGATCAGAAGAGGCTCAGAGCTAGGGTCAGGTCCCACGGTCATCTCATTGTGGCAGCTGGACTACCAAAATGTCTCCCTTCTTTGTCACATTTTCTTAAATGTCTTATTTTCATCATAAAAAAATTATACTTTTATATACATAAAAAATGTTCTTCTGGAGATCTAAAAGTAGGAGATGAGTACTTAGGGTAAAAGGTGATGAAGGGTTAAAGTGAAGCAGGAGGGAAGGGCTGAGGTGAGAAAGGGAGGTGTGCCAGAGGGGCGAGTTTAGCGGCAGGAGGCTGAGCAGGCGTGGGGAAGGGAGGCTTAATTCTGAAGCACCATGTCCTCAAGGTTCAGGGTTTCTACCTTGTAATGCTCAGCCTCATCTTCAGGGGGCTTGAGAAGCTCCTCAAGTGTGCGCACTTCCTCACTGGTGATATCTGCACAGTAGGGCTCCACTGAAGCCCAGAATCTGCAGAGACAAGCAAGCAAGTCCTGAGTGGGCACCTCCTGCCTCAGCCGGTCAGTCCTGCCCCTCCACACCCACAGTCTGAGGTCCCTTCTATATATTCTCTGGCCCAGAACCTGTTGGGGGCATCATTCTTGGGGATCCGTGGCACATCGATGGGGTCATCAGTGAATTCATATTCCTGGATCTTGGGCTGAAGATGTTTGGATTTGGGTCGCCCAGGACCAGGGCCTGGCCCGTGTCCCGCCTTTCCTTCCAGTTTCTGCTTCTTGGGCTTTCCATGTTTGGGGGGAGCTCCAAGCTCATGGTCTCGACCTAGCTTCAGGAATCGGCGATCACCTTTCTTATCCTGCCAGTCTGTGAGGATCTGAAATTCACAGAGACTTGTCACTGAGGAGGAGAAGGGAAAACACAGGGCATTTTCCTCAATGAAGAAATTAGGATCTAGAAACCACGAAGGCTTTGAACTCTTTCCCCAACCTCTTTACTTAGCAGGTGCCTAGCTATCTTTCAAAATCCAGTTTCTTTTTCTACCTCTGTCTCATAGAAGACTTCTATTTCTCATTCCAATTGCTTATTTGGCTCTATCCTGATTCTGCTCTGTCACTCACGTCAGGTGTGCGGTGTTTAGGAAAGTTAGTCAAACAATAATCATATCCCAGGGCATGCTAGCCTTGGGTATGACCATAGTAACTTTTTGGTGACATCAAGTAAGGGTATCAATGAAGTTTCACTTTGAACATCACCACCACCAAGGAGCCTTCTCAGCATTAGATACCTAGCTTCTTAGATGCTCAAAGAGAACTCTGTGCCACAGTACCACTCAGAACATACAAGATCTTTCTAAGGGTCACAAGCTAAATCTATACAACCTTTGAGGAAATGACATCCTCTTCCTTTTTGAGTTCCTGGTGCTTCAGACTTCCATCCCAGACCCAATCATACTGTTTGGCCATACTCATATAAGGCACACCTGGTCTCTTTAGCTAGATTACAAATTATTGATGATTAGGAAGCTCATCTTAACCATCTTTTTTGCCCAAAACCTAGCATAGTGACTAGGACACAAAGCTTGAAATATTTATGTAGTCCATAGAAATCACAGTAGCATAGAAAATAACACTTGAAACACTTACTACTTGTTAGTCACAGAGCTGAGTCTTTGCAAAAGTTCTCTTTATCTTCACGAAATGAAGGTTCAGAAATGTGAGGTAACTTTCTCAAAGTCACACAGATAGAAAGAGTTAGTCCAGAATTCCAATTCAGACTCTCAACTCCATTTCTGCTAGCTCTAACACATTATTTGGTAATGTCTGATCTCCCTGATCCCATTACCAAATTGCTCAAGGCCTAGAATTGTTTTAATTAGTTCTCACTCTAATGATTAGTTCAGGACTCAAAACATACCCACTGCCATCAAATTGATTCCAACTCACAGAGACAGTGAAGGACAGAATGGAACAACTGCTGATATGGCTTCTAATGCTGTCCATCTTTATTGGAGCAGAATACTTTAACTCTCTCCTGAGAACTACTGGCAGATATGAACTGTCAACCTTTTCTCATTAATAGCTGAATGTTTTAATGGAGACATCTTGGCCAAGTGGGTTCTTTGGACCCAGCACACAATGAGATTGGGGGAGGGGGGGTGTAAAGGAGTTAGTTGACGCAATGGTAGCTGTAAACAGATGCTTACCAAACCAAATAGATGATCAGTGAACCATACATCTTACAGTTTACCTAGATCATATTTGTTCTTGCAGATAAAATATGCATTCATACATATGCGTAATCCTTAAGAGATCCTAAGTTTTTAATTCCTTCTTAAAAAAAATTTCTAATTCTTAATGCATTTCCCATCCCCACCAGCTTCCCGACCACATTCTACCTCCAACGTGTTGGGTCCTATGGTAGCTAGTCTCACAAGTCTAGTTTGGGTCCCTTGCCCCTCTCCCAACTCCTGTCATCCAGTTCTCAGCAGAATGACTCAATGACTTACGACTTTTCACAGATCACGTCACAGTCCATCACTGGCAGTGTTCCCTCTCCCCAGTAAGGTCCAGCAGGTGGAGTATTACCTGGGTTTCTGCCTCGAGCACCCGCAGGCGCCGGCTGGCAGAAGACAGCAGTGTCTCAAGCTCCAGCTGCAGGGTGTCCAGCTCCTCGATGCCAATGCCATCATCTTCAGAGCGAGCCAACACAGCTGTGTAGCGAGGACACACCTTCAGGTGGTCCACAGACTTGAAGTCATGGAACTGTAAGGGGCAGTCCTTCAGTTCGCTCATGGCCCAGGATAAAGAATGCTGTGGATCTGGAGAGGAAAGGGTGATGAGAGATAAACTGGCTGCAGAAAAGCCCCGGGGCTCCTTCCATCATGAACCGACAATGCTGATGCAGTTTCTGCTCACAGCGCACCTACTGTGCACTAAGCTGTCAGGTACCTCACAGACTTATCATGTGGAACTCCTCACCTAACCCCACGGGCAGGAATCATCATCTCCATTTCACAGACAGGGAAAAAGACCAACTGTAATCTGAACACAGGCAGTCTGATGTCTGTACTCTTTTAATCACCATAAGACGACGGACTCTAGTCTTCAGATGCTCTTCCCTTCTGCCTCCTTCCTCTGGGGTTCCAAGCTTCTCATTCTTCTAAAAGTTCTCTGTGCTGTTCAAGTGTCCAGTGTCCCACCCCTCCCTGACCTGGCTTTCTTTTCCATGGCGGTGTTAGGAACGTGGGCTGGGCACGCGGGCATATTTGTGCTCACACTCCACCGTTTCCATTTAGTATTCGGCCCTGAGCATACTATTCAATCTTTCTGAGCCTCGACTTTTTTCTTTTTCCACTTGTAAATTAGGCACAAAACCAGGAGGCAAATACTTTTGTCTCTGATTCAGTGTTCCCGTGCGTAAAATGGGGATAATAACAGTACCTACCTCCCCGGGATGTTCTGAGGATTAAATGATGCCCGTCAAGAGCTTAGCTCAGAACCTGGCACAGAAGAAGGGGGACAGTTATAACGTCTGGCCCCACTCACAGGTCGCCCCAAAGACTGCACTCAGGATGCCTGCCCTCTAGGGAACCCTGCAACACAACTCCCCCGCCCCTTCTGCCCCCAACTGCGGTTTCCTACGGCCCGGGGGCAGCGGGAGGGGCGGGGAGTTCCGGTCGGTGTGGGCAGCCGCCCGGAACTGGCAGTGGGTGGGCCCCTCTAACTAGCCCGGAGGCGGGTGACCATGCGTCTGCCCCACCGGGTTTTCTGGAGGGGTGCAGCCGCCGTTGGCTCACTGCGGTGGGACGCCGGCCCTGGGGCGTACCGCAAAGGACCTAGGCTAGGGGGCGGGGCTCGGCTGCCCAGGTCGTGGCGGTCCTGGGGGGCGGCAGGTAGGAGGGGCCCGGAGAAGACAGGGACGCGGAACCGGAAGCAGCTCAGCGCTTCGCCGCCTCACCCAGTCCTAATATGGTGCCCAACCGCGGCTGGGCTGTACCATTACTAGACTCTGTGGAGGGGTGCTGTCTTAAGGCAGCTAGAAGGCCAAAGGCATAAGAGAGAGCTCCAAGGGTGCCTCCTCAAGCCTGAATATAAACTTAAGATTACAAGAGTCAAAAATTGCCACAGTCGTTCCATAAGGGAAACACTGCCGGAGTCGCGCGCCCCTAGGCACCCTGTCTACCCTCAGGTGATCAGCAGTGGTACGGTCCGGAAGTCCCGGCGGGGACTGCGACTGCGCTTCTAGGGAAGGGCCGGCGTCGCCTCCCGGCACTTCCTTGCTTCCGCTTTCCGGCCCAGCCAGCGCTCGCGATGGTGAGAACCGGGCCCCTAGCCAGGGACCCCGTCGCTGTACTTCAGGGGTCTGAGTCGGGGGGAGATCGTCTCTTCAGTCAAGGGGGCTTGGGCCGTGAGACGTGGGGCTGCGGGGGCGCGACAGGCTTGGGAGGGGGGCGCCAGGGCGGGGGCCGATGTGAGGGGCGAGCAGAGGGGCGTCCAGCAAGGAGCAGTCTGTGGGTTTATGGCCCGGCTCTCAAAGCAGGTAGCAGATACCTATGAGACGTGCACGAATATCGGAAGTGGGCATACTAGGTTTGTGGGACGTTTTGAGGGCACGTAGTAGGGCCGCTGAGGCCCATGGAAGAGCCGAGTTCCTACCGAGAATAGAACTTCACTAAGTCTACTGCTCTTCACTGTCGTAGCTTCTTGACTCCCTCATTTCCCAAGGCAGATATCGGCCCCTTCCTGGCCACTCTTGACACGCCAGGGCTGCTTCTGCCCCACTGAAGGATCCCTTGTGTTGCTTCCGCCCCAGTCTGTCAGCTCCGAACCCTGCAGACCTTCCGTCCCTTCGTGTCTGCCGCGGTGATCCCTCCCTCCCTGGAAATTCGCCTTCTGTGATAAACGTGGGCGTTCTCGGGTGTTGTAATTTTGGCTCACCGCCTTCCTTTACACTCCCTGGTGACACCTAGCTAATAAATAGGTCCGTGTGTCATTGTGGATTATAGTGACTTGGGAATCTGCCTCCCTACCTCTGAGTTTGCTTTCAGCTTTCACCTGGAAACCTTAAGAAATCAGATATTCAGATCAAAATTCATTTTCTCAGCTGACCTTGCCTGCCCTGTCTCCTGTGTGTGTTAACCTATCTCTGCCACTGGAATCTGGGAGAGTCTCGCTTTTAAAACTGCTTGTTTTCTTATTGGCTTTTAAAAATTACTTTTATTCCAGTATTGTAAACAAACGAACACGTATGGCTGTTTTATCCAAGAAAAGGCAGATATGAGGCTAGTCTAGGACTATTACCCTATTAAGATTTGTACATAATTTCGGAGCCAACTCTTCGCTGACCCTATTGTAGGTTTTCAGAGGCAGTAATCACACGGGGGGACACTGCCGTTCTTTCACCTGAGGAGCAGCTGGTGGAGTCATACAGTGCTTTTGGGCTGGCAGCACAACTCCTTGCCACCAGGCCACCGGAGCTCTCTTTTACAGATTTAGGTCTTTAAATAGTTACTGTTGTATCAACTCAAACTCATAGAGACTTGGTGTATAGCAACACCTTCATAGTCACCTTCCTCACCTTCATAGTCACCTTCCTCACCTTCATAGTCACCTTCCTCACCTTCATAGTCACCTTCCTCACCTTCATAG
>NW_006399823.1:1934223-1954398 GCF_000299155.1 Elephantulus edwardii
GTCACCTTCCTCACCTTCATAGTCACCTTCCTCACCTTCATAGTCACCTTCCTCACCTTCATAGTCACCTTCCTCACCTTCATAGTCACCTTCCTACATGTTCAGATCAGGACTTAATGCTGTGAAGTCATGGTTCAGTCATACTGGATGGGAAATATGACAGATAAGAGTACAACACTACTAAACATCTGTCTCCCGCTTAGAAAACAGGGCAGCATGTGCATGGTAGAGCAGCCAAGTCTCTCCACCATCTGAGTTCCCCTCTCTGAGATGGTGATTGCACCCCTTAGTATGTGTCGCATCCCGTAGTTGTGGCAGTAATTCAGGGTCACACGCTAGGCTCCTGAAAAATCTCGTGAGTATGCTTGCAAGTGTTCCAGTCCGGGCCTTCAACCTATAATTGTTCCTGTTGTGCTTATTTTTTCAAATCACCTAGTTTTTTTAAAATTCAGGTCTGTTCTGGTCCCATTTTGCCAGCTATGGCTGAACTAATTCCATGCCCTGGTTCATGGTCATCGTTAATGGCTTTTCTGCCAATCTGTACGTGATTCTCTAGTTCCCCAAATATGATGTCCTCCAGTGACTGATCATTCTGATGCTGTGTCCATTAGTGTTCTCCAGTGATCTATACAGTTTTCTTTGATTTTTGAAAGTGAATTGCCAGACTGTTTTTCCTGTTCTGCCTTAATCTTGAAACTGCCAGAACCTATACATCATCATTGATCTTGCTGTTATTTGAAATGCCAGTGCCATAACAGGTGGTGACTTTTGAGTTTACCATCTGTTTATTTAAGCAAGCACTGTCACATAACCTCTACCATGGTCAACAATTAAAACGTTTTTGTCGGCCCAGAAAGTTTTCTTTTCCCCAAGTGTAGGTGAGCATTGATTTGGATCTGGAAAAGCTTTACCTTTTCTGGAATGACATGTAAATGAAATTCTTTATTATGTAGCATTTTAATCCAGCTCCTTTCACAAGTACATTTGGAAGTCATTCATGTAGGTATCAGTAGTTCTTTTTAATTGCTCACTAGTAGTCTGCCCTGTGAAAGGAACATAGTCTGTTGGGAGTTGATCTTTGATTCCATTCTGTAAATTTAATACCTGTGATCCCTTCTTTTTTTTTCCTTCTTGCTGCCCTAGTCCAGCCTCTCATGAGCACTTCTCTTAAATGTCTCTGTCTGCCTTTTTCTCACTTCCCTCTTTTCCCATGCTTTGTAAAGCTGCTGTGTGGCAGCAGTCATGAAACTTCCTCAGAAAGCCCCTGGCAGTTCCTTCATTAAAAACCCCTAAACTCAGTAGGTTGGCATTTGAGACTCTTCTTGAGCTTGCAGCCTTACCTTCTGCATCCAGAATGCTTCCTTTGTAGAGGAATATTGTTAGAACCGCTTCTAGAACTTTTAAGATGTCCTTTTGTGTTATGCTAATAAGTAGATAAATTTATACTGTAAAGAATTAATTTGACATCCTGAAGCTTGATTACTACTGCTATCAAGTTATTATTGATAGTAGTATATGAGAGCTTTGCTAATTTATTATAATAAATATGCATTTTTAAAAATTTTGTTAACCAAATATTGAGGAAGGAATAAATGAAAGTAGGATACTTGAGTGATAAGAGATGAGCAATGTCTACCAGTTGATGAGGAAAGATTCAGCTAATAGTAACCTAGTCCTTAGGGCATTGTGCTGCTGATGTAAAGGCCATGCCTCTTTGGTGATGTGAATCTACTGGCAGCTCTGCAGGATGAAGATGAGCAGTCTCCTCCCATGTGATTTACAGCCTTCGAAAAAACACTGGAGGGTCAGCAATGAGTCAGTCCCAGCTTTACAGCTGATAAAGAGATCAATGTAGCTAGGTCTCCTATTACTGGAACTGTTCCTTGTTCTATTTTTTTTTCTTGTGTAATCTTCTGAATACTATCTCTATCTTCAAATCACATTCTGTGTATTTTGCAAGTATAGATTTCTTATCAGTTTTTCCCATTTTGTGTTTCTTTGTACCATAATCATTTACTTCTCTGTCAAATGTCATCTTCGAATTTCTATCACCTAGTTCAGTGCCTAAGGAGCCTGGGCAGTGCAACAGTGAAACATTTTGGCTGCTAACTGAACCAACCAGCCTCAAAAATTTGGAGATCTGCTTCTGTGAAGATTACACCCCAGCAATCCCATGGCTCAATCCATGTGCTCAATCACAAGGGGTTACTGCGGGGAAAATGATCAGTGAATCTGGATACATTTGTTGGCTGGATGAGCAGATTGCACTGCCTGCCTCACTTACTGCATGCCGCCTCCAGAGTTTCCTAACTTAACACAATTGGGACTGGATAGATCTCTGTTGTCAGTGTCTTGTCCCTTACATTGTAGGTTTAGCAACATCTCTGGTCTTTACCCATTTGATGTTAGTAGGACCAAGCCCAGTGGTGACGACCAGTGATAGGGCATTATTGCCAGTGTCCCCTGGAGGCAGGTGTCTGTGGCTATAGACTGAGTCCCCAATGGCCTGCTCTTTTCTGGTGTGATCTCTTGAGAGTCAAAAACCTCACATCCTTGATATTGCCTGGCTTCAATGGGGACTGCCGTAGGGCACCATCAGGGGGATTGAGTGTAGGGGCTTATGGATTTTGATCATCCTCATCCCTTGGCTTTTTCACTACAGACTGCCACGCTCCGTCCCTACCTGAGTGCCGTTCGGGCCACCCTGCAGGCTGCCCTCTGCTTGGAGAACTTCTCTTCCCAAGTTGTGGAACGTCACAACAAACCAGAGGTGGAAGTCAGGTATAGAAGGAAAAGGTTGGGTTGGGGGTGAATGTTGTAGCCACAGAGATGACTTGAGAGCATGTTTTGAACTTAAGTCCTGGAATGATCAGGACAGGCTGCAGTTCACATTTTTTGCCTTCTGCCAGATGAACAGTGATTCACAATTTGGAGTTCAGAAAATAAGGTCAGTGGATTGGCAGGACAAAACCCAGGGGAGAAATGTACCTTGGAAGCAAGACTGATTGACACAGATATGACTGCAGAGTAGAATTGTGGCATTATTGAACCCATGGGCAGTTTAAAGAGAGAATGAATGAACTAAATAATTTGAAATGCGAACACCATTCTCTTTAATTTAAAGACCGAGGAATTTCTTTTTCTCCCATTAGTGTAGACACTGTATTTCTTAACTTTTGTATTTATGTGTTTAATTTTTTTTATCTAGTTTATGTTTTGTAAATATTCTTTTCCCTCTTTTATATTTAATCTGGCACATATGTAACACATAACCAACATTATCACACTAATCGCGTATGTTTGCTTTGGAAAAGAAAAGAGAAAATGGGTAAATAACAGACATGATAGTTTGGATGTGCCCTGTTCTGGTGCTTAATGTTTGTGATTTCTATTGGGCATTTGAAATTCTGAGAGAAGTTCACAAACACTTCTACCACGGTTAACTAGCATTATAACTATCTGTGGATTTAGGGGCACTGAACTAAGGCTTCAGCTGGGAGGAATCATGTTAAGTACTGTCAAGTTGAATCTTGTTAAGTACTGTCAAGTTGAAACCAACTCATGGAAGATCCATGCAGATTTTCAGAGGCTATAAGTCGCACTAGAGGAGACTGCTCATCTTTCTTCCAAGCATCAGCTGGCAGAAGAAATGGGTTAACAGTACAGTTCCTTACTATTGAGCCACAGAGCTCCCCAAGAGGATTCTTAGTGGTAAATAGTAAATCATTCTGGATTGATAACTAAAGGATCGGCTATGTATTAGTTTGTTTTTACCTCTACAGGTGGATTCCTCCATCTTACTCCTTAAACAATATATGAGTTTGTCTATAGGGAGTTGTCTGGCTAACCAAAAGACTGTATTCTTGGTGGTTTAAATCATCAGCTATTCCACAGGAGAAAGATGAGCGGTCCTCTCTTCATTGCTGTTAACACCTCAGAATCCTGAGAGAATGTCATTTGCTGTGAGCCAGAACCAACTCATAGCTATGAGTTGATGAGTAGTTGTTATTAAAATGAGAGCTGTACTTTGTAAGGCCCCTACTTTATGTCAGGCACACTGGTAGGCACTTGACCCCTTTTGATCTCCCTCAGTCTTCACAAGCAAAATAGGAATCGGTCATTTCACAGATGTGGAAGTTAAAATTCCAAACGGGGTAACTTGCCCAAAGGAGAGTAAGAGGCTGGATTTCAAATCTATGTCACTATTCCAGAGCTTGGCTCAGTCTTCTGTAGAACATTCCTTCCTACAATTTTTCTGTCCCTTGGCTTCATTGGTCTCAGGTCATGCTTCTGCACCTGCTGTGAGCTTTCTTTAATTCCCTTTATCTCTGTAGTACATAGACCTCTGTGACATTGTGTTTTCAGGAGTAGCAAAGAGCTCCTGTTGCAACCCGTGACCATTAGCAGGAATGAGAAGGAAAAGGTCCTGATTGAGGGATCCATCAACTCTGTCCGGGTCAGCATTGCTGTGAAACAGGTAAGCTCACTATGGTGCCCCTGACTTCCCTCCCCTCCATGGCCCATAATTGGGAGTTCTCTCTCAAGCCAGGGGCTCACATCTCAGAGAAGTTAGCATGCTGGATTAAAGGCAGGAAACCTCAACCTTACTTGCTGGAATATGTTAGGATGTGATTTGCCAAACTCAGCAGATCAGAAGAATGAGAAAAGGAAAAGGACAGTAGCTCCACCTTTGAGGCCGTGATGTGGTAGAGAGTGTGGGAAATGTAGCTGCCAAGGTACTGGAGCCAGTTTGGTCAGAGACCTGTCAGAATGAGCAGTGACTCTAATTCAGAGAAATAAGTAGTAGTGGCACCAATTTGATACCCATACACGGATTTATAGTAGAAAAACAGAAAGTCGTTTCTTACATGTTTCTTCAGGAAGTCCCTGCCAGCTTAATAATATTTGCCAAATTGTTGACTATCTGGATAGGTTTTTACTTAATAATACTGAGTCATTGTATCGAAAGGAATTGGCAGATACAGAAAAATTTAATGAAATAGCATTTGAGCCAGAGCCTATGGTGATGAAGGCAGAAGTTCAAGCTGCTTTGAAGGAAATAGCAAAAAATAAGGCCCCTGAAATAGATGGTATACCAATTGACATATTTCAGCTAACAGATGCTGCCGTGAATGTGCTCACCAAGTTGTGCCAAAAAATCTGGAGAACAACCACTTGGCCAACTGACTGGAAGAGGTCTATATTTGTTCCCATCCCAAAGAAGGGCGACCCAACTGAGTGTGGAAACTACAGAACAATATCATTGATTTCACATGCAAGCAAGATTCTATTGAAGATTATAAAAAAATGACTGGAACAGTACATCAGCAGAGAACTGCCAGAAGTCCAGTCTGGGTTTAGAAGGGGTCGTGGTACTAGGGATACTAGGGTACTAGCTGATGTTAGATGGATCTTAGCTGAAAGCAGAGAATACCAGAAGAATGTCTGTCTGTGTTTCATTGATTATGCAAAGGCATTTGACTGCGTGGATCATAACAAATTGTGGCTGACTCTGAGAAGAACGGGAATCCCAGAACATTTAATCGTGCTAATGCGAAACCTATACTTGGACCAAGAGGCAGTCGTCAGAACAGGCAGGGCAACACTGCATGGTTCAAAATTGGGAAGGGTGTACGCCAGACATGTGTCCTGTCTCCATACCTTTTCAACCTGTATGCACAGCAGATTATCCAAGAGGCTGAGCTCTATGAGGAGAAGCGTGGCGTTAGGATTGGTGGACGATCTATCAACAGTCTGTGTTATGCAGATGACACAACCCTGCTCACTGAAACTAAAGAGGACCTCATGCACTTACTGCAGAGGGTCAAGGACTGCAGCCTTCAATATGGACTGAGGCTCAATGTCAAGAAGACAAAAATTCTCACCACTGGACCAATCGGTAGCATCAGGATGGATGGCGAAGAGATTGAGGTTGAGATTGTTCACAGCTTCAGTTTGCTCGGCTCCACGGTCAACACTCTTGGCACCAGCAGCCAGGAAATCAAAAAACGTATTGCGATGGCAAAGTCTGCAGTTAGGGACCTCTCCAAAATACTCAAGAGCAACAGTGTCTCTCTGGAGACTAAGGTCCGCCTGATAAAGGCCATAGTTTTTGCAATCACTTGTTATGCATCAGAGAGTTAGACAATGACTAGGGAGGATGGAAGGAGAATTGACGCCTTTGAGCTGTGGTGCTGGAGAAGAGTATTGAATGTACCGTGGACTGCCAAGAAAACAAACAGATTTGTCCTAGAGGGGGTTAAATCAGGCTGCTCCTTGGAGGCAAGGATTCTGGGGCTTCATCTGACATAATTTGGACATGTTGTAAGGAGAGACAGGTCTTTAGAGAGGGACATCATGCTGGGTAGAGTAGAGGGACAACACAGGAGGGGAAGACCCTCTATGAGGTGGATTGATTCAGTGACTGGGGTAATCGGGATGGGTGTGTCAGAGGCAGTGCGATTGGCACAGGATAGAGCAGGGTTTAGGGCTGTTGTACATAGGGTCCCTCTGAGTCGCAAACGACTCGCCGGCACATAACAACAACAAATTTAAGTAGAATTAATTTCCTTTATTTAAATCTGTGTGAAAAACTGTCACAGTGCTATGTAGGAAAAACCACGTTTGTCACAAATAGAGGACAACTCTGAAACAACAAGGAAAAGAAAACTATGGTATTAAAGTTCAGACACTTTAACTAGACGCTTGAATGCAGAAGACTATTTGTTGGGGCCTACTATCTTGGTTAGAAGACAGTAAGAAAAATTGAGGAGTGTTAAGAAATACCAGACCTCCTTAAAATTATTAAGTATTTAAAAGGGAGAAACTTTGGGGATTATTTGGTGTTCAGTGTTACAAAGTATCAACCACTTGAGGTTATCTCTGATGCCAGGTGATACCTGTCACACACATTAAGAAGTGTAGTAATAATGAAACAATAAAGAGAAAGGCCATTTGGTATCTTTGTATATTAGTGTAGATTCTGGAAGGAGCTGACTAAAGGCTCTGGCTTGCCAGGGCTACCTTTCTGACGTGAGTGAAGACAAGATTCTGCCCAATCAAATTGGAAAGGCCCTCATGGAGGCCTTCTTTTCAGTTAGCAGCCAGTTCTTCCACATTGTAGAATTAAGGCAGTGATGGCCCTCGTTAAACCAAACCACACCATCTCTGCTGGGTCTGGAGGTTTGGAATCCAAAAACCAGACTTAAAGTTTCTGTTAGTTAGGGTGTCATATACGAGAAATCGATTTCTCCTTTGTTCTTACCAGGCTGATGAGATTGAGAAGATTTTATGCCACAAATTCATGCGTTTCATGATGATGAGAGCAGAGAACTTCTTTATCCTTCGAAGGAAACCAGTGGAGGTGAGACTAGAAGGGACCTTCATCCTGAGTTAACTACTCCTAGTGGTTTGTGACCTTGTCCACAGATGAGGACTTCATTGTCACTGATCTGTAGTTTGTAGAACCAGGATTACTGATTTTCTGGCTGAAAGGCACTCAGTGACTAAGTTAAGAGTTGGCCTTAATCTGAGTGTACCTCAGCTGTGGAAAAGGCAAAAGTTAAGAAACAGTGCTTGTGTCTTAAGAGCCTGTAATCTAGCCACAGAACACAATTAGAAGTTTTTCTTAAACTGTGTCACCAACTGAGTTGTCATCTCAGAGCCACAGATGACACAGGATCAGTTGTTGCCTGACTTTGAATTTGATATCTGTTATGTAAGTAACAATATACCCTGTGACTGAGCAATGCCACCCACGTTAGCATGTGCCCTCAGACAGGTAGGCTGAGTTCTTCCTAAGCCTTCTCCGGAAATTCCTTTGCCAGCCCTGCATCCAACCTTTGGGGCTCTGTTCAATAAATAAAACTGGTAATCCACATACACCTTATATAGTATAAGACTTTAATCCCATATCTTTATGCCATCACTTACCTAGTCTAAATGTTTTTTAATTGTTGGATTCGAATATTTTTTTTTTTTTTAATTTTATTATTTTTGTACGTGTACCATCAAATCAGATCTGACAGGTACAGGAGGAGACTGCCCTTCCTTCCCCGGCAGAGCATCTGGTGGATTCGAACCGTGCGCCTCTGGGATTGTAGTTGTAGGTCCTTGCCAGTAGGCCACCAAAGCTCCCCTGATTCAAATCTTTTGTTAAAAGATTCCAAGACCCTTTACCTTCCTCGACTCTGAATGTAATTGTTTTTGCCATTGATAGTATTCCAGAGGCATCTCCTGTCCACAAAATTTATAGCTGCATTTGTGACTGAAAGGGTGTATAGCTTGGGCAGAGTTCATGGCCAGCTGGAAGCCTTGTGGATGAATCAAAGTGGAACATGTGGATAACTGATTAAGTCCTCTGGAAATGCTGATTCTCTTCTGGTTTTCTCTGCCCTGCTTCCTTCCCTAGGGGTATGATATCAGTTTTCTGATCACCAACTTCCACACAGAGCAGATGTACAAACACAAGTTGGTAGATTTTGTGATCCACTTCATGGAGGAGATTGACAAGGAGATCAGTGAGATGAAGCTGTCGGTCAATGCCAGGGCGCGCATCGTGGCTGAAGAGTTCCTCAAGAATGTGAGCAGGGTTTTTCTTCAGGGATGGGAGGAGGCATGGGGTGGGGAGACCTTACATCTGCCATGGTGGCAAAGTGGTGCAGAAAGTGTCCCGCTGGTCCTGGAGGCCTCCAGGACTCCTGCGTGGCAGGTCAGCCAGGCACTTTCGAACTGAGGCCGTGTCCATGGCTTAGTATCTGGGCAGCACCTTTCTTAGTGTCGCTCATTTCCACATCTCACAGTATTCGCCTAATCCTTGCTGAATCAGATCCGAGTGAGACACTTTTACTGTCATGTGAATTTTATAGGAATACAGGATAATTATGATCTAGACTTAAATATTTTCTTTAAGTGTCTGTTTCTCAGGCTTAGGCCATCATTTCCTCAGCCTGCTTCCAGTCACTTTCATGCTTTAAGTCTTTCAGTACCCGTTATGAAAAGAACTGAAGTCCTTGAAAGAGAAGGAGTTGTTTACATTAATGTGTTGAAGACCTACTTGTTCTTATTTTGATGTTCAGGACATACCTTCTTTTTCTTTTTCCAGTCAGTCTTTACTTTGTGGACATGTTCCACCAGAGCCTGCAGACTGAGCCCAGAGGAGCTCGGATTCTTAGAAATCATGGCTTCTTCCCTGGTGTAGTTAGTTTTTTGAAGTCAGCCAGTATAGAAAGTAGCTATATTGTCTGCACAGGGTAGTGTAGTGGTTAAATCGGCACAGACTGTTTCTCTAATACTTACTCAGTTGTCTCAGCTATAAAATGGAGATCTTTGCCTTTCAGAGTAAGTTATGTCATTGCCATCAAGTCAGAACCAACTCATAGCTGACCCTCCAGTGATTTTCAGAGGCTATAAATTGCACAGGGGTTAAGAGTAGGGTTGTTCATTTTCAACTGTGAGGAAAATCAGTTCTTGTCCCAATTTATTATTTGGCTCACTCATACAGCAGCCATTTCATTATTGTTGTAAGGTCCATAGCAACCTTAGGGACAACTGATAAGAACTCTCTCCTGTCCTGTGCCATCTTCACAATCTCAGACATACTTGAGCCCGTTGGCTGTAGTCACTGAGTGAATCCATCTCTTTGAGGGGTCTTCCTCTCTTATACCAACCCTCCACCTTTGTAAGCATGATGTCCCTTTCCACAAAATAGCCTTTCCTAGCAACATACCCAGAGTATGTGAAGCTTTGTTACCTTACCTTCCAAGGAGCACTTTCTCTAAGACGTAGCTGTTTGTTCTTTTGGTAGTTGGTGGGATACTAAGTACTCTTCTCCAACACCACAACTCAAAGACATCACTAATTCTGTCATGCTTATTCATTGTTTAGCTCTCAGATGCATAGCAAGTGAATAAAAAGGACCATGGTCTGAATCTGGCGCACCTTAGTCCTCAGATTGACATCATTGCTCCTCAGTAATTTGGAGAAGTCCCCGAGTGTGAATTTGGCTAGTAGAATAATTTTATTTCTATAAAGTGATACTTGCTGTACAGAGGTAATGCGTGATTGCTGTGAAACTGAACACTGTGACACTGATGAGTCAAATGCCAGAATGGTTTCCCAAGGTGGACAGTGTTTGGTGGAGTTTCTCAATTAAAACAAGGTTGGAAACAGGAGTGGCATCCACTTCCGTACTAGCTTGCCTCTGGAAACTTATGAACCTGGAGAAAGGACGAAAGTTATGCAGGTGTCCAGGACTTTTTGCTCATAGGGTCACTATGAGCCACCTGCAACTTGATGGCACTTAACATAAAGTCATAGGGAGTGCTAGTGGCTTAGTGGTAAGAAACTGAAGCTGAACTGCAATCCCAAAGGCACGTGGTTTGAATCCACCAGCTGCTCCATGGGTGAAAGATGGGTAGTCTCCTGCCTCAGAAAACCCACTGGAGGATCAGCTATGAGTCAATTCCAACTCTACAGCGTATACCAACAATGAGTTATGTAAATAAAAAAAGGCCGTATAATATGTAAAACCTTCTTTTGTAGATACCAATTTTCAGATTAGTAAATGGGGCTTCTGGGAAGTTTAGCCACTTGCCCAAGGCCCCTCAGGTAAGTAAATGGAGGGACCAGGACTTGGAAATAAGTTTTCTGACTTGAATAACTAAGACCGTACCCCAGAATATAATGGTATTATTATAATATACTCAGGTGTATGTAGGGATCTGGTGGATAATGTAAATAAGTGAAGCGGGCTGGGTGGGGGCTGATGAGCGCATGCTTTGTCTAAAGAGGACCTCTGTTGCTTGGGCTAGCCTATCATGACTTCATCTTCCCATTTTTTAAAAAAAATGACCAGCCTCTATGTTTTTAAACCACTGTGCTGAATAGTGCTCCTCTGTGGGCTGGGTTCAGCCCATGAGTCTTGAGTTTACAATCTAATGTAAAAAACTTTAAATATCCTTTTAGGGACTTGTTCTAATTAGGAGGAAGAACCAGAGCTTAAGACAAAGTATTTGATCTTTGGCCCCTGTCCCCAAGCCCTATATGAGCCCCTATCTTAAAGAAGACCACCTCAGTTTACCAAAGAAGAAAGTGTATGTCAAGGCTTTACAGAAGTTGCTGTGCCAAGGCCACCAGGGGATGTAGAGAAGCCCACTTCGCCCTCCAGTGTTGTGCCTGCTCTAGTGCTGGCTTGGCCAGCATTCTGTACATCCCTGCTGCATTAGAAAGCATGTCCATGGAGCATCTCCTAGAGAAACAAGTGCAGTGGGTGCTCTCAAATCAGCCCACTTCTGCAGAGCAGGTTTGCCAGGATATAATGATAACCACCACTCACTGCCTCTTACTTGTCTTCTCTTGACAGTTCTAAACCATCTGGCTGGATCTCGTGGCCTTCCCCCTCTGCCTTCCCTGTGTCTCTGCGAAGGTGTCCTGGAACTGTTTCTTGGAGTGACAGCAGCAGGAGCAGGGAGCTGGATTGGGGTGGGCACCAGATATGGGAGGGGGGTGGTATGCTTGCTAGCTGGGCAAGAAAGCAGCAGTGGGCGTGCCCAAGGCCACATGTGCCTGGTCAGGCTGGCTTCTGATGTCCAGTCCCCTGGGCTGGGACAGGTTGGTTTGTTGTTTTTGTTTTTTTTAAAGTTCTAAAACTTAAACTCTATGCTTGTAGGAGACTGTAACCTTTTGTTTCAGAGTTTTTTTGTGTTTTGTTTTGTTTGTTTTTTTTTTAAACAAATGACCGTGACTGGTCCAATTGATTGTACCTTATTGGTCGCTGTGGGTCTGGGCAGGCCTGGAGCCAGAAGGCGACTACTGTCCCTCCCCGTGCAGCCCCAGGTTGGGAGGGAGGGTTCAGACTCCACTTCCTCTCCCCTGCCCTCATACTTCCAAGCCTTGCTGGGCTGAGCAGAAGCTGTGAGGACCCTCTGCTAGCTTCCTAAGTTATGTCCAAGGATGACCACCCAGCACTCTGTGGAGACAAGGGCTGAGTGAGTGGCCACGGCTCTGTGTAGGAGCTGGGTCTGACAGCCAGGTGGCTCTGCCTTGTCTGTCAGTGTAGTGCCTGTGTTGGAGGTAGAGAGTGAGCCCGCCAGAGCTGGCCGGACCTTTCCTTGCTACGGCCCTCTGCTCCCATGTTCAATGTACCTTTTCTTATCTGCTGAATACCCCTCTCCCCTAATTAAAGTCTCTTCTTGCCCCTTTGGGGCTGCATGAGGTCTATGCTCTATGTGTATATGTGAAAGGATGAGAGGTGGGACTTTGTCTTCAAGTTACATGGCTGGTAGGTACTTGGGTCCTGAGAACCATCTTGCCAGGAGCTGCAACCTAAGAGATCCCTTGAGTGTGGTCTCGGGCCCATCAACTTCTGAGTCTGTTCTTTGCCTTTACGGGGCTTTAATGCTTCTCAAACATTATGTGCAGAAAGGCAACCTCAGCAAGTGTTCCCACAATTTCCTCCATGGGAATGACACATTGTGAGTTGCAGCAGCTTACCCAAATCTAACCAAGAAATAAGAGGTAAACTTCAAATTTAAGACTTCTGCTTCTACCACTTTTGCTGTTGAACATGATAGTTGCTAGCACAGGCATCTTTTCAATGAAAATGAAATAAAGTTTAAATAATGTTTCTCTGTCAGTAGCCACACTTCAGGTGCCCAGTAATAACTGTCTACTGGGAGCTCTGGTGGCACCAGAAGCTGCAGACACACACAGTTTGAATCCACCACTCCCTCTAAGGGAGAAGAAAGAGCAAGTTCCTCCCATAAAATTTACTGCCTCTCAAAACCTGCTAAAATTGTTTTTGACAATACTGGTTACACAGCACACACATAGAATATCTTTATTATTATAGTAAATTTTATTGTATAGTGTTAGACCTTCTCTTTGGAGAGGCCTTGAGGTGAAACTTCAGATTGAGTTCTAAATTGTTGCTGAATTCGAATGAGTTACTGATAATCTCACTATTTTGGAGATTCACACATACTACTCGCTCTTGAGTCAGAACAGACTCAACTGACCTTTTATTGAGTCTCAGGCTGTGAGTCACCCAAGAGTTTGCCCATTTTACTCCTGCTGAGCCACTGGTGAATTTAGACCACCAGCAAGGTAAACCTTTGGGTTTGAAGTGCAGTTCCCTATGGCCTTTGCCACCAGATTTCATATGACTAGAGGAAGCTTTATGGATTGTTGCCTTAGAGGCAAGGATGGTGAGACTTCATGTACTTTGGGCATGTTGTCAGGAGGGGCCAGTCCTTGGGAAAAGACAATTTGCTGGGAAAGGTGGAGGGTTAAAGAAAATTTTCAACAATGGTCTTGAGCATAGAAAAGATCTTGAAAATGGTGCAGAATAGGGCAAGGTTTTGATCTGTTTTCATAGAGTCAGTCACCCAATAACAGTTAATAACCTCAGTTTCTTTATCTATAAAGAGAATAATACTGGCACAATATCTGCCACACAGGCATTTTATAAACAAGCTATTCTCTTTCCACTAGCTCAATATCTTGGTAACTCAGAGTTCTAATAACAGAAGGTATTATATTTTCCTTGCCTTGACTCTGAAGATCTCGGTGGGTAAATAGATTCACTGAAATGTTTGATATTCCTTGGATGAACTCTGGGGTGACCAGGGAGGTAGCTAAAATGGCCTTGGAGTATGGAGGTGAATTAGGTAATGTTCTTAAAAGGGAGGGGGCAGTTTGGATAACTATCATTCACTTTGTGACATTCTCTGTGACTTCCATCTTGCAGTTAGGTGCGTCCTCTGAGGCACATGGCTATTTTCTAGCTTTGCAGTGTGAGTGCGTGGCACGCTCTTAGTAGTGCTGGCTGCCTGCTAGCACGTGACAGCTGGTTCTCAGCCACCCCACAGGCCTGCATAGCCAAGGTGAGCTGGTCAGAACCCTTACTTGTCACACATGGGTCTCAGTATCTGATGCTCTCTGAGAGCAAATTTGGAGACTGGGTAATTGCTAATTAGCATGGCCTGCTTCAAGCATGTCTTTTGGGAAGGCCAGTCACATGCCAGACATGAATGGAAGGGGGCATCTCAGTGGCCATGGCCAGCACACCAGCAGAATGGAGGACCTGCTTCACATTCGGGCAGATCTGCTAGGTGACTGACTTATAGTATGGGTCCGGGAACCTGGCTTCTCTGCTCTTCCTGTTTGATATACCTCTGACTGACACAAGCCCCTGGGTGACAAATGGGGCTTTGGGTTCAAACACGGCTCCAGTGGTGACTGCCATGTTACACAGGGTAAATTAGTATTTTGGAGCCTTAATTTTTCTCTTCTGTGACTTAATACTTTAGTAAGGTTGGTTACAGTGTTGAAGTAGCTTTTCTGTTCTGATTTATTCTTCCTTAGTAAAACAGTGGTGGTTTCTTTTTTATTATTTCTAAGGGTGAGGTGTCCTCCTCAAGGGGGTGGTGGTGGAGTCTGCACTTCTGTCAGTGTTGGCCCCTGTACTGCCCTGGCTCTTAGATATATATTGGCAAAGTCCTTACCCTAGGGTGGATCTGCCAGGGTTTATGGTTTTTCTTCTGCCTGAAATACTGTTCCATTCCTTGTGCCACAGAGACTCCTTAGATTCGTCTTAGACTCCCCTCTTCAGAGAACATCCTTCACCTTCTAACCTAATGGGTGCCTGCTGCCTTATTTCAGCTTACTGCTGAGTTGCTGCTCCTATCCTGTCGAACCTGCAGCTATTTTATTTGTGTGCTTTTTGTTTTCTTCCACTGAGCTGATAAGTTCATGAGGTCAGGAACCATCACCTATTTCTTGGTCCAACATCTTCCAGGTGAACTTCTCTACTGTAGAGCAGTTCCAGCTTCAGTTCAGATTCAAACTTGGCACCCTGGAGGCACTAAGTAAAGGGTTTTGATTTTAACAAATGACAGCCTGTCATCAGAGATCTGAGGCAGGTGGTTACTGTCCCCCGCATCAGGCCTCATAGTCAGATAGATGGTTCCCAAGGCGACAGCAAACAGGGAAGGGCGGTGGAACAGAGGGCTGAACCTCAGCCTGGGCAAGGCCCACCCCAGAGGCTGCACATGCTTGAGGGACTGCGGGTGCGGGAGGCTCTAGCTGGGTGCACACACGGGACGCATGCAGGGTCTCTGCGTTGCTTCACTGCTCCTGGCTGGGAATCCACTGGATGCTTTGCACTGGGGGACCACCAGCTGGTATGGGAGGACAGCAGCCCCATGTACCTGGGGTGCCCACCTGTTCCCGAGCCTTGGGTACACTGTTCTGAGATCTGATTGACCGGTACACTGCCACAGCCTGGGTCCACCCACGTGGTACCACGTGGGCCAGCCTCAGCTACCAGAGCCCTGCCAGCAGCCCTGCCTCCTTGCAGCTTCCAAATGCTCGCTCAGTCGTCCTCAGTGCCTGAGCCACAGGGAGGCCCCACCAGGATTCCTACCCCTCCATCCCCAACCTCCACTTCTTCCCTCACAAGCTAACCCTGCAAGACCTCCAAGGTGAGGCCCGGGGTTGGGGGGTGAGTGGGGGGGCCCTCCTGCTGGCCTAGGGTGACTGTGAAGACTGGGCTGGGAGGAATGGATGTGGGGGGAAGGGGCTAGATGACGGTGGGTAAAAGGGAGAAGACGGGCATAGGTCTTGTGTAGGGTGAGGCATAATCTGAGCCTACCCCCTCCTGTCCCCTTCCCCCTTGAGATCCCAACTGCCCCACCACCACTTTCTGCAGGTTAAATTGAGATGTGGCAAGGCTTCTTACCACACGGGTAGGCTTGGAAACGTGGAAAAAGACATCTAGTTTGGAAGGGGCGAGAAAAGGGCCTGGGAGCGACTCGGCCTGCCTTACTGTTGTTATCTCCCTTCCTTTATAAACAACACCAAGATACTCCATCTCATACCCATCTTTTGGTGGCCTCCCTGTATTTCACTCCACCATCACAGCCGAACCTCCCGACGAATTGCATTTACCCCATTTACCTGGAGTCACTCCTCAGCACACTGCACTCTGGTTCCCTGCCCTCCACTTTCAGGTTCACCAGTGACCTCCAAGGAACCAAAGCCAGGAGCCCTGTATTGCCCTGGTCTTGTTTGGCCACCCAGCCCCATCCATGTGCCCTCCCTCTCCAGCCTCAACTCACTGCTCACTTTTCATTTTCCTTTCTTCCTGGTTGTTGCTGATGGGAAGGTTCCACAGGATTTCAAGTCCCTGCACAAGTTTATCTGTCCCTTTGACCCAGATCTCACCTGCATGTCTTTCCCCTCATCCAGCTTCTACTCTGAACTCCATACCCACATTGGAGGAAGAATGTCACAGTTTCCCAAGGCTCAACCTTTCCTTGAGGAAACCTGATAGTGTCCATATCCTCATAAGGCCCTGGGCCTGATCACACACTGACAGGACCCCTGCCCCAAATTCCTGAGCAAATTACCACTCCCTCTACATCTCCCCTCTAAATCTCCGTAACCCTATGAAAAGAAACTCTGTGCGTGCCATTCTAACCTTCTCTTCAAGCAATCGCCTGGCATCCCTCTCAGACCACTTAATGAAGCCTGTTTGTTTCTTGGAACCAGCTTTTTAATTCTTTCTTTTTCCCCCTGTCTAATAAATGGTTTCCTGACTGGGAAGAATGTCCAGTTATAATGCTGGAAACTCCACTTCTCCACAACTGGAAAGAGCAAGCTATCCGTCATGCTCACTAACAGGTAAACATCAAGCTGGTCGTGACCCAGGGCTTAGTGGCCCTTTGTGAGAGTGCAGCTCTTTGCAGCCTCTTGCTAGGTAAGTGGAGCAGGAGTCTGCGTAGACTCCTTATTGGTGACTTGTATCCACTAGAATAGGTCAGACTTCTCCCTCTCCATCTTATCTTTCTCTCCTCTTAGCTTTCCTTCTAGTCCCAAAAGTCAAAGGCCATTTGCCATTTGAATCAGACAACACCCAATACCAGCCTCAATTCTCAACAGCCTTTGGCTAGCCTGTCAACTGAGGTCACTACCTGAGGTCACCAGGGGCTGATCACTCCCTTTCCCTTGTTATCCCTCTTCTTCCATTTGGGTCTGGGACCCCCTTGTGACACCTGATGAAAGGACGTCAGCTGTCAGAAGAATCTGCTCAGCAAGACTCTGGAAGGGGGAAATGTGCCACTACCAGTTTCTCAATGCCTAGGTCTCATTTACCTCAATATAGAGGCCAGACTTTCAGAGGACAGTCCTTTGTTTTGCCTCCTAAAAAACCTAAGTACCCTTGTCCTTACACCTGATTTTAAGAAAATCAATCTCTCTCTCTTCTCTCTCTCTCAAAACTTGTCTTTTTGTGTACTCAAATTTGGCCATAAAACTCTGGGCAGCCAGCATTTGTGGCCTGAATTTGGCATGTTTGATCCACCTGTCCTCCTGGATATGGACAATTTCCTTTACCAAAATGGCAAATGGTCAGAGGTCCCCTATGTCCAATCTTTCTTTGCTCTCTGCTCGCTTCCCCCTCTCCCTGCTCATCCTTTCAGCTCCTTGTGACTAATCTCCCAGCCAAAAGAGAATCTAAAACTCCCTGCAACTAAAACATTGCCTTCTTCCTTTTCTGACCCTGACCTGGCAGATAAGGCACTGTCCCCCTCCTTATCTAACCTTGATCAAGCAAATAACCACCCCTATTCCTTCCTCAAGTGTCATCCCCCTTGAACGTTCCAGACCAAATCCTACCTGCCAGTCCACCAGACCTCTCTGCCCCTCCTCTCCCACCAAAACACTTTACTTCCTCCCCACTCCCTTACCACTCCTGCTCTCATAATGCAGCAAATCAACCCTAAGGAATGTTCTCCCTCAGAGAGGTTGCCAGATCAGAAGGCCCTAGTATAGTCCATGTCTGCTTCTCAATGACAGATATGACTCAAATAGAAGACCGTCTAGACTCTATCTCATAAAATCCCACCCACTTCCAGAAAGAATTCTTCAGACTAACCCAGGCTTATCACTCACCTGGAACGATTCCTGTTATAGCCTCACTTCCACACTTTTTTTTTTATATAGAGCAGAGAGTGTGAAGGGGCCAACAGTTCCCATGACTGAAGGCCTCAAGCCATGCTTCTCTGAGTATTTATTTAGAATCATAAGGAAGGTAAAGTAAAATCACAAGGAAGTACAAAGCAAAAACAAAGGATAATGGTGAAGTCTTTTACAGATAATGCCAAGTTCCTCTTTATGCTAATCTCAAGAGGGAGGGATTCATTTGACACAAACTAAGAACAATGTTGACTCCTAGGGAACGCCCCAGTGCCACAAGGTGAACTTCAGCTTGTATTAAGCTTCCCTCATTTCCTGATACAGCATTTGGTCTACTATTATTAAATTTGATATTTGGCTTCCCTCATCCCCCCTCTTTTGTTTAAATCATAATTTTGAGATCATCAAGATGAGCATAATTTCTCTTCTTCAGGATTCATTCTTCCTTGTCTCTTAATCCTTTATATATAATCAAATATAACCGAGAAAGCAAAATAAGGTCACAAAAATACTTCCAATAAAGCAGCATTCCCTGAGGATCATCTTCCATTGTCATGTTGCCATAGTCCCCATCAAAACCAGTTCTGATTAATCTCCTTTGTCCATGCGTCCTTTGCCATTCCCTGTCACTCCTCCCTGAGAGAGATTTCACCCTGATTCATAAGGAAAATGGGGCGGCGGACTCTCTTAGCTAATTCCTGCTGAAAAGGGACGCTGTAGGTTTCAGGGTGAAGATCTTCTCTCACTACTCTGAAGGGCGTTTTGGCAATAGGAAACACGTACACTTTTGATGAGATTGATTTTGGAATTTAGATGCACTGTTATCAATTGTGCTTAGGGATACACGTTCATATCCTTGAAGATCCATCATGAAACTGCTGCAGTCTAGAAGACACAAATTTAACTAAAAAGTACATGAGTCAACAGTGAAAAGCAGTAATATTCCAATTAGAGATTCTAACTGACACAAATCAAGTTACAGAGGGAAGATAATCCTTAAAATAAAAGTCTTATTGGCTGGCACTTTGTCTATTATAGTGAAAGGGCTAGGAACCACAAGATGTAGAGGCACAACTATGCCATTTATTGTTCTTAAGTCCTGGACCAAATTCCATTTACCATTGGATTGTTTTACAGCTAGGAAGGCCACATGCAAGGCAGAGGTGAAGTAAAGAACTGCTTATGAGGTTTTCCGTCATTTCCAACAACTAAGGAATAGCAAGAAGAGATGGATCTGAGAAGGCTTTTAAAGGCCGAATATAGGCCCGTGTGTCCAGCAGAAAACAGATATACTTACCAGCAAAGTTAATGCTCACCCATGGCTCCTCTGGGAGGATTTGAATCGTTGAAGCATCCTACTTTGTTTCCAGCTGAAAGCTGGGGTCTGTCAGCCATGCAGACCTGATGTGGGCTGTCTTTGGCCAAGTGTCTTTCAGATCCACATTTAAAGCAAGTGAGTGGGAGCTTCCTCTCTACTCCCTTGCCTATCTGTGGCTCTTGTCTGTGACACTGTTGACAGAGGTGGCCCAGCCTTCCACAGCAAAAGCAATTCCGACCTCCTTTAATACCTTTGGGTGGCACTGTTTATGAGTAAGACTTCCTTTTTCTGACACAGGCCCTAAACTGGCAGCAATAGTTGCCCCAATAGTTTTGGCCATTCTCTGGTCTTTTCTCTTCCCTCTAGATCCCAGTTGTTAAAAGAGGGAAAACTTTAATCAACTATATAACAAATAATTTTGAACAATATAATCTTTTAAGTTTAAGGATAGTAACATTATCAATAATGATTTTACAAATAATTTCCAATCCAAAGAGATACATATTCCAATGCAGTTCTTATTTTTCATAAATAATTTTGGGAAGAATACTGTAAATGTGGATACAGTTCCACTATTCCTCCTCCATGCCATGAGATAGTGTTATTAGCATGAGCAGTTATAAACCAATTGCCTTCCTTACTCTAACTTAAATTTTCAATGTTTTTGTGCTGACGAGCGGAACCAACAAGGTTCCAATTAATGACGCTTCCAGTAAACCATTCAGGTCAATCCAATCACCAACTTCAAGACCTTTGAAGTGGTCTTTGCCTCATTCTTTTTTTTTTTTTTTATTGGGAAAAACATATTGGGGGTATAAGGAGGTGAGGGTTGGGGGCAGAAGGGTGAGGATGGGCCAGGATGCAGTTGCAGAGCTGCACAG
>NW_006399823.1:1955383-1959910 GCF_000299155.1 Elephantulus edwardii
TAACCATCTTTTGGCAGAAGCATTCAACAGAACAAAATATGTGGTACATTTAGGATGTTGGTCCTCTTGTGCATGCTGCCACTGTTAAGGTCATCAGACTCACAGTGACTTTCAGCAATTCATTGCATAGGTAATCATCTTCTTTGGCCTGTCCAATGCATAGGTAATCATCTTCTTTGGCCTGTCCAAGGAGACCCAAACCTTCAGATGGTGGTCATGCGTCCCATCCCCCACCTCCTATGCAGGTGGCCAGTGGGGCGCCCCCCCCCAGCACGGGCGGCCTTTGGGGGCACGGCCCCCCACCCCGCCACACGGGCCCTCGACTGGTGTGCAGCCCCTCTTGTGTGGGTGGCTGGCGGGCACCCGCTTCTCCCACAGCTGCCATCCTGGCTCCAAGAATTCTCTCCAGACCAAGTCCATCTTGTGGCAATGTGGTGGCTTCACTGTACCAGTCTTGAGGAGGGCTGGTGCCCAGCATCCATCTTGGGTGAGGGAATCCATTCGTTCAGGTTGTGGAAGCCTCATGGAGCTACAGCGGCTGTGCGGCGCAGTGAGGGCTCTGCAGGGGGGGTTGGGAGCCACGAGACACACCCATTTCTCCTTGGGAATCCTTGAATTCCTGTTGTTGAGCCTCAATCTTCACTGAGGGCCAGTCATCAACTGTTTAAGTGTTCAATTATCAATAAGCCGAAGTCTGTGGAAGGCCATAATGGCCCCTGCTTTAAGTGATTAGCTGCTCCCGCAGCTCACCACCCTCTGCCTCATTCTTAAGGATGTGAATAAATAATGACTAATGCAGTTATGTCTGGCTTTCATCAGGATTATGCTTTTGTCATTGGAAAAAATACGCTGACTTAAATGTCTCTTTAAATATCACATAAATAATAGGAAAGCTCCTTAGAGACAATCAACCACGGTAAAATAGTTAAGTCAGAACCGAGGCACATCTGGCCCTCCAGTAGCTTTTCAGAGGCTGTAAATTGCCTTGGAGATTGACCATCTTTCTCCCACTAAGCAGCTTGTGGATTTGAACCTTGAACCATCTGCTGTCGGACTGGCAGCACAACTTCCTACCCGCTAGAGCTCCCTCAACTATGGAAAGTAAATTTTGTTTTTTAGTCAAGAAGTGGCATCAAGAAATCATCAGTCTGCTTTTCCCACTATACCTCACAGTTGCAGTTGAAATGACATTGGTTACTTAACTCATGGTGACTCTATGTGCAGGGTCAGATTACTCAGTAGGCAAGCTAAGTATGAGTTCAATTGTCCTTAGTTATGTAGCAAACAGTTTGGCATTTTCACCATAAATACAGGCTCACTTGTGCTAATTTACTAATCTGCAATGAACGTCTGCATAAGTAACCCACATGCTTGCCTGGCTTACTGGATAATTCAACATAGCCCATGCTGTCAGAGTAGACCTGTGCTGCATAAGATTTTTCAGTGGTCGATTTGTCCCCAATAAGATTGCCAAGCCTTTCTTCTGAGGTGCCTCTGCGCGGACTCAGACTGCATCTTTCTGCATTTTAGGATCCCAGCAGGCCTACTCATAGCTCCTGCAACCAGCCAAGACTAGCTCCTCCCCAGGAGAGGACTTTCCCCCTCCCCTTCTCTGGTCTGCAGTCTCAGCTGAAAGACCATTCATGGGTGTCCTCTCCAGGGAACTTTCCCCAAGACTCCCTTGAAAGGATTAATCACCTCAACACTTAGCCTCTAACGTCTTCAGCTGTTACAGCCTTCCAATCGATGCCTTCAAGTCCCGGTTTTCTGCTCCTGTCTAGTCCTCGGAAGTATGACCAAGGCTCATTTCTCTAGGATTGTCTAAGGCTATGCACCGACCGAGGAGGTGCTCAGTAAATGTTCGCCTGTAGTTTGGCCACTTGATGATCGGGGCTGGGACAGGCGGGGAGAGCAGACTTCCCCAGCTTCCCGGCCGGCCTGCAGGCACAGCTCACTAGCGGCAGAGCACCGGCTGGGTCCCCCTCGGGTTTCCCCCCGAGCCGCGCGCCGCTGGGTCCCGGGCCCTCACTTCCACTCTTACTTTCAATAAGAGATCTTGTATCTGGAAAGCTGCCCACACCCAGGCTGACACCACTCAGAGCCAAAATCGAGACACCAGCCCAATCACTGATTAGGCTATTTCCTCTACCGAGCCTAACTGGACTTAACAACCAGGAGACCTAGGCAGTTGCAGGAGAGATCATATGATCACCTGCCTCCTAGAAGGAAGGGGAAAAAAATGCCTACACCCAAGTTAATTATGAAAAGATTAAAGAAATCACCCAAGATCTGAGTGAAAATTTCCCCTCTTTTTATCCTGATTGACTTTAGCAAATATACCAACCTAAACCTCACTACCATCAAAGGCCTCCTTCTCCTTCATGTAAAAGTCAAGGGCAATCAGCCCCAGACATTTGTTAAAAATGCCAAAAACCAGAACAGGGCCCCGAGACCTCCTACCAGGAACTGCTTAATGCAGCATTTAAAGTATTTAACAATAGTTAAAGGAAGAATATAGCAGTTGCCCCCAGTAAGAAAGGGAGAGACACATGAGAGCCATACACCAACTTCTGGTTTTGACTCTTCAAAACCCCAAGATCAATCCAACACTACAGTTTGACTGAATAGCACTCCCCTGGCAGGGCTGAATAGATCTCCCCCAGGTGCATGTTTTTGGTACCACAATCCTAGACACTGGGCTAAAGCTTGTCATAACTACGGCTGCCTTCCAAACCCTGCCCTATGTGTGGCAAATGGGGTCACTGGAAGATAGATTGTCTCCAAGCCAGGACACCCTAAGATCAGGCACAGCTGT
The DNA here is from genome assembly GCF_000299155.1 of Elephantulus edwardii. Classification (NCBI taxonomy): domain Eukaryota; kingdom Metazoa; phylum Chordata; class Mammalia; order Macroscelidea; family Macroscelididae; genus Elephantulus; species Elephantulus edwardii. Next base: position 1,958,199 of record NW_006399823.1, read on the forward strand.
CACTGGGGTCTGAACTTCCACTTCCCAAGTATTAGAATGAGGAGGCCCAGGTTCCCTTGCCCCCAGCAATGAAGCCCAAGGGACCTATGGTAACAGGAATGGTGGCTGGAAAGCCATATAGTTTTGTGGTTGACACAGGATCAACCTTCCTTCTCACAGAATGGCACAGTCATTCACTAAAAGGGAGCCAGCTCATAATGGGGTTACTAGGGACCGTAACTTAACCACTACTCAGAATTTAGGACCCTTCCAGTCTCCCATTCTTTTCTCAGTATGCCCCAATGCCCATTTGCCCTCCACAAAATGGGCACTTCCCTCCACATCCACCCTTTGTCAGTAGCCTCTATGTTTATTTTGTGAGCAATATCTGAAACAGACCCATTTCCCCCTATGCCTGCCAAAGTCCCTTACTCTAACCCCTGATTGCCCCCGTATCAACCCTATTGTTTGGGACATCTCCAAAGCACGAATTGCCTCCCACCAACCTCCAGTTTATATGTCACCAAAAGAATCTCTGTGCCTCCATTACCTCTGCACAGTACCCTCTGAAACCAGAAATTCTCAGAGGACTAAACCCTATAATCCACTGTCTCCTCAAATCCATCCTACATACACTGCCCCTACAACTCTCCCATCCTTAGGAGTAAAAAAACCCCAAAGGCCAGTATCATCAAGTCCAAGAACTCAGCCCGGCCGTTATCAGTAATCAGTGTAGTCATTATCCCTCTCACCCAGTAGTTCCCTGATGCTTTCACTTTTCTATCACAAGTTCCTCCTTTGATTTCCCATTTCAGTCCTTGATTTTATTAAAATTTTATTTTATATCGGTTTACATACAAAGTTCATATACATTGTGTTTCACACTGGACCCTTCCCCTTTCCTTTACCCATCCCTCCCTCCACCCATAAAATTGTGTGGCCCTATATTTAAGCACCCCACTCCTTGAATTCTCGTATACACTCTACAGTAATGGTCCTATAACAGTATTTGTCTTTATGAGATTGAGTTAGTTCACTTAGCATAATGCTCACCAGTCCCTCCCATGTTAAATAGTAATTTACACAATCATTGCTTCTGCATGCTGCATTTTATTCCATTGTGTGAATGTTCAATAATTTCTAGATCCATTCTATTGTGGCTGGGCATTTGGGCTGCTTTCATGTTTTTGCTATGGTGACTAATGCTGCTATAAACATTGGTGCACAAGTCTCTGTGCCTCAGTTCTCATTTTCTCAGGGTATATTCCAAGCAGCAAAATAGCTGGGTCATATGGACTTTCTATGTTCTGCTTTTTGAAGAAAGGTTGCACCATTTTACAATCCCACCAACAATGTAGAAGAGTTCTTATCTCACCACATCCTCTCCAACACTTATTACTTGAAGCCCTGCTGAATTTTTTCACTGCTTCTGGGATAAGATGGTATCTCATGGTTTTGATTTGCATTTCTCTTATTGCCAGTGATTTGGAGCATTTCTTCATATGTCTGTTGGTCATCTGAATATCCTCCTCTGTGAAAAGTCTTTCCATGTCTTTTGCCTATTTTGTAATTGGATTATCAGTCTTTTTCTTCAGGAGACCCTGTAGGATTACACAATCCTTGATCTTAAAGATGACTTTTTTGTGAACAAAGCTGCAATAAACATGGGTGTGCATATATCTGCTTGGATGTCAGCTATGGTCTCTTCAGGGTATATTCCCAGTAGTGGAATT
>NW_006399823.1:1962544-1965018 GCF_000299155.1 Elephantulus edwardii
TCACAGCTCTTATTTAATTCACCTGGACAGATCCAGATATATACGCATCATGCCTACTGGCATGGGTACTTCTCCCCCAGGTCTCCAGGACAGCTCCCATTATTTTAGACCTTCCCACCCTTAACCTAACCTCCAGTCATATGATCCAGTACATAGATGATCTCCTTCTGTGTAGTCCTTCTGAAACTATGTGCAAAGCTCATACTATCACACTGTTAAACACCCTTCTTTCTTGGTATTACAGAGAAAAAGCTCAACTAGTTTCACTTAATAATATCCTAGTGTTTGTAGACACCTTCGCTGGTTTAGTTGAAGCTTACCCCACAACCAACAAGAAAGCCTCTATTATAATCAGCTTCCTTATCTCAGAAATCTTCCCACAATTTGGCGTGCCAATCTCCTTACAGTTAGACAATGGCCCTGAGTTTATATCAGCCCTCACTCATGGAGTCACATAAGCCCTACAGATTCCCAGGAAACACTACCCTACCACCCCCAGTCACTGACAAGGTAGAAGAAACCAACCGCACAATTAAAGACATGCTAATTAAATGAGTTTCCCAGACTCACCTAGACTGGACCAAATTATTACCTTTGTTGTTGTTATGTGCCATTAAGTGGCTTGTGACTCATAGCAACCCTATGTACATACAACAGCCCTAAAACCTGCTCTATCCTTTGCCAATCTTATTGTCTCTGACACACCTACTCTCATTACCCCAGTCACTGAATCAATCCATCTCACTGAGGGTCTTCCTTTCCTGAGCTGTCCCTTCACCCTCCCAAGAATGATGTCCCTCTCCAAGGACTGGTCCCTCCTTGCAACATGCCCAAAATATGTCAGACGAAGACTCAGAATGCTTGCCTTCAAGGAGCAGCCTGGTTTTACCTTCTCCAGGATGAACCTGTTTGTTCTCCTGGCAGTCCATGGTATATTCAATACTCTTCTCCGGCACCACAACTCAAAGGCATCAATATTCTTTCTGTCATCCTTAGTCATTGTCCAGCTTTCTGATGCATAACAAGTAATTGCAAAGACTATGGCCTGGATAAGGTGCACCTTAGTCTCTACACTGACATTATTGCTTTTCAGGACTCTGAGAAAGTATTACCCTTGTTGTTGTTAATTGCCTTTGAGTTGAGCATGACTCATAGTGATCCTATGAACAAAAGGCCTGAAGTCCCTCTATAACTATCGACATTTATCAAAATTCATAGATTTTCTGGAGGCATGTTATTTAGGAAGTGGATTTCACTCCTTAACCCTCCTCAAAATTTGAGCATTATCCAAATAACTCCTTCATCTAAGTCTCTTTGAACTTCTCTTCCAACAACCTCTTGCCCCTGGGCTTTATTCCTATCCCCTCTCTCTACCTACTTCACTCCATCTGCCTCCCACTATGTGAGTAAAATCTTGCTGAAGTTTATTAAAAATGTCTGGAACAAGGGCTCCAGTTTCGCCACAATATCTCAGTCACAGAAGGACAAATACTACATGGTGCCACTGTTGTAGAAAGTGACTGACATCAGGGTTAGGGTAAGACAGAAAAACTGGATAGATTATGTATACTGAACTGAAACAGATGAAGGAGAGAACAGTTTAAAAGTGATATATGATAGCATATTGTGATTATCACAGGAATCCAGAATTAAAGTTGCATAGTGCAGTGCATTTGGGGCAGGAGTGGGGGCAGGGGTGGGGTCGGTGGGGATTGTGTACCAACAATGAAGTTTATCTTTTGCTTTTCACAGGGAGGAATGAACTGGAGGGAGGGGGGTAAAGAAAAAAGTGCAACAATGAATGAATGAAAATCCAAAATCTCTGTAAATGTTCATTAAAATGAACTTTTTAAAAAAAGAAAAAAAAAAATGTCTGGAACAGTACATGGACAGAGAACTGCCAGAAATTCAAGCAGGCTTCGGAAAAGGCCATGGAAGAAAGGATGTTAGAGAGATCTTGGCTGAAACAAAGAAAACCACAAATATGCTTACTTGTGTTTTATTGGCTAAAAGAAGGTATTTGACTATGGGATTCTAACAACTAATAGAAAATGTTGAGAAGGATGAGAATCCCAAAACACTCAATTGAGTTTATGTGCAATCTATACATAGACCAAGAAAAAAGTTTTCAAAAAAGAACAAAGGGGCACCATATAATTTAAAATCTGAAAAGGTGTGCATTAGAAATTAATTCTGTATCCATACCTATCTATTCTGTTTGCTGAGCAAATAATTTTAGAAACTGGATTAACAACCTACATTTTACAGATCACACAATCTTGCTTGAAGAAAGTGAAGAAGACAAAACAACTATGAAATATCATCTCACCCCAGTAAGAATAGCAAAATTTAACAGAACAGCAAGCAACAAATGCTGGCAAGGTTGTGGAGAAACTGGAACCCTTATTCACTATTGGAAGTGTAAAATGGTGCAACCACTGTGGAAGGCGGTGTGGTGCTTTCTCAAAAAGTTG
>NW_006399823.1:1965654-1968138 GCF_000299155.1 Elephantulus edwardii
GGAAAACATTTATTGAAGATCAAAGACTTCAACCATCAATATAGGTTACATCTCAACATCAAGAAAACAAAAATCCACATCACTGGACCAATAAGCAGGATCATGATGATGGAAGAAAGAAGTTGTCAATGATTTACTTAGATCAAAAATCAACATCCATGAAAGCAGCAGTCAAGAAATCAAAAGACGTGTTGCATTACTGTTAATGACTGATTAAAAGTGTTCAGGAGTAAGGAAGTCAGTATAAAAACAAAAGTTGCCCGGTTTTTAAATGTAGATTTTCTTTGTTGTTGTTTTTTCTTTTTAATAATTTGAGTTTACAATCTCCACTGAAAGTTATAATCTTTGATCTTTATCATATATGCTTCTTGTCTTCTTTCAGCAACAAGCTTATATCATGTATGTGTTCCTTCAGTCTTAATGCTGTGTTCCTCTTCATATGGTCTGGCTTCTCAGAATATTTGATCACCATACAGTTTATGTAAATATGGTTTCCTCCTTTTAAACCAAGCAGATATTTTCAATTGCTCTGTTATTGAGGTTATGTGCTGTTGAAATGAGTACTACTCATAGTGACCCTATCAACCACAGATCTGAACCTTGCCCTATTTGTACCATCCTTATCATCTCTGATACACTTGAGCCCATTGTTGCATTATGTCAATCCATTTCCTTGAAGTTCTTCTCTTTTAGTGATCTTCCACCTTTCCAAGCATGATAATCTTTTCAAGGAATAGCCTCTCCTAGCATCATGTCCAAAATATGTGAGATGAAGCTCCACCATCCTTGACTTCATGGAACACTGGCTGCACTTTCCCCAAAACTTACCTGTTTGGTTTTTCGCAGTCCATAGGATATTCAGTACTCAAAAGCATCAATTCTTCTTTGTCGTCCTTATTCATTAGCCAGTTCTCAAATACATAGCAATTGAACGAAACGGTTATGGCTTGAATCAGGTGCACCTTAGTCTTCAAACTGACATCATTACTTCTCAGGAATTTTGAGAGGTCCCTGGCAGGAGACCTGCTGAATGCAATACATTTCTTGATCTCCCAAAATAGATATCTTGGTATCAATAATTTTGATTGTGGATCCAAGTAAGATGAAATCTTTGAAAATTTCAATCTGTTCTCCACCTATCATAATGTTGCCTATCAGTTCATTGGTACGGATTTTTGTCATTTTTGATGTTGAGTTGCAATCTATTATCTTCATTAAGTGTTTTAAGTTCTCACTTTCAGCAAGAAAGGCTGTGTCATCTGTATAACACAAATTGTTGGTGAGTCTTTTTCCAATCCTGATGCCATATTCTTTTTCATGGAGTCCAGGTTCTCAAATGATTTGCTCATCATACATATTGAATCTGTGCTGCAATCCTGAAGGTTTGTGGTTCAAAACCACCAGCTGCTCCATGGAAGAAGGATGGGTACTCTCCTGCGCAAGGGTACTCTCCTGTGCAATTAACTGCCTCTTAAAATATGCTGGAATGTCAGCGATAGGGTGGTTCTAACTCAATGGCATACAACAACACAGATTGAATAGATTAGGAAAAAACATGCAATTCTAACGTACCCCTTTCCTGATTTTAAACCATACAGTGCTCACTTGCTCAGTTCTGATAACAGTTTCTTTGTCTAGATCTTACATGAATACAATTAAGTGTTCTGGGGTACACATTCTTCTCAATGTTAACCATAATTTGTTTAGATCCACAAGTAAAACGCTACAATAAAACACACAAACAGACATTATTCTGGTATTCTCTGCTTTAAGCCAGGATCCATTTCTCATCAATAATTATATTATCCCTGGTGCCACAGCCTCTTCTAAATCCAGCATAAACTTCTTACAATTCTCTGTCAATGCACAATCCTAGTAATTTTTGAATGATATTCAGCAATATTTTGCTTGTATATGATATTAATGATAGTGTCTGGTTATTTCCACAGTCTCTTGGATCAACTTTTTTTTTTTAAATTAACTTTAAAGAATTATACTAGTTTATTTACAAAATTCAGATACATTTTTCCCAGAACAGATTCTTCCAATTTCCCTCACACCCCCACCCATCAAATGATACAACTCTATGATTAATCCCCCCCTGCACATACTCATCCCTCTGTTCCCACCTCCCCCCGATCATTATACTTATTCTACAACAATGATTTTTGTACAGTATTTGTTCTTGTGGGACTGAATTAGTTCACTCAGTATAATACTCTCCAGCCCCTCCCATGTTATGTAATCATTTACAAAATCACTGCTCCCATGTGCTGTGTAGTAGTATTCCATTGTGTGAATGCACCGTAATTTCTCAATCCACACCTGGGCTGTTTCCAATGAAAGGAAAATTTTTGAACAATGTCTCCACACCCAGTGTTGTAAGAACCTGTACTTTTAGTCTTGTGTAAACGTTTATGTTCCAGGAAGTAGACAACCACAAAGTGAACAAACACTTACTAAAAACAAAACAAAACAAAACAA
>NW_006399823.1:1970208-1971336 GCF_000299155.1 Elephantulus edwardii
AATTGGAAATTGCATTGTGCTTATAGACCCCAGAGCTCAGGTCAGGTAGAAAGGATGAATAGAACTCTAAAAGAGACCTTAACTAAAATAGCTATTGAGACCGGCGTAAAAGATTGGAGTGCTCTCCTTCCCTTCACACTGTTCCGTGTGCGGAACACCCCAGGGAAATTTGCTCTCACCCCTTTTGAAATTATATACGGGGGGCTGCCCCCTCTTACTGATGTAAAATATCATAGTGTTGATGCTATAGCTTCCACCCCATTGTTAACCCACTTAAAATCTTTAGAATTAGTTCAAAAGGAGACCTGGCCAATGCTCCAAAAAGCTTATACTGATGAGTTGCCTCCCCTCCCTCAGAATTTTCAGGTTGGAGATAAAGTCTTAGTCTGCAGGCATCGGGTCAGCAGCCTCGAACCTTGCTGGAAAGGACCCTATCAGGTGCTGCTAAATACCCCCACAGCCGTCAAGGTAGATGGAATAGCAGCTTGGGTCCATGCCTCTCATGTCAAGCCAGCTCCGACCAGCGAAGATGACCAGTGGACTTTGGAAAGGACTGACAATCCTTTTCGGTTGCACCTTCGTCAGGACAACCGCAAGTAACCATAACCCACATGCCCCTCCCAACCTTACCTGGGTAGTCCAATCTCAACTAGGGAATGTTGTATGGTCTATCTCCAAAATCGCCATCCCCTGGACTTAGTGGCCAGACCTGTACCTTGATCTCTGTAAGTTAGCCATTGGAGCTCCTGCAGACTGGGACGTAGAAGGAAACCTTAACTCCACTGCCCCCTCATATCCCACTCCCTCAGAAGCTCTAGGTCTTCTTGCTCCTGCCCTCATTGGAGGGTGAGCAGGTTGTGGAAATCGGAGACGTAGAATGTCCCTGAGATATTTCTCTTTCTATGTCTGTCCGGGACATGACCTGAATACACAAGGGCTTACCCGTATGTGCGGGTCTCAGAGTGATTTCTATTGTCAAAGCTGGAGATGTGAAACGACTGGAAATATTTACTGGAACCCCACCTCTTCTTGGGATTTCATAACCGTAACAGCCAACTATTCCCTTGTTAACCCAAGAGATACTGCCTCTAAAGATCAAGAAGAAGCTGCATGCAATAGTTGGTGTCA
>NW_006399823.1:1972641-1974818 GCF_000299155.1 Elephantulus edwardii
AATTAATGGTTCTAAGACAACAATATCAAAATATGAGAGAGTCTGACTACGACGATACTGCCACCAGAGATTCTTGGTTCTACAATTAGAACCTTGTACTAAAAGAAGTGGGAATGAAAGGAAAATTTTTGAACAATGTCCCCACACCCAGTGTTGTAAGAACCTGTACTTTTAGTCTTGTGTAAACGTTTATATTCCAGGAAATGGCGGACCACAAAGTGAACAAACACTTACTAAAAAACAAAAAACAAAAAAACAAAACCCTGTATCTTAACTGGCATCAACAGCAAGTGGCTGACCTGGGACTGAACTTCTGCTTTTCTGAAGAGCCAATGAACAATCTCCATGCCAAAGAACCCCTAGACCCTCTATAAAAACCCCTTGCTTTCTCGGCTCGGGGTCGACTCCCCTGTCTCCTGTGTGAGATACGGGTCCACCCGGAGCTCCACCAATAAAAAAAGCCTCGTGTGTTTGCAGCAAGTGTTTCTGGTGTGAGTTGCTTGGGGCCGCGCCAGACAGCAGGATCGAGGAAAGTCCTAAATTGGGATCTTTCACCATGTTCTTGTGGTGGTGAATAAAGCTGTTATGAACATTGATGTATAGGTCTCCATTTGTGCCTCACTACTCATTTTCTCAGGGTATATTCCAAATAGTGGAATAGCTGGGTCACATGGAATTTCTATGTTCAGCTTTCTGAGGAAGTGCCAAACTGCCTTCCAGAATGGTTGTACCGTTTTACAATCCCACCAACAATATAAAATAATTCCTTTCTCTGGGATTGTAACACAATGGAATATTATGCAGCACACAGGAGCAATGATTTTGTAAATTATTACCTAACTTGGGAAAGCCAGGAGAGTATTATTCTGAATGAACTAACTCAATCCCACAAGTACAAATGTTGTATAAAACTATTATTGTAGGTGAGGGGAAGCTTTGATTTCCTTGTTTAATATCAGTTGACCGTAGATAGCTTGGTCTATTTCTGGGTTCCCAATTATGTTCCATTGTTCTATGTACCTGTCATTGTACCAGCACCATACTGTTTTGGTTACTACTACTGTGTAATAGGTTTTGAGGTCAGGAAGTGCTATGCCTCCTATCTCATTTTTGTTTCTCAAAAGTGTTTTACTTATTTGGGGTCTCTTGCCTCTCCAAATAAATTTGACAATTTCCCTTTCAATCTCCTTGAAAAATGATTTAGGTGTCTGGATTGGGATTGCATTGAACATGTAGATTGCTTTTGGTAGGATTGTAATTTTCACAATATTGAGTCTTCCTATCCATGAACAGGGCACATTTCCCCATTTCTTTAGGTCTTTTATTGTGTCTTGCAGGAATGCTCTGTAGTTTTCTTTGTATAGGTCTTTTTTATCAATAGTTAGGTTCACTCCATCTCAAGTTCTGATTGGCTATTGTAAATGGTATTGCTTTTTTGGTTTTCTTCTGAATTATCTTTGTTACTGTAGAGGAATCCTTCTGATTTTTGGATATTGATCTTATAATTTGCCACTCTACTAAACTGGCCTACTACCTCTAATAGTTTGGTTTTTTGTGTGTGTGTCTTTGAGGTTTTCTGTGTACACTATCATATTATCTGCATATAGCAACAGTTTAACCATCTCTTTGTAGATTTGGATGACTTTTATTTCCTTCTCTTGTTGTATTGCTCTAGCAAGCACTTCCAATATAATACTGAATAGAAGTGATGACAGTGGGCATCCTTGTCTGATCCCTGTTCACAAGGAAAATGCTTTTAGTCTTTCTTTATTGAGAATGATATTGGCTCTTAGTTTTGTATATATAGTTTTCACTATGTTGAGGAAATCCCCTTTCATTCCAATTTTGCTGAGTGTCTTTATCAGGAAGAGGCGTTGGATTTTATCAAATGCGTTTTCTGCATCAATTGCTAAGAACATATGGTTCTGTTATTTACTTTGTTAATATGGATAATTACATTTATTATTTTCTTATGTTGAACCATCCTTGCATACTTGTTATGAATCCCACTGGTCATAGTGAATATTTTTTTTTAATGTGCAAAATTTTGGATCCTATTGGCTAGAATTTTGTTAAAGATTTTTTTCAAAAGATTCTCACCACTGGACCAATTGGCAGCATCAGGATGGATGGTGAAGAGATTGAGATTGTTAATAACTTTAGTCTGCTTGGCTCCA
>NW_006399823.1:1974952-1983628 GCF_000299155.1 Elephantulus edwardii
AATGACTGAGGAGGATAGAAGGAGAATTGATGTCTTTGAGCTGTAGTGCTGGAGAAAAGTATTGAATGTACCATGAACTGCCAAGAAAACAAACAGATTCATCCTGGAGAGGGTTAAACCGGGCTGCTCCTTGGAGGCAAGGATTCTGGGGCTTCGTCTGACATACTTTGGACATGTTATAAGGAGGGAGAAGTCCTTGGAGAGGGACATCACGCTTGGGAGGGTGGAGGGATAGTGATGGAGGGGAAGACCCTCTATGAAGTGGATTGATTCAGCGACTGGGGTGATCGGGATGGGTGTGTCAGAGGCAGTGTGATTGGCACAGGATAGAGCAAGCTTTAGGGCTGTTATACATAGGGTCACTATGAGTCTCAGGCAACTCAATGGCACATAACAACAACAACAAACAACATCATTTGGTTCATAAATATTGACCAACATTATGGCTTCTTGATCTATTGTGCCTTTAATCAGTATATAATGACCTTTTTCTTTGAAATGAATCTTTTAAAAATATTTTTTCTTGTTGTGTGTTGTCAAATTGGATCTGACTGGCACAGGAGGAGATTGCCCCTCCTTCTCCAGTGGAGCATCTGGTGAATTCAAACCATGTGCCTTGGGAGTGCAGTTTCTTGCCCTTCTTTATTTTTGATGGTAGTTTTCATTCTGAAATCTACTTTATCAGAGATTAATATTGCCATTTTTGCTTTTTTGAGTTTTTAATTTGCTAGGTATATTTTTTCCAGCCTTTGATTTTGAATCTGCCTTTCTCTTCCTTTTTAAGCTGTGTCTCTTGTAGGAAATATATTGATGGGCTTTGCTTTTGTTGCCCATTCTGCCACTCTTTTGCTATTAATTGGTGCATTTAACCCATTCAGTCCATTCACATTAAGTGTGATTATTGAAGGTCAGGTTTAATTTTGCCATTTTGCCATGTCTCTTTTTCTGTTGTTTCTGGTTGCTATGGTCCATGCACTTTACTTTTGGCTTCTTCGTGTGCAGTACTTCACTTAAAATTTCTTATAGTTTTTGTATTGTTTTCACAAATTCTGTAAGGTCCTTCTTTTATGCAAAGAATCCAATTTCCCATTCCTATCTGATGGAGAGCTTTCCTGGATATAGGACCTTGGCTGGCAATTGTTATCTTTCAACTTTCTGGAAATGGCATCCCATTGCATTGTAGCTCACATGGTTTCTGCTAAGAAATTAGAACTTAATCTAATTGTTTCTACTTTGTAGGTAACTCTGTTTTTCTTGTGCTGCTTTTAGAATTCTATCCTTATTTTTTAATTTGGATAATTTGAAAGTATGTCTTGATATTTTTCTTTTTGAGTCTAGTCTATTTTTTATGTTCTCTGTGCCTCTTGAATGTAGATTTGTCCATTCTTCAAAATACACGGGAAGTTTTCTTCTAGTACTTCTTCCACAATTATTTTTCAGTGATTTCTCTGTCATTCCTGTATTCTGGAATTCCAGTCATACATATGTTACTCTGTTTGATGTCATTCCACATGATTCTAATGTTTTATTCATTTTCTTTATGTCTCATCTCTGATTTTTCTTCTAGTATGTTTCTAGTGAGGCTCTTGTCTTCCATCTCATTCACTTTCTGTTCCATCTCTTCCATTCTACTTTTTTGTCCTACCAGTGTATTAGATACTTCTGCCATTTAAGTCTTAATATTCTGGATTCATTTTCATGCTTTTCTGTTATTTCCAGTACTGTGTTGGCTGTGCCCTCTCTGTTGTGTGATGATTTTTAAAGTTCTTGTACCTCTGTTTATTCTATAAATTTTTTTTCTTCCTTCTTTTGCATTTTGGTCCATAGCTGTTTAAGTTTATTCTCATTCATGTATTTCTTCTGGACTGTTGTCTCTGAGGTATTTGCTCTCTTATTGACTTCCACTGTTTCTTCCCACATTTGTATCTTTTTTTGTAGCTTATCAATAATTTTACTTCAACATACTTCTGGTTCTCTCTGTCTGGGGTATTAATTGGGTCTGCTTTTGTAGGAGAAGGATTATTTTGGTTTTTTATGATGGCTGATGTGGATTGCTATTTTCAGACATTATGGGAGTCTTAGTAGATAATAGGCTATTGTAACTATAAAATTACCCAGGGTACAGCAATATTTTGTAAAGCACCTATGTATTTGTGTTCCCTTCATTGAGCTTGACAATAGTTTTTCCCCAAAGTCCCTTAATGGGGAGAAGCCTGTTGTTCCCTTCTGGAAGTGTCTTTATGCCTCCCTCAAGGTGCTCAGGTCCTCTCTGTTGCTTGAACTTAAGAGGACCCACATGGTCAAGCTAGACAGCAGGTTTTTTCCCCTAAAAAACCTTAATGACAGAGGAGGAAGCCTGTTGTTCCCTCCTGGAAGTGGCCTTTCACTTTCCTAGAGGTGCCCAGGTCCTCCAATTGCTTGAGCTTAAGGGGTCTCATTAAAGTGGTCAAACAAGCAATCCCAGAGGTGTGTGGTTTGAATCCACCAGATGTTGTGCTGGAGAAGGAGGGACAATCTCCTCCTGTACCAGTCAGATCTGATTTCACCACACTTCTGTTCATTTCTTTTGTTTAGGCATTTCTCCCTTTATTTCTGTATTCTGGTTCTTGTAGACTTGTTTTAATTTTCTTCAGCTTCAATTTGAATTTGCATATGAGTAATTGATGGTCTGTTCCACCATCAGCACCTAGTCTGGTTTTACCTGCTGATAATGAGCTTCTCTAAAAATTCTTTGCACAGATAGAGTCCATCTGATTCCTGTGCAGTTCACCAGGTGAAGTCCATATGTAAAGTCATCTTTTGTGCCTTTTAAAAACAGTATTTGCAGTGAATAAATCATTGAACATACAAAATTCAATCATTTTATGTCTAACCTAATTTCTGTCACAAGACCATACTTTCAGACTACTATATTCCTTGCTCATTGTTTCCAAGTTTTTCACTCCAGTCACTAATAATTACTAATGCATCTGGATTGCATATTTGGTCCATTTTGGATGACAAAAGTTGCTAGAAATTCTCCATTTCCTCCTGTTTGGCTTTAGTTTTTGGTGGATATATTTGAATAATAGTCATAATACCAGGCTATCCTTGTGTGCATATGGATAGTATCCTAACACTCACAGCATTATACTTTAGGGTAGGGTATTGGATTTATATTTTTCACTATGAATATACCATTATTTTTCAATTGCTTTGTATGTATGCAAAAGTTGGATCATGAATAAGAAGATTGACAAATAAATAATGCAGTTCAATTACGGTGTTGATGAGTAATGAGATCTATGAGAAGATATGTGGCATTAGGATTGGAGGAAGACTCATCAACAACCTGTGTTAGGCAAATGACACAATCTTGATGCTGAAACTGAAGAGGACCTGAAGCACTTGTTACAGAAGGTCAAGGACTGCAGCCTTCACTATGGATTGAAACTCCACATCAAGAAAAGAAAGAGTCTCATCATTGGGCCAATTGGCAGCATCATGATAAACAGTGAAGTGATTGAAATTGTCAACAGCTTTAAAGTGAAGTGATTGAAATTGTCAACAGCTTTAATTTGCTTGATTCCACGGTCAACACTCTTGGTACCAGAAGCCAGGAAACCAAAAGACAAATTGCATTGGGAAAGTCTGCTGTCAGAGACCTCTCCAGAGTAATGAAGAGCACCTGCTCCAGGCCATAGTCTTCACAATTACTTGCTATGCATCAGAAAGCTGGACAATGACTAGATGATAGAACTAGAGATGATAGAAAGATAATTGATGCCTTTGAGCTGTGGTGCTGGAGAAGAGTACTGAATATACAATGGATTTCTAGGAGAACAAACAGCTTCATCCTGGAGAGGGTGAATTCAGGCTGCTCCTTAGAGGCAAGGATTCTGAAACTTCGTCTGACATACTTTGGGCATGTTGCAAGGAGGAACCAGTCCTTGGAGGAAGACATCTTGCTTGGGAAGGTGGAGGGACAGCACAAGAGAGGAAGACCTCAGTGAGATGCATTGACTTAGTGGCTAGGGCAATGGGGGTAAATGTGTCAGAGACCATAAGAGTGGTTCAGGATAGAGCAGGGTTCAGAGCTGTTGTACTTAGGTTCACTATGAATCACAAGAGACTCATGGCACATAACACCACCACCACAGTGCTACATATGTTTTTAAATTGAAGGTAATGAATGTTTTCTTACATCTTTACTTTTTCCATAATTAAAACACAGTGCATTTCTGTTACAGATTACCACAAAGGATATAGTCTTTATGACCCCAAATTACCACAGGACTCAATTGGATGAGATCAAGAGATAACATGAAGTTAGCTATCTTCTTTCTGCATGTGAGGAAGAATCTTCCAGTGAATCCAGGTGCCAAGGAGGTGAAAAGTTACTTATATATATCACTCGGGAGGAGCTGGCTGAGCTCCTGCAAAGGGCAGCCAAGGGTGAGGAGAGGGTCACCCTGTGGTTTAGAATAATTGTGGAGGATTTTCTGTCCACATGAGGGCATCATTTGCATGATGTTTCCCCATATATTGAGCCCAACAAATATACAGACTGTGAAAATATGTGAGAAAAGACTGCTCAAAGCCACTAACTAAATCACCTATTTCAGGTGAAAATGTCAAGTATGCTGTCATTGCTCAATTGAGAAAAAATCTTTAGCTTTCCAATTTTGTTAATAATTTTGCTTAAGCTTTTACTTTATAGTTTTATCTAAATGCTGTCCTTTTAGGTCTTACATTTTGTGTATTTATTTATTCGTTTTTAATTTGGTGTACCATCAAATTTGACCTGACTGGCACAGGAGGAGTTTGCCCCTCTTCCTCCAGAGGAGCATCTGGTGGATTAGAAGAGTGAACCTTCAGGATTGCAGTGCAGCTTCATGCCACTAGGCCACCAGAGATCCCTATGTCTTACATTTTTAACTGTTTTTCTCTGTTGTGAGGTTTGACTTTTTTCTCTCTCAAAGCATTCTTCCTGATGGTTTCCACATCTCTCAACCTTTTCCTTTAGAAATCTGAGGTTTTAAAAATTAATTATTTTCATTTATTTCTTAATATTTAATTTTTTTGTGTGTGTTTTATCAGTCTAATCAGATCTGACTGGTTCAGGAGGAGATTACCCCTCCTTATCCAGCAGAGCATCTGGTGGATTCAAACCATGTGCCTTTAGGATCGCAGCACAATTTCTTTTTACTAGGTCACCAGTGCTCCCATCTCTGAGGTTTTTTGTTTTGTTTTGTTTTTTTGTGAGAAAAATTTATATTTAGAACTAGCCTGCTGGACTCAAGTGTAGTTGATCCCTATATTGTTGTCAACATCCAAAGCATCATAATCAGGAGCAAGTCGAACATAGGCGTTCTTCTCTCCATCAGGCCTAATCAAGGTGTTGATCTTGGCCACATCAGTGTCACAGAGCTTCTTTACAGCTTGTTTAATTTGGTGCTTGTTGTCTTTGACTTCCACAATGAACACAAGTGTGTTGTTATCTTCTATCTTCTTCCTGGCTAACTCGGTGGTCAGGGGACATTTGATGATGGCATAGTGGTCAAGCTTGTTTCTCCTGGTGGCGCTCTTCCGGGAGTATCTGGGCTGCCTACGGAGTCTCAGCATCTTAGGCTGCCAGAAGGTGGATGACATGTGGATCTTCTTTTTTTTTTTGGCTGTGGACGCCCTTCAGGACTGCCTTCTTGGCCTTTAATGCCTTTGCTTTGGCTTCAGTTTTGGGAGGGGCAGGGTTCCTTCTTTGCTTTCGGCACCATCTTTGAAAAAGCCCATCTCTGAGGTTTTGAGGCACACTTTCATTGAACTGTATCTGCAAAATCTTGCAAGAAGTCTACAAAAATAAACAAGAGTCCACAATTATGGTTGCATAGTGGAATGTACTTGGGGCGGTGGGAGGGGTGCAGGGGGTGGGTATTGTGTACCAGGGAGGGAGTGTTTCTTTTACTTTTCAAAGAGAGGAGCAAACTGGGGGGGAGGAAAGGGCTGGGCGGGGAGAGAAGTGCAGCAATGAATGAATAGAAATCCAAAATATCTGGAAATGTTCATTAAAATTGTTGTTGTTGTTGTTGTTATGTGCCGTTGAGTCGCCTATGACTCATAGCGACCCTAATTACGAAAAAAAAAAAGATTCTCCTGCCATGAAAAAGAAACACCAAACCAAAACCCTTCTTTTAGTAAATACACCTCTCTCTCCTCTGAAGTGAACGGGTAAGGTCAGATAGGGCAGAAAAGGTTCTCTGAGGACAGCTGCATAGGTGATGACGAAGAGAAAGCCTGAACATGATTCCCATATACAATTCATCTGCTCACCTCACCACCTTCTACTCCCTCCAAGACCCTAACTGGGGGTACCGCAGTAGTCTGGCACATCTGTTCAGTCTTATGCTTTGAACAGCAGTTCTTAAAATTTTGTAGGTGCAAACACTTCATGACATGTAAAAAATATTTTAATTTGGTAAATATATTCCAGGAAAAGTTTATTATACAATGAATTAAAAAGAATTATTATTGTTCCTTGTATTGTTCTCAGTTATACTCACTCATGGTGGGAGGGGGTGTGGAATAACAAACCAACATAGTGTACAAGTATAAAATAATTTAAAAACTGAATCATGTGCTTTCCTTCAAGGAAAAGTAGATGAATCTTTTTACTGAAATCTTACTGTAGTTATGTTTAAAAAATGTTTACTATATCCCAGTCACAAAAGGACAAATACTGCATAGTGCCACTGTTGTAGAACGGGACTGATATCAGGGTCGGGGTGAGACTGAGAAAAATTGGATAAATTATGTATACTGCATTGAAACAGATGAGGGAGAGAACAGTTTAAAAGCAATATATGACTTTCAAGGGGTGGGGGAAAGAGGAACGAACTAGGGGGTGGTAGAGAAAATAGTGCAACAGTGAATTAATGGAAACCCAAAATCTGTAAATGTTCATTAAAATTAATAAAATTTAATTAAAAAAGAGCAATATATGACTGGGTATTATGGTCATGACAGGAGTCCAGAATGAAGGCTGCATAATGGAGTGTACTGGGAGGAGGTGGGGGTGATTGTATATCAATGGAATAATTTTTCCTTTACTTTTTAAAGAGAAGAGCAAACTGAGGGGGGGGGTGGGCAGGGAGAAAAAAACACAAAAATAAATGAACGGAAATCCAAAATCTCTGTAAACGTTCATAAAAATTAATAAAATAAAATAAAAAGATTTGTAATGCAATCTTCCTTATGGAAACTCTCAATGTTAAACTTGAATAAGCTGTAATTTGTTGACATTTAGAAAAGCATTTTTATTTCAATGGTTATTAAAGTTTGTGACATTAGTAAATGAAAATGTTTCTGAACACCAAAATCAGTTAAGAATGGATTTTATTCTCTTTTGATGACTTCATGTCTGGTAATACCTTGGTTCATTATTTCAACTTTCAAAATCTGTATAAAGCTTATCTATTAGACTCTGGTACTGTTATAAATTTGATAGATGTCGAGGAGAAACCTAAATCTCTCTGTATAACCTTATAAAAATATTCTGTATTGTTTAACTCTCTCTGTTCCTGTGTAGGTGCTGAGAACTTCTCCAGGAGCTAATTGACCATCTCTGGGTCTCCGGGAGCTAATTGTTTAAGCCCCTCTGCTCCTATGTACGTGCTGAGGAACATCTACTGCAGGAAGTCCCAGGAGATAAAAATGTATAACTACCCTTCCCTGTAATCAATGTACCAAGACTAAGACTATTTATGTCATCAACTTGCTTGTAGATGCGTGTTTGCAAAAAAGTATATAAGCTCTGTATAAAATCATTCGGGGCTGATGTTGCCTTCACTTTTAAGTGTGGCCCAGCCACGGCTGAAAAATAAAACTCTCAAATTTGTAATTGGAGCCTTTGAGTGGTGGTTTATTCTCCTGTTTGGGTACAACATTTGGAGGCCCCAGCGAGATTAAATTCCACTCTTACGCCAAATTTGAGGTTGAGTTCCAGTGGTTACCAGGTGAGAGGGAGGCCTCAGAGATGTTCCTCCGCCTCCATTCAGGCACCACCGTGTAACTCTCTCCAACTCAAAATTCCCTGGAAAGCATCTGGAAGGAAAGACGTCTTCAAGGTAAATCTGGCTTATCTTGCAGAGTCTGGGGCGAAGAGGACTGGCCAGACGCAGCTGCAGAGTCCCTTCCTGTGGTCGAGGCGAGATGTTGCTCTCAGACCTTTAGAAAACTTTCTGGAGATTTGCTGTTATTGTTGTGTCTTTGTCTTGTTGCCGGCCTGTTTGTCTCTGATTGGTTCCATTGGATCTTTTCTGCTTTGGACAGGATGGGACAGTCTTCCAGCCATAACCGAACTCCTCTGGATTGTATCCTTAACAATTTCTCCGACTTTTCTCACAGAGCCTCTCAGTCAGATGGAATTGAAGTCACGGCTGGCACCCTAAAGACCTTTAGCGTAAGCTTCCCATTCTGATCTGGGTGAGTGGGTTAGTGTGAATCGCCCACTCCAAATCTGTATCTGTTGCACAGTTGTGCTTGTGTGAAACTGTAGGAATGGAAGCAAAAGCTCTCCATTCTTCATTTTGTTAGCTTGGAAGCAGAAGCTCTCCGCTCTTCATTCTTTGTAGCACTTTAATTAATACCTGCCTGAAGTCCAGGCTGGGTTTAGAAGGGGTCGTGGTACTAGGGATATTGTTG
>NW_006399823.1:1985128-1986087 GCF_000299155.1 Elephantulus edwardii
ATCTGTTAGCTGAAATATGTCAATTGGTATACCATCTATTCCTGGGGCCTTATTTTTTGCTATTTCCTTCAAAGCAGCTTGAACTTTTTCTTTGATCACCATAGACTCTTGCTCATATGTTCATTAAATTCTTCTGTGTCTGCCAATTCCTTTTGATAGAGTGACTCATTATATTCTTTCTATCTTCTTTTAATATTTCCTGAATCATTTAATATTCTGCCTAAAGCATCCTTTATTATAGCAACTTGAGGTTTGAATTTGTTCTTCAGTTCCTTGAGATTAAGGAATACTGAACAAGTTCGGCCCTTTTGATTTTCTGACTCCAACTCCTTGCACAATTCCTTGTAATATTTTGCTTTGTCATCCCATGCTGCCTTTTGGAGTCTTCTATTCAGCTCTTTAGTATCTTTAATTCTTCCTTGTGCTTTGGCTTCTCTGCGCTCCAGTACAATATTCAGAGTTTCCTCTGACATCCATTTTGGTAATTTTTTCTTCCTCTGTATTTGTAATGACCGTTTGCACTCTTCTTGGATGATACCTTTGACATCCTCCCACAACTTATCTGGTCTTTGCTCATTAGTGTTCAAGGACTCAAATCTGTTCCTGAAATGGTTAGGAAATTCAGGTGGGATGAACAAAAAGTCATATTTTGGTTCCCATGGATTTGGTTTAATTTTCCTCAGCTTCAGCTTGAACTTGCACATGAGTAGTTGGTGGTCTGTTCCACAATCAGCTCCTGGCTTAGTTTTCACAGCTGATAATGGGCTTCTCCAGTGGTTCTTTTCGCAGATGTAATCGATCTGATTCCTATGCATACCATCTGGTGAAATCCATGTGTATAACCTGCGTTTATGTTTCCTATAAAACGTATTTGCAATGAATAAGTCATTAGTTGTGCAAAATTCAATCATTCTATTTCCAGTTTCATTTTTGTCACCGAATTAATGTTTTCCACCTAC
>NW_006399823.1:2017662-2022058 GCF_000299155.1 Elephantulus edwardii
TCAGTTTCAGCAAGCAGGGTTGTGTCATCCGCATAACGCAAATTGTTGATAAATCGTCCACCAATCTTGACCCCACATTTCTCCTCATAGAACCTAGCCTCCCGGATAATCTGTTCTGCATATAGGTTGAAAAGGTATGGAGATAGGATGCATCCCTGGCGTATTTAGGAGGTAATAAAATATGAGAAAGTTCTTCTACATGCAAAAGTGCATGATCTGGCATAATTTGTTATATCTAAGTGAATCCAGCAAGTTTTCAGAAGCTATAAATCACACAAGAAGAGATTGCCCGTCTTTCCCCAGCAGAGCAGCTGGTGAATTTAAACTGTCTGCCTTTGGCTTGATAGTACAAGTCTTTATCCAGTAAGTCTCCTTAACTTCTTTAAAAAGATGGTAAGTAAATTAATTTTAAATTTTCAAATAATCTTAAAAATATCAAAGATTTTTTCTCTCTCCATTGATATTTGAAATAGCTCTGGTGGCCTAGTGGTAGAGAGTCGCCCTGGCAACTCAAAGGCACATGGTTTAAATCTACTAGCTCCTCCTCAGGAGAGAGATGGGCAATTTCCAACTACCGCTTCCAAAAACACACTGGAAGGGCAGCTATGGGACAGTTCTGACTTGGTAGTACATAACAATGCTCTAAATTGAAAAAAGTGTCTATATCACAGTGAAAAAAAGCCAGTATGTGCAAAGGTAAAAAGTAATATGTGCAAAGGATGAACATGAATATAATTTTAAAAATATTTTACAAATTTCTATTAACAACAAGAAAATTTAAAACCCCTATATTAATATAAAACAAAACATGAATCAACTTTAAAAAAATTAAGAAAATCTACTGAGTTGTCCTCATGCAACTGGTAATAGTAACTAAAATGGAAAACTGAAGTAGCAGACAGGGAACTGTTTATATTCTTACAGATGATTTATTTTGGTAATTAATGACATTAGTATAGTAAGGTCTTCCCAAATATTTTTATTCATTGTGAACAATAACAAAAAATGAGTTTTAATAATTCAACCCATTTTCACTACCAGTGCAGGATGATTGAACCTACAAACACCCAAAATACTTACTGAAATACTTACCAAATGTCAACCACTATATTTAAGGTGTAACAACAACAACAACAACAACAACATCCTATTTGTTGTTGTTTTTTTTTAAAGTGCCTTCGAGTTGTAGATGACTCATAGCAACCCTATGAATGAAAGACCCGAACACTTGTATAATTTCATCGTTTCTCTAAGTTCATCAAGTTTCCGGAGACAAGCTGTTTCGGAAGTGGATCCCACTCCTGCTTACAAGCCTGTTTTAATCTGGGAGCTAGTATTTCAACTGAAATCAGGAATCAAGAATAAAAAGTGTCTTCAGTAAAAATAGTGAAACATTTAATTCCCTTTCCTTGTATTTATTGAATGAGCTTTGTATTTTGGGATTCTAAAAACCCAGCTTTATCTATAAGGTGCATCCAATTATATGAACAACAAAAACCATCCCTACATGTTTATACTGTTTTTATAATCTACATCACATCTCATCCTCCAAATCTTTCTGTTGAAACTGAGAATGAAAGAAAAATATTATCTGTCTTAAGCAAAATTAATCTGATGAAATGTTAGACAAAATTTCAAAGGAAAACACAATTTTATGTTAGTCAAAAGCATAATTTTGAGAAGGTAGGTTTCTTTCTTGGGCTTATTTTCTTGTTTTTGAAAAGTTCAAACTGATTCATCAGTTCATATGAAAGTTAACATCTACTGAATAATTGTTAAGTGTGAAACACAATACACACTCCTATCCCTTTATTCTTCACAAAAATCCTGGGCCATAAGTCATTACTGTCTCAATGTGTGGAGGAAATCACTATCTAAAGATGAGCAGAAAATTGGACATGGAGGGACAGAGCCATGAGCATCTCTCTGAAAGGGCCAGAGGGAGTAAGAACAGCAAAGCCCTTCACTGCCCCAGAGTAGAAAGAGTTCTCAGCTCAGCCACACTGTGGCTCCAAAGCTTCACCATTGTTGACTCACAGACTCACAGTTGTGTACCGAGAATGAGGTTTATTAGGGAAGTGCGTGGGGGAGGCAAAGAATGTATTACAGTGCAAGTCCAAGATTTAGCCCAACAGTTCCAAGGCATAATTCCTCAATTAGTCCAGTCTCTGGTTTCAGTTCAGTAGTGAAATCCAGATGTCCCAGCAAGGTTTGTCTTACTGCAGTTATAAGTCAATTTCTCCTTCAAACATCTGGCAAGAACAGCCACATCTTTAACTATGGCCAGCACCAATGTAAGAAGCCTCAGGTTACATTTTGCCACAGTTTCTACACAGCAATTCCAGTTTCTCCACCACCAGGGTCTCACTCTCATCAGGGTCTTGCCAACACAGGTCTTGCTTGCCTCAAATCATGCCTCATTATTTTTCTCGCCTCAAATCTTACTGTTCACTGTGGAAGCATTCTTTCTCTTATTCTAGTCCCACAGCTGTTGGTGATTTGCAACACTATACTGATTTACAAGACCAAGTGTCTGCAGTTAAGGTAGCTGGAGATCAAAAGAGGCTAAAAATGGCTAAAAATGGCAACTTTTAGGTGAACACCACAATCACCAAAACAGAAGTTAAGCAAGGTGCCAAAGGTAGACTTTAGGGCTCTTTTGGTCCAAACACAGAGCACTGCTAAGAGGAATAAAAAAAATTTCCAAATGTGTCAGTAATCTATCATCAAGTGAAATTATTGCTGGGTGCCATAGAGTTGATTTGGCTCACAGGGCTTCTCTTTTGTGGAGCCACTAGGTAGTTTTCAAGAACCAACACTTTGGTTAGAAGCAGTATTTAGATGTTTGTGTCAACAGTTCTTCATATGAAAACCATATTTCCACATATGTGGATATACACTGAGAAGCTCTAAGAATTCCAAGTTATTTTCTTTAGCTGATTAGCACTGCTACTCTTCTTCTTTTTAAAAGAATGACTCTTATGAACACTCATGTTTATTGCTGCTTTGTTCACAATAGCAAAGAGTGGGAAACAGAACAAGTGCCCATCAACAAACAAATGGATAGAGAAGCTGTGGTACATTCACACAATGGAATATTATGCAGCACTGAAAACCAAAGAACTCATGAAACATTATACAAAATGGGTGACCATGGAGGACATTATGCTGAGTGAAATATCTCAGTCACAAAAAGACAAATACTGTATAATGCCACTCTTATAGAACAGGACTGATATGGGGGTTGGAGGAAACTAAGAAAAGAGGGGATAAATAATGTACACAGCATTGAAACAGACAAGGTAGAGAACTGTATAAAAAGAACATATGATTAGGTATTATTATCATGACAAGAGTCCAGAATAAGAGTTGTGTAGTAAAGTGAACTGGGGGATGCAGGAAATTATGCCACAATGAATGATTTTTTAAATTTTTTTTAAAGTGAGCTAAGGCAGCAGGGAGAAAAAGGTGCAACAATGAACAAATAAAAATCCAAGTTCTTTATAAACTTTCATTAAAATCTAAAAAAAAAAAAGAATTACTCTTAGGGAGCTCTTATGGCCTAATGGCAAGAAGTTGCCCTGCAATCCCGAAGATGCGTGCTTCGAATCCACCAGATTCTCCTCTGGAGAAGGAGGGGTAATCTCCTCCTGTGCCAGTCGGATCTGATTTGATAGCACACAAAAGAGAGAGAGAGAGAGAGAGAGAGAGAGAAAGAGGGAGAGAGAGAATTACTGTTACTCCAGATGATTTAGGAGCCTGCACAGATACATGGGTGGGCATGACCTATGCCTGGCCAGCCACAGAACCCACTTACTAGCCCAACAGGAGTATAGAGTAGGAAGGAAAGATGCCTTAGAAAGTTTTTGGGAGGGAAAAAATGTCATAGTATGACACAAACATAACATTAACTATAAAAGAAAAATTTTAGAAAATAAAAGTATTCTGAGTTTTAACAGTGTTAAAATGAGAGGTAAATCAGACAGTGAAAATAGTTTCATAAAACAGTATACAACTAAAAAAATAACATATTATGTTATTTTAGAATACTAAAAACTGAATTTAAATAACGGTAAAATACTTGAACATTTTACAAAAGAAGATACACAAGAAGCTGCAGTACAATCACAGAGGTGAGTGGTTTGAATCCATCAGATGCTCTGCTGGAGAAGGAGGGACAATCTCCTCCTGTATCAGTCAGATTTGATTTGACCGTACACACATCAAAAAACCCAATTAAAATTATTTTTTAAAAAGAAGATACAGTGAGGTAAATAAGTACATGAAACAATAGTATACATTCCAAGCACAATCAATAAGAGTGCATCTGAATTCCAAAATCAATCTCCATAATAGTCTATGTGTTTCCTACTGCCAAAGGGGCCCTTTAGAGTAG
>NW_006399823.1:2022580-2027366 GCF_000299155.1 Elephantulus edwardii
TGTCCAGATATCTAAGAGAAATACAAGCATATTTGTACAAAAACACTCAGATAAAAAAAGAAAGAAATATGTCTTTAGAAGATGCAGCCAGAATGCTCTTTGGAGGCAAGGATGTAAGGCTTTGCTTCACATACTTCAGACCTGTTGCTAGGAGGGGTTATTCTCTGGAGAGGGACATGATGATCATAAAGTGGAGAGTCAGCTAGGAAAGGAAGACCTTCAACCAGGAAGATTAATATGGCAAATGCTGCAGTGGGTTATAATGTATCAGGAAGTGTAAATATGTCACAAGATAAGATAGGTCTCAGATCTGTTGTTCATAGGGTCACCATGGGTTCTACTCAACTCGATGGCACCTAATAACTACTACTACTACTACTTCTCAGACAAACTACTTCGCCTAGTTTTAGACTACTCAAATACTAGTGGAAAGCTGAATCCATAAAATCAAGACGTTTCAGGAATACCACAGAAAACAAACTTATCTAAGACTACACCTGAAAGTAAGAAATAAACACCAACAGAATAACCCAAACCACGTTATACTGAACTCATCAACAATCTGTCTATACAAGCCCCTCATTAACAGCAAGACTTGATACCCTCTGATTTGAGAGCTCAGCCTATGTGCATTCATATATTGCTTCACATGTAAAAACAAACAAACAAACAAAAAAACCCACTCAGATAAAATTTAAGAATCAAGGTATCTTATAACACAATATTTACTAACACAGTAAAGAAAAATTTTATAGTCACCACGCATGGAAAAGCTTTATTTAGCAATGATTACTTTGTAACCTCATATGCAAAGAACTAGGTCATTTTTGTTTGAAAAGCAGCAAAAACTTGCCTTGTTAGCAATTTGAGGCATACTCGGTCCCTGTGTATTCATCTCTTTTGGTTAAGGAATTTTTAATTTCTGTTTTCCTTGAATTTGTTTGGCCAACTGCTGGATTTCCGATATTTCCTCATCTTCACTTTCAGAATTACTATCATGCTTTCCAGTAACTGTTCTTAGTTCTTCTTTTTCTAACTCTTGAAATTTCTTTAAAAATAAAAAAAGATATAATTGTACAAAACTGGTAGCAGAAACCTCTCAGATGTAGCAACGGTTACAAAGAAACTGTTTTCCCTATATCTTTAAGAATACTATAAACCCCCTTATGGTTCACTGCACTATCTGCAGATTATATATATATATATATATATATATATATATATATATATATATATATATATATATATGCAGATGGAGACCACATGAATATCAAATGAGAATATAATGTGTACTGCGTCTGCCATGTCTCTTTTTTCTCCTTAAAAAAACCCAATTACTCTAAGAAGTAGGGCTTAAAATGCCTAGCCATCACTTTTCTCACTTCTCACTGTTATAAAAAGATAAACAAGAAGAAATAATTTTGAATGAATGAAAGTTTATGTATATATATTCAATCTTGTACTACAACACCCCACTATGTATTTTAATATTATTAGATGTTCTAATAGAGAATATCAATTCTATGTCTTCCTAAAACAATCTGTCTATGCTTGCTGCCAAAACTCACTGTCACCAAGCTGAATGATTTTGACTCATACAACCTTTCAGTGGAGTAGAATTGCCCAAAGGACTTCCAAGGTGGTAAAATTTCTTGGATCAGACAGCTTCATCTTTCTCCCATAGACTGGCTAGTGGGTTTAATTTCTATTGTTTTGGTTAGCTGCTATGGTCTTTCTGGGGTTCCTAGTCATCTATACATTTAATAAAAATAAAATCTAAGATTAATTATGGCAAAAGACAATCAATAAATATAAAACTTAAAAGGCAGCAAAGAATGTGAAATAAACAGGAGTGGAATGGAGTGGGGTGAAGTGGATAAATAGGAGTGGAGAATAAAAAGAAGTGGAGTTAAGGATGATTAACAAGATTTATTTTTGTATTGAAACAAATCATAAGGCTACACTAGATTAATTTCAAGATAAGAAACCATGTGTGAAATATAAGGTATGAAGAGCTTGTAGAGAAAAATAAAACTGAAAATATAAACTAAGGGATGCACACGGTAGTTGAGTAATTAAAAAGGAGGAAACTTAGATAGTAAATATCTTGTAAAACGTTTTTACACACAACTTAATGAAAAGGGAAAATCCGTTACAAGAATATTTTATTTGTTTTTAATAAAAAATCAAGTGACTCACTCTTTTCTTGTTATACCGGAGTGCCCAGCCCCACTCTTAGAAAGAAAGGAAGGTGACCCCAATAGAGTACAGAAATTATCAAGCAATATCATTAATACCACATGCAAGCTAGATTCTGTAGAAAGTTATCAAAAAAATGACTGGAACAGCACATAAACAAAGAACTGCCAGATGTGCAGGCAGAGTTTAGAAGAGGCCAAGGTACTAGGGATATTACAGCTAATGTTAGATGGATCTTGGATGAAAGCAGAGTACCACAGGGATATCTAGCTGTGTTTTGTTGTCTAGGCAAAAGCATTTGACGGTATGGATCACAACAAACTGCGGCTAACTCTGAGAAAAAGGGCTAAGAAAACAGAGCATAATGGAAATGAGAGAAAGATGTCAGTGATACAGGTAGAGAACCAAATCAGATCCATAGGGACATGTTAGCACAGGAGGAAAATTAGAGAATCACAAGCCAGGGACTCCATTTTCCCTGTGAGAAGAGGAAGTTACTTAATAAGACAGAGAGATGTACTGGTAAAAGGACAGTGAAGAAGTAGAAAAGCCTTCAGTAGTCACCAGTGACGAATGTGAGCAATTAACAAGATAAGTAGTATTGTGTGAAGAGCCCAGCTAAGATGAAAAAAAAATGTGTAAGGACCTCGATCTGAAGAGCTGGGTGATTTCTTCTAACGCTATTCCAGGCGTGAAGGATTGACAAGTTTCAGGGTAATACAGATAAAAAAAACCCAATGGAACATACACAGGTATATTGATAGACCAAGTATGCATTTTCTCTTCTAGTGGTTGTATTGAAGAAAAAAAATTAAAGAAATCACAAAATAGAAAAGGTATCAGTGACCCTCATGATGTCAGGATCAATATAATCAGCCGCATTATGACCTTCCTAAATCTCTGATATCTTGTCATATTTTTTAGATGAATTCATTAAGTCCCAGTATTCTAAAGATAACAAACAAAATTATTAGTTTTATATTAGCTTATATGATACACCCAAAGTGAGTGTCATTTTGCCCAGTCATGTCACTCTATAAAATTAACAGCCTCAGTATTTAACACTATAAAATGATCACTCTAAAAAACTACTCCAAATTCTGCCCAAGATATTTCAATGTCTCAGGGCCAATGACAAGGGAATTAAAAACAGATACGAGAGGAATACCTGGAACGGAAGCAAAAAGTAGAAATAATAGATAAAAAGATTTCAACATTTTTATGCTATAAAAGCTACAGAAATAATCCATTAATATAAAAAGAGCATACAATTACCCTCACAGAACCCTGTCAGGATGCAATGCTTAATCTGTAAGAAATGAAAAAAAACAAACCCCAAAACAAAAACAAACAAAACACCCAACAAACCACACCACACAAATATGGTAGAAGACTTCGTACAATCTTTTCACTTTCCTGAAACAGCTTATATGTAAATTGAAATGTTAAGATAATGACAATATTCTGTATAGAACTTGGAAGATAAAAAAATATATTAATCTCCAATTTCCAACTCAGTATACTGTTCCTACAATGGGGAAAAAAGTGTTATATAAATTTAAAATTAGCTTTCTTTGAACTTTCAGGTTTAGAAATACTATGTAAACTCTTTGTTATTACAAAATAATGCCTTCTGCCAATGGAGCATCTAAACCTTTTCAATATCTTGTGGATGACTTATTATTGTTCCATCAATGAAAATGCAAATTCCAAAAGAGCACGGAATATTGTCAGGTTTATCACTGCATTCCTTCGAGGTGCTAACAACACATGCTTAGTGATTCTATTCCTCTCCTCCATTACTAGTGGGGCTGACAGGCCTTTGCCTCTTTCTTCGCAATTAACTCAGGCTGAGCTTTCATTTAAAGTAACTTTACCCTTTTCTTTTTTGACTCTTCATTCTCATTATGTGCCATGACTTCGGCCAGGATGAAAGAAGGCCTCTCCTACAGAAATAGTATTGAAAATATGACTGCAATATATCTGTGAATCAGAAAACAAACTTTCCAAAGACTGTCAAAAAGAATTTGACAAGCAAATCCTGCAGTTTATTTACCAAAAAAAGTATCCTGGAAATTATGGAAAAACAAGAGTAGTACTAGAGACATAACAGCAGATAAACTGAAGAGAGAAATAGATGCAACTGCATACCCAGATTTAATGGAAAGATGAAGCAATTATTTCTTATTAGATCTGTGGAAAATGGCCAGCCATTCAGCCTAGCAAGTGTCCCTTCTGCACATACAGGTGTCTGAAATAATTTATTTTGTGTTCAATGTACCCACTTTTGTCCGTATTTTCTCACCATTAACAATAATCTTTCTCTGAACTTTCAGAGGGCTCTATTTCTGAACTTGACATCAACTATTTTCTCATATCCAGGATAACATATCACCTGAAAGCAGCATCACTTAAAAGAAATATTTAGGGTACGCTGTTCTCCAGGGAGAAACTGCAATAAAATACTTGTGATACTTAAAGGAAAATCTCACCACAACAAGATAAAGGTAAATAATCCAATAGAAAAATGGGCACAGGATATGAACAGGCACTTCACCGAAGACGACATTCAGATGGCTAACAAACA
>NW_006399823.1:2028696-2029888 GCF_000299155.1 Elephantulus edwardii
AACCACTTGGGACAACCAGGATTCACTTCTAATGTAAGTTAGCCCTGAGAGGTGGCTGAGCATGTGGAGATTTAAAAGTTTTAAAACTTTACTATTAGGATATCAAGACTGAAGCCATGTAAGTAAACCAGTATAAAAATAGAAATTTTATTTTAAAAAAGACGAAAGCCATTTAGATAGGACTGCCCATTCAAGATAGAAAAAAAAATTAGATAGATCCCTGTTTGCATAATGGAATTGTTGTTGCCTTTGAGTTGGGAGTGCAATTTCTTAACCACTAGGTCAGCAGAACTCTGCATATTGGATACTTGAAGGGTGAGGGCTGACTATTGAAGTGTGGTATGTAGATGTGTAGGGAGTTCTGGTGATCTAGTGATTAGGAGCTGCGAAGACAACCCAAAGGCCCTCATCCAAATGCACCAGCTACTCTCAAGAGAAACATGGGCAATCCTCTCTCTTGCAATGTACTGCTTCTAAATATCTGTTGAAGTGTCAGGTCAGGTCAGTTCCAACTCAAAGATATCTAACAACAACATGAACACGAGTTTGTTCTTTGTATTTGCATGCAATGTGAGCTATAATATGAAGCTGAGAAAGTGAGTGCAATGAAAATGTCATTGTTAAGTGAATGCATTTGTGCCTTCCCTTGCCTTTGCTTTTATAGCAAATCTATCTTTTGTGAATTTCTGAATATCCCTATTTTGCCCAATTTTGAATTTTGTTTTAAAATAACTTTTCTTTACCATCTTGTTCTCTCTCTCAGAGTTATATTTGCAATACTAGTTGGCTGAAAGCAGGGAGTACCACAGGAATGTCTATCTGTGTTTCATTGATTATGCAAAGGTGTTTGACTGTGTGGATCAGAACAAACTGTGGCTGACTCTGAGAAGATGAAAATCCCAGAACACTTAGTTGTGCTAATTCAAAATCTACACTTGGACCAGGAGGCAGTAATCAGAACAGAGCAAGGAAAGACAGCATGGTTCATAATTGGGAAGGGTGTACACCAGGAATGTGTCGTATCTCAAGACCTTTTCAATCTATATGCAGAACAGATTATCCGGGAGGTTGGGCTCTATTAGGAGAAACGTGGCATCAGGATTGGAGATGACACAATCCTGCTTGTTGAAACTGAGGTTGACCTGAAATGCTTGCTGAAGAGGGTCAAGGACTGAAGCCTTCAATACAGATT
>NW_006399823.1:2030883-2033153 GCF_000299155.1 Elephantulus edwardii
AGTGTGCTTGTAGTACCTTTTAATTTTTGTGCTTTTGCTACAGTTATTTGGGTTCCATGTTTTCTTTATTCCTCTCCAATGTTAGCAGGATTGCAGAGTTAAATTTATGACTAAAGTAAAAACTAGACGACAACAACAAAAAGCAAAAAAGCTGGACAATGACTAGGAATGATAGAAGGATAATTGATGCTTTTGAGCTGTGACGTTGGAGAAGAGTATTGACTGCTAAGAGAACGAACAGGTTCGTCCTGTAGAGGGTGAAGCCAGGCTGCTCCTTTGAGGCAAGGATTCTGAAGCTTCGTCTGACATACTTTGGGCATGTGGCATGGAGAGACCAGTCCTTGGAGAGGGATGTCTTTCTTGGGAGGGTGGAGGGACAGTGCAGGAGAGAAAGACCCTCGATGAGATGGATTGATTCAGTGACTGGGGTAATGGGGGGTAAGTGTGTCTGAGACAATAAAGTTGGCACAGGACAGAGCAGGTTTCAGGGCTGTTGTACATAGGGTTGCTATGAGTTGCAGGTGGCTTGACAGCACATAACAACAACAACAGTTGTCAAACTTTTGTTAGATGATCTGTCATTGTCAAACTTGGTTATTGTTTTTCATTTCCTTTTTTGCCAATTCTACTGTAACTTAATGGAGCAGCATTTTTAGTTTATTTCTTGCATTGCATTTAGCAACTAATGAAATGGAATTCCTCACATTTAAGAAATGTAGTTGGATTTAGGCAGATGGAGGTCATTGGTGATTGTGCACTACCACTAACAACTAAAGGGGCTTAATTGGTAAAGGATATTAATGGGACCCAGAATGAAATCATTTAAAATCTACAATGTATTGAAAGTTGAGGATGCAATAGGGCAACAACAGTGAGATGAGGCTATCTAGCATACACAATCTATCACAGCAAAGTTATGGAAAGATAATGAGCAAGCTCTTATTGGCCGTCAGACAGTGTTTCAAAACATTTTCTATTCAGAATCAAGTACATGAATGAGAAACCATGTATATGAATATTTATGCAAACAAATATAAATTTTTTTAAAAAAGAACCATCGGAAGAGCTCTTAATCCATTGTTCCAGCAAAGTTCCTTTTCTGTCTGAGTGCAAATTACCTTCTTCTTGTTATAAACTAACTCTCAGCTGACCCTCCAGGGGGTTTTTCAGAGGCAGTAAATCACCTGGGAGAAGATTGCTCTTATTTCAGCCATGGAGACCCTGGTGGATTCAAACCCTGTTCCTTTGGCTAGGCTGTGAAACTCCTTATCTGTACACTGCCAGAGTGTCCAGCAAAAAAACTTCCACAAAGTAAATGGTTTACAAAATGAGTTTATCTATTTTAAATGCTAAATTACGTATGTCTTTTACATTCAACAATTCATGTTTTAAAAAACATGTATTAAAAGTACTGTCTACAATCGTCAAGAAATGGGGCATCAACACATTTAAGAGCACAAAGCAGCTGTTGTCCGAGCGATTTGGCCGAGGCTCTCAAACAGTGGACCTGGGACTAGAGCTACAGATTGAATTGCTGCATGAGAGGAAGAGTAAATATTAGAGTGTGGTGCAGCCGGGCTGGGCACCGAAAGCCCCCCTCCACAGCCTGCTGCAGACCCAGCATGCTCTGGGTGAGACCTTTGCTGACCTCAGCCAGAAGTCCCCAGAGCTTCAGGAGGAATTTGACTATAAGGCAGAGACACAGAAGCTGCTATGCAAGAATGGGGAGATGCTGCTCGGAGCTGTGAATTTTTTTGTCTCTAGCATGAACACATTGGTCACCAAGACCATGGAAGGCACATTCATGACTGTCAAACAGTATGAGGCCACCAGGGTGGAATATGCCTAATCAGACAGAAGAGCTGAGTTTAGGCCCCTGAGATGCAGGGACACAGGGCCGACCTGAGAGTGCCCAGGCCACTTTCCAGGCCCATCGGGACAAGTATGAGAAGCTTCAGAGAGATGTGGCCATCAGGCTCAAGTTTCTGGAAGAAAGCAAGGTCAAGGTGATGCACAAGCAACTGTTGTTCCGCAATGCTGTGTCTGCCTACTTTGCTGGAAACCAGAAACAGCTGAAGCAGATCCTGCAGCAACTCAACATCAAGCTTCGACCACCAGGAGCTGAGAAACACTCCTGGCTAGAAGACAAGTTGAAGGACCCCCAAACTGCTGGTCCTGTTCTGTCCCGAGTGGACGGCAAAGACCCAAGACTCCAAGACACCGGCTTGATGCAACAGCAAGAGATAAGAGGTTTATTGCGGAGCTCCGGG
>NW_006399823.1:2034425-2043574 GCF_000299155.1 Elephantulus edwardii
TAATAATAATAATAATGAACATAGCTTCCAAAAATATTATTAGAATTATAAATGCTCAGGTTTGCTGATATTGTAGCCTGTGCCAAAAAAGGTCTTGGAATGGTTATCCCAAGAAATTCCATGTTTAAATTTTGTTAATAAAAGGTGGAAATCTCAACAATAGTACTGAAAAATTTAGGTCAAGTTATATGTATTTGTTAAGTAACATTTTAATTTGCTACTTAAAAAATAAGAGTGAAAATTAGAGCAATTGGGGACTGTATAAAAACAAAGTTTTCTAAGAGCTTTTCTTTATGCAAAAAAGTAGAGGAAGACCTTCCTGAAGAAAACCTAACAAAGCTTTTTCAATTCACCTATGGGATAAAGCCAAGTTGACTTTGCTGAGAGGAGAACATTTATATTGTCACAAAAATTTTCTGTTATTCCTAAGTACATGTGGATGAACTCAGGTGACTTGGTACGAAATTGTTCTGCCAATGCAAAGTCATGCGGTTTAAATCCACTTGCTACTTTGAAGGAGAAAGATGGACAATCTTTTCCCATGAAATTGATTTCCCCTGAAAACCTGCTAGAAAGTCAGCTGTGGATTGGTTTAAACTTGACGGTATTAAAAAACCACAATATTAAGTTGTTTTTGTTGTTAGATGACATTGAGTCGAGTACGATTCTTAGCAATCCTATTAACAAAAGACCTGAACCTTGTTCTATCCTGAGCCATCCTCAAACTTCCTGACACACTAGAGCCTGCTGCGGCAGTCATTGTGTCAGTCTACCTGGTTGAGGATCTTCCTTTCCTTTGCTGACCCTCCACTCTTCCCAACATCATGTTCTTCTCCAAGGAATAGCCCCTCCTAGCAACATGTCCAAAGTGTGTGAGGCGAAGAAGCTGCAAATGAATGAAACAGGCCATTTGAAAAAATGTATTTTTATTGTTGTTAATGTGCCATTGAGTTGCTTGTGACTCATAGCGACCCTATGTACAAGAGCCCTAAACCCTGCTCTATCCTGTGCCAACCTCTCCATCTCCTACACACCTACTCCCATTACCTCAAGCACTGCATTGATCTATCTCATCGAGGGTCTTCCTCTCTGTCCCTCCACCCTCCCAAACAAGATGTCCCTTTCCAAGGAGCGATCCTTCCTTGCAACATGCTCAAAGTATGTCAGACAAAGCTTCAGAATCCTTGACTCCAAGGAGCAGCCCAATTTCACCCTCTCTAGGATGAACCTGTTTGTTCTCCTAGCAGTCCATGGTATATTCAACACTCCTTTTCAGCACCACAGCTCAAAGGCATCAGTTCTCCTATCATTCCTAGTCATTGTCAAGTACTCTGACGCATAGCAAATAATTACAAAGACTGACCCAGATCAGGCCCACCTGGGTCTCCAGCTTGACATCTTTGCTCCTCAGTACTCTGGAAAGGTCTCTGACAACTCACTTTCCCTATGCAAGTTATCTCTTGATTTTCTGGCTGCTGAGTGTTAATTGTGGAGCCAAGTAAACGAAAACTTAACAATCTCAATCTCTTCACCATCCATAATGATGCTGCCAATTGGTCCACTGGGGAGAATCTTTGTTTTCTTGATGTTGAGCTTCAATCATAAACAAGAAAAAAAAAAGCAAGAAATAAAATGTTGCATTAAGAAGTCCTAATTTTTATTCACTCTACCATATTGCTTTGTCTAATTCCATTTCAGAATAGCATAAAATGAGTATAAATGATGATTTATCAAAGAAGGCTTTGATGCTTTCATCGGCTTCAATGTCATTTATCAGATTTTGTTAAAGCCACCTCTAATTCCTCTTTTATTAAATGCTAAACCTTTTGACGTCTATGACATCTGGATTTAGAACAGTACTCTTGCTCACAAACAAAAGAGAACTGACCTCATGTTCAGTTCTAACAGAAACTTTTTAATTAATTCATCTACATCAGAATATAATTCTAGTTTTCCCCTAAAATAGAATATCATTGGATATTTCTGATGATTTAAATAAAGGTGTTATCAACCATGGTATTTGTCAATTTTATTTTTGTTATTGTTCTTAGACGAGTGTAACTCATAATGAACTTACAAACAACTGACCTGAACATTACCCTATCCTGTGCCATCCACACAATCTCTGACACACTCGAGCCATTGCCACATTTACCATGTCAACCCATGTGGTTGAGGGTCTTTTTTCTTTCAACAGCCCTCTATCTTTCCTAACATGATGTCCCTCTCCAAGGAATAACTTCTGCTAGCTACATGCCCAACATATGTGAAATGAAGCTTAATCATCTTTGCCTCTAAGTAGCACTCTGGCTGCATCTTCTCCAAGACTTATATGTTTGTTCTTTTGACAGCTCAGGAAATCTATAGTGCTCTTCTCCAACATCACAATTGAAAAGCATCAATTCAGGGGGCTCTGGTGGCCTAGTGGCAAGAAGCTGCACTGCAATCCCGGAGGCGCATGGTTCGAATCCACCAGCTGCTCTGCTGGGAAAGGAGGGACAATCTCCTCTTGTACCAGTCAGATCTGATTTGACGGTACACAGACACACAAAATAATAATAAAATAAAAAAAGAAAAAAAAAAGAAAAGCATCAATTCTTCTTTTCTTATCATTAGTTATCATCCAGCTCTCAGATGTATAGCAAGTGATTGAAAAGATCATGGCCTGAATCAGTCACACATTTGTCCTTAAACTCTCATCATTACTCCTCCATTATTTGGAAAGGCCCCTGATTGCATATTTCCCCAGTGTGTTCTGTCTCCTGATCTCCTGACTGCTGTTGTATATTGATCATGGATCCAAGTAAGATGAAGTTGTTGACAGCTTCAATTCTTTCTCCACCCATCAACATGTTGCCTTTCTTTCTTTTTTTTTTTATTTTGTGAGCGTGTACCGTCAAATCAGATCTGACTGGTACAGGAGGATATTGCGCCTCCTTCTCCGGCAGAGCGTTTGGTGGATTCGAACCGTGTTCCTCTGGGATTGCAGTACAGCTTCTTGCCACTAGGCCACCAGAGCTCCCCTGACATGTTGCCTTTCAACCCAATGGCAAGGATTTTTTTGTTTTTTGATCTTGAGATGTAATCTATATTAATAACTGCAGTGTTTGACCTTCTGCAGCAACTGCTCCAGGTCCTCCATGCTTTCAGCAAGCAAGGTTGTGTCATCCGCATAACGAAGGATATTGATGAGTCTTCCTCCAATCCTGATGCAACATTTTTCTTCAGAGTCCATCTTCTGTAATAATTTGCCCAGCATATAGATTAAATAGGTATGGATCCCGTTAGAACATCTGACAGTTCTCTATGTACTGTTCTAGACAGTTTTGAATAATCCTTGGAAATATTTTGCTTGCATGTGGTATTAATGATATTGCTTTATAATTTCCACTTTCTGTTGGCTCAACTTTCTTGGGAATAGGAGAAAACATGGATTTCTTTCAGCCAGCCAGCCAGCTGTCTTCTAAATGTCCTGGCATAGACTGGTGAGCACAAGTAGGATGCATCTTTTTGTTGAACCATGTCAATTGATAGAAATCCATCCCATTGAATCCATCTCACTGGGGGTCTTCCTCTCCTTCACTGACCCTACATCATGGACCGTTAACAGTGAGACTTGTAAATCTTAGGGTATCCAATAATGACAGTTTATGAGATGAAAAGTAAATAAAACTCATTGATTTAATAAAATCCACACAAAATTCATTTGTAGTTGACTTGAAGGTATCTATCATCAACAGAAACTTTAGATAAAGCATATGTTTTCAAAGAAGAGGTCTTTTGATGGAAGACCCTTAGCTCATTTTCCAATAGTGTAAATTACACTGGAGGAGAATTTCCATCTTTCTGCTGCAGAACCACCAAGTGCTGTGTGTAAAAGTATGTATGGAGTCAGAGGCAGGGCTCAGGGCTGTTGTATAGAGGGTTGCTATGAATTGCAGGTGACTCAATGGCACATAACAACAACAACAACAACATTTCTCTAAGGACTAATGAAATGGACTTCCTCACATCTTAGTAATGTAGCTGGATTTAGCCTCATAGAAGTCATCAGTGATCATGTGATCTAGCAGTTACAGCTAAAGAAGCTTATGGTAAAGGAGATTTACAGAACTAACAATTAATCATAGTTACAAATCAATAGTTTATTATTAGAAGAAGTTACAGTACAGGAATAGTGTTAAGGTAAGGCTATGCAGAACATGCAGACACTTGTATCACATCCAAAGATAAGGAACAATCTCTACTGAATGTTTGTCTGAAAGTATTTCAACATGTATTCTTTTCTCAGTCAAGAAATATCAGGAAAGCTTATCCCAATAGTGTTAGAAAGTTTGAGGTTACAGTATCGAGAAAGACAGAATATTTGCTTGTTTTTACTTTCTGGTCTTTAAAATTTCTGTAAGCAAAGAAATTCTAACAACCTGTAGGTCTATACACATAATATTCAGACTTTTCTTTCTAACTAGTTTTACTTAGTGCAGTGTTTTCAAAGTTCACCCACGTTGTAGCATTTTTCATCTATCAGAACTCTTCAGTGTCTGCTATGAAAGAATAATATAACACTCTTTGTATTTGTCATATTTTGGTCATTCACTGAAACACATGTGGATTGTTTAATCACTTCCTTCCTTGATTTTCTGTGTTTAAAGCTAAGGATATTAGCTGCTTTTACTCTTCTCTATTGTCATCTAAAGTTCAATATTGAATTAGGGAGTTAGGAACTGAAGTAGAAACATTTTCCAGGTTACAGAGTAAAAACTCAAAGAAAAATAAAGGAGGGAAAAACCCCATCATTCAATTAATCCATTACTTTAGAAAAGAATAAGGGGCAAATAATCATAGACAGAACAGAATCTCACACACTTGAAGAAAACTACAAGTCTTGAAAGAATCCAGAGTGTTCCTAACAAAATTAAGTATCTGATCTCTAGATAGTAAATCAGACATAAAAGTTGGTAGAATTGCTCCATTTCCTTATCTTTGGCTTTAGTTGTTAGTGTGTATATTTGAATAACAGTTGTATTAACATAACAGTCTTACTTGTATGCCTATAGAGAGTAACCTATCACTCACAATACTGTACTACAGGATGCATCTTGAAATTGTTTGGTTTTTTTTTTTTTGTGATGGATATAGCACCACTCTTCAACTTTTCATTCCTACTCTGGTAGATCCTATGAGTGTTTAATTCAAAGCAGCCAATGCAAGTTCATCTCAGCTAACTGAAGTAGATTTAGTTCCAAGTGAGCTTGTGTCATGAGCCTTGAGCCTTAGTTAATTACTCGTAGACATATTACAAAAGCCAATTACAATTTATTATTTAATTAGCTAACTCATAGCAATAATTGCAATTTATCTACATTGCAATTCGTAAATTCGTCACAACATATTGATTCATTAATTTATGTTGTTGTTGTTGTTGTTATGTGTCATTGAGTCGCTTGCAACTTATAGTGACCCTATGTACAAGAGCCCTAAATGGTACTCTATCCTGTGGCAACCTTCCAGTCTGCAACACACTCATTCCCACCACCCCTATCACAGAATCGATCCATCTCATAGAGGGTCGTCCTCTCCTGCACCATCCCTCCACTTCCCAAAACATGATGTCTCTCTCCAAGGACCAGTCCCTCCTTGCAACACGCCCAAAGTATGTCAGACGAAGCTTCGGACTCCAAAGAACATTCCAGCTTCACCCTCTCCAGGACAAATCTATTTGTTCTCCTAGCAGTCCATGGTATATTCAACACTCTTCTCCAGCACCACAGCTCAAAGACATCAATTCTCTTTCTATCATTCCTATTCACTGTCCAGCTCTCCAATGCACAGCACGTAATTGCGAAGACTATAGCCTGGATCAGGCACACTTTGGTCTCCAACCTGATGTTGTTGCTCTTTAGTACTCTTGAGAGGTCCCTCACAGCTGACTTTCCTAATGCAATTCGTCTCTTGATTTCCTGGCTGCTGTTACCAAAGTTTTGACTGTGGAGCCAAGTAAATGAAAAGTGTTAATCATCTCAATCTCTTCATCATCCATACTGATACTGCCAATTGGCCCAGAGGTGAGAATCTTTGTTTTCTTGATGTTGAGCTTCAATTTGTATTGAAGGCTGCAGCCCTTGAACTTCTGCAGAAAGCATTTCAGGTTCTCCTCAGTTTCAGCAAGCAGGGTTGTGTCATCTGCATAACGCAGATTGTGATGATTCTTCCACCAATACTCATGCCACATTAATCCTCATACAGCCCAGTGTCCCAGATGATCTGTCCTGCGTACAGAACAGAAAAGGTATGGAGACAAAATATATGCCTGACAGACCCTCTTCTTGATTTTGAACCATGTGACTTTTAATCTGAGGCCCTTGGGCCTGCCTTTCGTTGCTTTTGTTCAGACATTCCTCTAGGTCGTCTAGCCCTGGTGTACAAGTTTGCCATACAGCAGTAACTTGTGGTTGCTGTGAGGCTGAACACTGTGACACTGATGTGTTCAATGTGTTAATGGCTGGTTACCCAATGTGGACAGAGAGTGGGGTGGAGCTCCCTGATTAAAACAAGCTTGGAAATAGGAGTAGTATCCACTTCCATAATAGGTTGCCTCAGGAATCCCTAAGAACCTGAAGAGAGGATGAGAGACACCCAAATATTGAGGACTCTCCTTCATAGGGCAGCTATGAGTCGCCTGCAACTCGATGGCACTTAACAACAAAAACAGCAGTGTCTCCTTCCTCTGTTCTGACAACTGCCTCTTGTTCCAAGTATAGGCTTTGCATAAGCGTGATCAAATGTCCTGGGATTCCCATTCTTCTCAGAGTCAGACATAGCTTGGTGTGATCCACACAGTCAAAAGCCTTTGCATAGTCAGTGAAGCACAGATAGACATTCCTTGGGTATTCTCTGCTTTCTGCCAAGATCCATCTAACATTAGCTATAATATGCCTAGTACCATGACCTCATCTAAATCCAGCCTGCATATCTGGCAGTTCTCTGTTGACCTATTGCTCCAATAATTTTTGGATAATTTTCAGCAGAATCTTGCTTGCATGTGATATTAATGATATTGTTCAATAATTTCTGTACTCTATTGGGTCACCTTTTTTTGGAATGGGAAAAATATCTATCTTTTCCTGTCAGTTGGCCAGCTGTCTGTCCTCCAGATTTCTTGGCACAACTTAGTAAGCACATCCAGTGCAGCATCTATTTGTTGAAATAAATCAATTGGTATGCTGTCAACTCCTGGAGACTTGTTTTTTGCCAATTCCTTCAGAGCAACTAGAACTTCCTCCTTTGTCACCATAGGCTCTTGCTCACGTGTTATTTCATGAAATTCTTCTATGTCAGCCAAGTTCTTCTGCTACAGCAAACATTAAACAGGTAATAGCAATTTACGTTGCAATTAATAAATTCATCACAACATATTGATTCATTAATTCATAGTTAGCATTAAAGAGTTAATTGAAATTTATCTGCATTGCAATTCATGAATTCACCACAACACATTGATTCATTAACAGTGGGGAATGCTCACGCACTCCTAGGATCCAAACTTGTCTCCTTCTTTTGCCTCTCAGAGTCATTGGTGCATCAGGGGTGGGTGGGGTGTGTTCTCGGCTAGTTTAGCAGTTCAGTGTAGCCAGGTTTTGTTGGTGTGGCAGAATCTTTTTCTGTCTCAGCAGCTCATGTCCATCAGTGTAGGCCAGAGTTCTTGGCTCTGAAAAGAGCCTTTGAGTCTTTGGCTCTAAAAGAACCTTTGGCTCTTCAGTGTTCAGCTCATTATCTTCCACAGAAATGCCATTTAGTTGGGATCCCAGAGTTTATATATTTTAAGGGGGTATTACATGTTCAACCAATAACATTCAAACTTTGGGTTTCATTATATTCAACCAATAATATTAAGAATAACAACATTCAAACTTTGGGTTTTACCAACCATATTAGTTTCAAAACAAGTTGTATAACCAATAACATTAGTTCCAAACTAATATGGGTTTAACCTGTCATGTTCAATACTACTTGTGTTTCCTTGGCCACATGGGCAGTAACCAGTCTTATCTCCTCAAAGGTTCACACCTGTTATGGTTAATGGGGCCCTAGAGCCACTAGAGATCTTTTTGGGCATATCAACTCTTCAGTATATTTTCACAAATATTCTTAATATAATTTCTAACCATAACATAACAGATTCCTAACATATTTATTATTCTTATTTCTATCATAGCAAATTCCCAAGATATTTCTTATTCTTATTTCTAACAAAGCAGATTCCCAATATATTTCTTATTCTTAAATTTGTAAGTTATGCTCTCTTAGCAACATGGGCAGTAACGAGTTACATTCTCTTATCAGGATTCACATATGCTGAGGCCAATAGCTCTACAAGCAAGTTATTATCAGTTTCATACCTTTCTCAAGGGTTTGCATGTACTGTGTTCAGTGGGCTCTCAGCCTGTAAAGCCTGTTTAGACATGTTAAACTGTTATTATAGTTTTTTCACAAATATTCATATTTCTGAACTTAAGCATCAAATTAATAATAATATTTTCCACAGCAAACATATTTAATTATATATTTTACAGCAAATTATAATCAAATTTATGATATTTCATAATATGTGTTACAGCAAAATTAGTTTCTTTTTCTTAAACTGCTCATAACAGCTTGGTTACTTATGGTGGCTTCTCAGGGTTTCTACTGGGCTTTTCTTTATTTAGTATGCCTGGTTGCTTGCAGGTCTTGTCTTGGAGGGTCAGTCCCTTCAGTTTTTATTTTAATTTATTTGGATTTTTGATCAGCTTCATTAGCAGAATTTGTGCTTCTGCAGTTTTTGCCTCAGTTTTACTCAAGATACAGACATTTAGAATTTATATTATTGCTATCTTTAAAGTAAAAATTTTTTTTATTATGGTTGAGAAGATAAAAAGTAATACACGCACCAACTCATAGTTTTCTGATTTAGTGACTTTCAGTCCAGCTATGAAACTATTCTCCCACTCCTTATGTGAATTGTTCCTCCTTGGTAAACATAAAATCACCAAGGTGACTACTAATCTTAAAATTTGATATTGTTAATTTAATCCCATAAAGACAGCTCAAAAGATCAGCACAATGTTCAAGCTAAATTGTTGTGTGTTTTAAAAGACTTCAACAAAAAA
>NW_006399823.1:2046899-2057892 GCF_000299155.1 Elephantulus edwardii
TATTTCAGAAGTGGGTGGCCAATCCTTCTTCCTAGTCTGTCTTAATCTGAATGTTCAGATTTAGAGGAGTATCTGACAGACAGCAATTTGTGAAGCAGTGTTATGTATAATTGCAAGAACAAATGTCCATCCACAACCAGACAGATTGAGAAATTGTGGTACATTCACACAATGGAATACTATGCAGCCCTCAAGACCAATGATTTAAAACATTAACACATAACTTGGGAGAGACTGGAAGGCATCATGCTGAGTGAACTAACTCAGTCTCATAAGGATAAACATTGCACAGGACCATTATTGTAGAAAGAGCAGGATAACTAGTAAAACATATATGGGGATCCAAGGAGGGGAAGGGAGGGAACAGAGGGGTAAAGTTGGATGGGGGTAAATTATAGGATCATACAATTTGGTCGGTGCAGGGAGAGGGTAAAGGAAATGGGAAAGATCCAGAGGGGATCTGGAAAGAAAGGGTAAGGATGGACCTGGTTTAATGGTGATTGATTTTATAAAACATAATGAATGGGAATGATGTTATGAAACACAATACGAATGAAAAATTTGGTTGGGAGGGGAGAAAAGTGTAACAATGAATAAATGGAAATCCAAAGTCTCTGTAAATTTTCACTGAAATTAATAATAAATTTTAAAAAAACCCAAGGAAAAAATGAACTTTATCTGCAAACCAGTGTAATATTTAAAAAAGAATAATTTCAAGGAATATTTTTTGTTTAGGGCAGGATTGCTACTAAAGAGTTGTGGAAGGGAGCTCTTATTGGTGAGAACCATAGAGTTGACACTCTCAGAGAGACTGACACAGCTAAGCACTTTGTATTTTTCAGTAAAGAGAGATCTGGCTGCAGGGGTCTATATGTCTCTGACTCCAGGCCTCTTTTTAGACCTGACACATGGTTGTTTGTCTCCACCAGTGGCTCCACGGGGAAAAGATGGGCAATCTCCTATCATGTGATTTACAGCCTCTAAAAATCCACCAGAGGGTCATCAATGAGTTGCTTCTGACACAACTGCACGAGTCAGTGTGTCATTTGTTGAGTAAAGTAGAGGCATATGTGTAGGGAACATGCCATGGGGTGTTTCCTGTGCCATCTCACAGTCCTGCATTTCTTGAAGTTCATGCATGGAAACCATCGAGCAGCTCTGGTGGCATAGGTATTGGGCTGCTAACCTAAAGATAAGCTGTTGGAATACACCAGCTGTTCTCCAAGCTTTGGGTCAGAATGGACTGTGTTAAGCTCTGCTACCAGCATAGGAGAGACATGCAGTCCAACATTTCCATAAAGACTAGCAAGTTTCTTGTAGAGAAGGTTGTTACAGAAAAAAAAGAGATTACTGAAAAAGAGACTACTCTCAGGTTTGTTAATGAAAGAAAGAAGGAATACACAGAGGCAAGCAGAGCACACCAAGAGGCCGACAGCATGTCCCCTTGTGTGAGCGAGAAGGATCATGGATGTAGGGCAGAGCTCCAATAATCATGGAATCTGCTCTCTACACTTCAGTGTCCTACTTTTCCAATTAGTGAATTTTTCTGATTGGTGGTGAGAGAGAACTCCTTCTTCTCTAATGATCTTGGATGTTATCTAAGGTCATGGCATGGGTTTGCTCAATGTTTGGTGCTCACAAGTATAAACACAGAATGATGGCGTGGGGAGGGGAGGTTTGACTAGAGCTGCAACAGTTGTTGCTGGCACTAGTTCTGCTTCCTATTGTTTCCTTAGACCCTCCTCTCGGTGTTCCTTTTGTTCTTTCTGACCCTAAGAGACTGGACAGCAGTGGGTTTGGTGTGACATGTGCACAGTGACATGAAGGTCTTTCTTCATTGAGGTGGAGGCTTGACCTTCCATAATGGACATGAAAGCTCTGAGATTTAGAGATGGGGTGCAGAAGAGCTGGACTTTAGAGGAGGCATGAATGTGGAAATTATGAAACAGTATCTTTAATGTCACATGGTAGCAAAATCTTGCTGAAAATGATCTAAAAACAGCTTAAAGAACACATTGACAGAGAACTGCCAGAGGTTCCAGTTGGCTTAAAATGAGGCCATGGCACTAGCGATATCAGTGTGGGTGTCAGATGTAACTTGGCTTGTGTATCAGATAGATTAGGCCAAAAGTCAAAACACGCTTATGGGAAAGAGAAGCTGCAAAACTCCAAGTGCTAATCTAAGATGGCAAGTCTCAACTGTTTGGTTACACTTCAGAGTTGCTTACTACAGGTAACTTTGAAAGACTTTGATACGTTGCATCATTTTTTGACTAATCAGGAATAACGGTATTTCAATGAGAGTGTCTCAAGCTATAAACCAGAGGCGTCTGAGTCCTGCTTGAAGCTTCGTGTCAACTTGTCTGGCTGTGGTGAGCACTCTGCTTTCATTAAACAGTGGCCATGATTAAAGTTGATGCTAGGTATATTGTTGGTGTTGAGTAACACCAAGTGGGAACTAACCCATAGCTGACTCTGCAGTGGGTTTTCTGAGGCAGTTAATCATATGGGAGGTGATTGTTCAAATCTTTCCCTGGGAGCAGCTTTTGGATTAGAAGTACATACCTTTGGGTTGGCAGGGCAGCTCTTTACCACAAAGCCACCAGATGCCAGTCAAGGTTGGGAATTAATGCTTAATGGGCTTTTAAGATTTGAATTGCCTCTAATGCTTTAGGGTTGGATTGATTTGATAGGTGGGCTTCAGACCTGACTACCCCAATAAAGGCTAGGACTTGAAATATACCTTGCTGGTGGTCTCTGCCTGTGTTAGAATCTACAACTTAGACTGTGTTAGACTACAACTGATTCAGTGACTGGGGTAATCAGGATGGGTGTATTGGAGACAGTGCGATTGGCACAGGACAGAGCAGAGTTTAGGGCTGTTGTACATAGGGCCGCTATGGGTTGCAAGCGACTTGACGACACATAACAACAACAGCAACAGTACTTTGTATATTCCATACTCCAGTTATTAGTTGGAATGTGAAACCCTTGCCTAGAC
Organism: Elephantulus edwardii; assembly: GCF_000299155.1. NCBI lineage: Eukaryota > Metazoa > Chordata > Mammalia > Macroscelidea > Macroscelididae > Elephantulus > Elephantulus edwardii. Next base: position 2,049,901 of record NW_006399823.1, read on the forward strand.
CAGGAAGCTATTGTGTGAACAGTGCAAGGTGATAACTAGATAGTTTAAAATTAAGAAAGCATGGCATTAGGATCATATCCTTTCTCAATAGCCATTTAACCTGTATGCTGAAAAAAGCATTTGAGAGATCGACCTTGGTAAACCAAACATAATTTGATGATTTATTTCACACGTTTCCCTGACAGTAATCAGGAATTCCTATGATTCCTTTCAGCTTTAGTATCAACGGTGTCTTGGCACAATCTAATTCTCCTTGTTTCTAGGTCATGGAGATAGAAGTTCCTGTGGTCCATTAGTCCTTTATATTGATAATTCTCAATAATAATGAGAATTTTTAAAAAAGATAAATGAAGTACTGGGCGTCATTCAGTACTGTACATCAGAACAGACAGAATAGACAGAATCATTTATATGAACTTTATACGTTATTACTGCTGTTCTCATGTGTTGTTGAGTTGGAATTAACTCAGAGCTTCCCCTAGAGCAGATTTTCAGAGGGTGTAAAATGCATGGGAGGAGATTGTCCATTTTTCTCCCCTGGAGCAGCTGGTGAATTTGAACCACAGGCCTTTGGGTTAGCAATGCAGCCTTGTTTTTCTGCTCTCACAAGTTTCTGTCTCTGACCATGTGTTAGTTATCTAGTATAGCTACAACATAAAAGACATGTGTGATTGATTTTAACAAGTTTATTTCTTTCATTGATTGTTGTTGTTGTATACCATAGAATTGGAACTGACCTATAGCTGACCCTCTTGTGGGTTTTCAGAGGCAGTTAATCACATGGAAGGAGATTGTCCATCCTTCTCCTACAGAGCAGCCAGTGGCCTCAAACAGAGAGCCTTCAGGATTGCAGCGCAGCTTCTTGCCACTAGGCTACCAGAGATTAGGAGGATATGAACCTGAGTACAGGGTGCTTCACTCAGGGGAAGGCTTCTCCTCTCTTTGAGTTCTAGAGAGGAGTGCTAGTCTCCTTTCAACATCTGTGTGCCTGGCATTCCTTGGAGAGCTCCATGACTTGTCCTTTCCTGTGTGAAAGAGTTTTCCAGCATGGTAACCTGGAGTCCAACGTCCCTCTTCCTATCCTTGACTCCTTCTACTGGGCAATCTTGTTTTATTTTTTACATGATTATTTATCTCTCAGCTTGTACTCTTATCTCTTGTAAAGTAAAAGGTGCCACAAGTCCACAGTTAATTCCATTACAACCACTTAGCTCATCAGATCATTACATTACTATCACACTACATCCCTATGTCCACACACAGGGAATCAGGGCAAAGTCAAGCAAACGCATATTGTGAGAGAACACAATTCAGGCCATGACATTCAGGATACGGTCTACCCTTGCTTATTTCTCTCTCTACAGTTTTGGAGTTTTCTATCTCTTAAGATTTATCATCACATGTTTTAGATTTGTGAAAATTTTACTGTATTTAGAATCCAAAATCATGTCCATTAGGAAGCATATTTTCCAACAGCAGTGCTAGAGTGCAAATTTTGAGACATTGATTTTTTTCCAAGGCTTTTTTTCCATGACAAAAATAAAAATAATAAATACAACACCACCACCACCAACAAATATTACAGGACAAAAAAGAAGGCATTTTTTTTGTTTTAATTGTTCATTGGTAACATAAAGCCCAGTCTAACTTGGATAGAGATCATTGCTAGAAGAACGTAGAAATGTCGTGTCTTAAGTATGATTACAATGATGGTGATAATAGAGTTCACCAATTCCTGCCAACTGAAGGTGAGAAGGATGGAAAAGGACTTTTCTCCAAAACAGATGGTGTTCTAGACATTTTCCTAGAAATGGCGAATTAGCAAATGCTGGATTATCCATATTTAAACAGTACTGTCTTCAAAAGCCCACTTAATTGAATTAGGAAGTGTTTGCCACGGAAGATGATGCAGAAGTCTTAAAAAACTGTCATTTTCTTTAAAGCTTGTGATCCATCATTATGAATCACCCCAACTCTAGGATTTCCCTATAAATGTTCTCTAGAGAGCACTAACAAAATGAGTACCCTTTCTTTACTGTTTTCTGAATATTTCTATTTGGTCTGCATCTTACTAGTAGTAATTATGGGAGACCATGGGAATACATACACTCAATGGTGCAGACGTGAGACATAGGAAGACACTGTTTCTAATTTAACATCTTCAAGATTTCTATTCATGAAGATGTTAAATTAGAAACAGTGTCTTCCTATGTCTCACGTCTGCACCAATTCAATACTTGCCTTTTTAAAAAAAGCTTTTTACTTAATGAAAGGATGCAATAAATGTTAAACAATTTTGGCAACAATTACTTCTCACAATGATCAAATGGTGCATGTGTTTTAGGTTGGACCACAAGGATCCGCGATGCCTGAAGTAAACATTGATTGGCTGGATGAGTGTCAGAGGCATCGTTTAAAGGAAATGCTAGTTGTTGTTGATGAAAATGATAAGGTTATTGGTGCAAATAACAAGAGGAATTGCCATCTGAATGAAAACATTGACAAAGGTAGAGTGGACAGTTTGACTGTATTTTATGCCATTTTAACTCAAATTGACAGTGATAGTTCATTCACATTGCCCTTTCATGGGAACCAATTCATTGCCGACTGTTCAGCAGGAGTTAGAGGCTGTAAATCGTGAGAGATTGCATGTCTTTCTCCTGTTGCGGGTTCAGAGTGCCAGAGAGGTGTCACATTTGAGTTAGCATCACAATTCTCTAGTGGCAGACTAGGCCACCAGATCTTTCTTAAAGAGAGGTAGACAGGTACAAAGACAAACATTTGTGGTATCCAATCACCTAGTCTTTCATTCATAGGGTTGCTATGAGTGTTGACAGCACTTAACAACAATAACAATGACAACATAGAGAGAGCTACGTTGGCCTAGTTGATAGAAAGTTATGGTACCAAGCCCAAGGTGGGTGATTGAATCTGCAGCCCTCAGGCCTGGTTTTAGTAGTTTCTTTGTCAAACATTTTTCTAGGTGTTATTGCACTGGTCTATGCATTGCTGTACAGAGGTGGTCTGTGCGTTGCTGTACAGAGGTAACTCGTGGTTGCTGTGATGCTAAACTCTGTGACACTCATGTGCCAAATGCGAAAATGATTACCCATGATGGACAGTGTTTAGTGGAGCTTCCTGTTCAAACAAGCTTGGAAGCAGGAGTGGCATCTACTTCCGAAATGGCTTGACTCCTGAAACTCTATGAACAGTGCTCAGGTCTTTTGTTCATAGGGTCACTATGAATTGTCTATGACTTGAAGACACTTAACAACAACAACTACAACAACAATCACCTAGTGTTCTTATTAATTGTCATCTTTAGGAGAAGTTTCAGAAAGATAATCTTAGATCTGTTTAGCTTGAGTTTTCAGTGGTCAGGCATGTTATTTCCCTACATAGAACCACAAATTCCAGTTTGGGCATCCAGTGATTCCCTTCCTTATAAAAGCAGCCATGACTAGATCATCTGCTGGTAGTGTTGAACTGTGAAAGAGACTGAGCTTGAGCTTAGAAGAAAAATTAATGACTTCAGCGATTCCATATTTAGGCGTTGACAAGAGTCCGCATTTACTTTTTCAGGACTGTTGCACCGATCCTTCAGTGTTCTCTTATTCAATGAAGAGAATAAAGTCTTGATTCAACAGAGAGCAGACACGAAAGTAACTTTTCCAGGTGGGTCCTTCAATTCAAATTAGATGGATTTTACAAACCATGTTTGTTGGACATGACTAGCTTTTCTGAGAACGTAGCTGAGAAGTAAATTCTCAGGAATTAGGGCCATCACCCAGCTTTCATTTTATTAAAATATCTGGTTATCTCTGAGGAGAGAGAAAGTGTGAACATGTCTTTAAAGAGAGAGAAAACAGTAAGTCGGTCATTTCAGATTTAGGGTGATCCCATCTGTGCCAGAACAAAACCATGCTCCAGAGTTCAAGAGCTTAATTTTCAGATGACAAGTCTTTGTTCCTGAAGCATTAATAGGTCAAGTTGAGCCATCAAACTTCTGATGATAATTATGTGCATAGAAGTCTTACCTAAGGATTTAGACAGTGAGAGTAAATAGCATTTAGCATAAAAATGTATAATGGTAAAATGATTACCCAGTTTTAGGGTCTTATAGTCTCCCACACTTTCATCTCTTCCCATAGAATTCCTGTTGGATTTGAACTCCCAGAGAGTTACACCCATCAGGTTAATACCACTTCTTACAGACTAGACCATGATAGTTACCAGACAGAGATGTAGAGGGGTATAAAGGTCAACATTTATCATACAGGAGTTCTAAACCTCTCATCTTTAGAAACAACTTCATGAAGTATTCATCTTCTGTTTACTGAGCCTTCATTTGTTAGACAGGTTTTCATGATGTGAGGCCATGATGGAAGAGTCTGTTTTAATGAACAGACTCCATTCAGTCTTTTAAGCACTTACATGAACTCAAGTTTTTTGTTTTGGTTTGGTTTTGGGTGGACTGTCCTACACTTTTCCAAACCACCCCTGGCTTAACACATTGACATTAGAGGAAGCCTTTGGATAGGAGATTGTGACAATGAAAATTCTTTTTCTTTTATCTTTTTTTTAACTTCTGCATCTCTAAGAAGTGTTGAATATCTCAGAAAACAGAAAAGCTAAAAAGACATTCAGTGACAAGTCTGTTCCCTTCCTCTTCCATCGTAAATGGTATTTCCAGTAGTTATGTAGAGTCATTAGTATGCTTCATTAGGAAAATGTTTACACAATTGTTATATGTTACATTTTTCTTTAAAACTGTATTCATGAAAGAAGATAAATCCTTTTCCTAAAGATGACTTTGTTCTATGAACACCATCTTCAAAGTTACATACACATAGATACACTTCTTCCTATCAGTCTGTGTTTAACAGATTCTTAGGGTGTATGTCAACTCGAGATTTATTTAAGGAAAGTTCCAAGACATATATTTGATTAATTAACTTTCAATCAATGGGATCAACAGTAAGTATCACATGAGCAGCAAAGGCAATCCATTCTTGACAACTCAGCGACATAACCATTATGTTCATTTTCTCAGGATATTGATCGGAAAAGAAATTATCACCTGTATTAGAGTAGAATTGTCTTTCATGAGGATTTCATGTCTATGTTTTCAGAAGATGAGCATGCTTTCCTTCTGAGATTTTTTGATGTGGACTGTAATCGCCAATCTTTAAGTTAGGAGCTGACAGTTTTCACAGTTTGCACCACCCAAAAGATACTTTTTTTTTTCAGCATAAAATGAATTCTTTATTTTCCTATATAAGCAACATACAATTATGGAGTTACGTTGTTGTAAGATCCTATCTTTTTTAGGAATTTTAAACTGTCACAGGCCATTAAAGTGACACAGCGTCAAAAGTTTCAGAGGACACTCAAGATGAATCTTTGCTTTTGGTCTTCATCCAGGCTATGTTACAGATGATCCTGCCTTTATCTTAAGGATCTGTATTATTATTTAATACATTCAGTCTACAACAATTACAGTATGAGACACATACTTTGTTCATTCTCTCTAGGGTATTACAGTGATTCTTGCTGTAGTCACCCCTTATTCACCCCACTGGAACTGGAAGAGCAAGATGCCATTGGAGTCAAAAGAGCAGCCCTGAGAAGGATGCAGGCTGAGCTGGGGATTCCCCCTGGGCAGGTACCCCACACCTTTGCAGACTACACTGAGGAATTGAGTGGGCAGCATTCAGAGAAAGCTGAAGAAGAATTCAGTCACTGGATTTCTATTATCAGCCTCATAAAGGGGCTGTTATTAAAAGGAGGCTTATCTATGTCTTCTGGGTAGATGTTTAGGAATCAGGATTTGTAAAGAAAACATTGAAGAAATAAGATACTGAAATCTTAAAATGATAGAAAGTTCTTAATTTATAAAATTTTATTCATTAAAAGAAGATAGTTGAGGGAGAAATTGGACATTTTCTTGGCAAAGATTGCCAGTTCTTAGAGGGAAGGGGCAGTTCCTTAAGGAGTAGCACACAGGTAAATTGACACAAATATCAAAACAGATTATGACTCAGCCTTCAATGTACAAGTTCAGTGAAAGTTAAGGTTGGGGTAATTAACTCTTTTGAGTGAAAACCAATGTTTGTCTCTATAGTCTATATTTCAACATTAGCAATTTTCATTTATATTGCATCAATTTTTGCCATAGGTTTCTATCGAAGATATTTTGTTCATGACAATTTATCATCACAAAGCAAAATCAGATGCAAATTGGGGAGAACATGAGATTTGTTATCTTCTGCTTGTTAAAAAGAATGTTCCTCTGAATCCAGATCTGAGTGAAGCAAAAAGTGTGTCCTACATGAACAAGGAAGAGTTACAAGAGCTGCTGGATAAAGGAGCCAGAGGAGAAGTTAAAGTGGCCCCTTGGTTGAGAACCATAGCAGAGAAGTGTCTACCTAAGTGGTGGGATCATTTAGGTGACATAGTTCAGTTAGCTGAGCCTAATACAATATATAGAGTGTAGAGAGAATGACAACTGCGACACTGATGTGTCAAATACGTTAATGGTTGGCTACCCAAATGCAGACAGAGAGTGGGGTGGAGCTCCCCGATTAAAACAAGCTTGGAAAGAGGAGTGGCATCCACTTCCATAATAGCTTGCCTCTGGAAACCCTATGAACCTAGAGAGAGGATGAAGGCACCCAAGCGTCAAGGACTCTCCTTCATAGGGTCGCTATGAGTCGCCTGCGACTCAACGGCACTTAACAACAACAACAACAAAGAGAATGACAAGGATTACCATAAATATTGTAGTAAAACATCAAATGCTCCATGGTCAACTATTTTTAATAATATTTCATGAGTTCTTTGTTTTTCAGTGTTGCATAATATTCCATTCTATGAATATATCACAGCTTCTCTAGCCATTGATTTGTTGATGGGCACTTAGGTTGTTTCCAACTCCTTGCTATTGTGAACAAAGCTGTAATAAACATGGGTGTTCATACATCTGCTTGCATGGCAGTTCTGGTTTCTTTAGGATATATTTCCAGTAGTGGAAGTGCTGGGTCAAATGGTATTTCTGTTTGCAACTTTTTGAGAAAGTGCCATACTGCCTTCCATAGTGATTGCACCATTTTACACTTCTACCAAGAGTAAATAAGGTTTCCAGTTTCTCCACAACCTCTCCAGCACTTGTTGTTTGCTGCTCTGTTGATTTTTGCTATTCTTTCTGGGGTGAGATGATTGATATCTCATAGTTGTTTTGATTTGCATCTCTCTTAGTGCTAGGGATTTTGACCATTTCTTCATGTGTTTCTTTGCCATCTGAATGTCTTCTTTGGTGAAGTGTTTGTCCATAGCCTGAACCCATGGAGGACACGATGCTGAATGAAATATCTCAGTCACAAAAAGACAAATACTGCATAATGCCACTGTTATAAAACAGGACTAACAGGGGCTTGTGGGACACTAAGAAAAGAGAGGATAAATAATGTATATGGCATTGAAACAGACAAGGGAGAGAACTGCCTAAAAGGATTATATGATTAGGTATTATTGGTACGACAAGAGTCCAGCATAAGAGCTACATAGTAAAGTGGTTTGGGGCGGAGGGAACTGTATAACATAAAAGAACCTTTTTTCCAAAGGACAAAAGTCATCTGGGTGGGGGGAGTGGGGCAGGGAGGAAAATGTGCAACAATGAATGTATGGAAATCAAAGTTCTTTATAAACTTACAATAAAATATCAATTAAAAAAATAAGGGAAAAAAAACCCCACACCAAGCATCAAATGCTGTGTTTTACAGTCAGTAAGATGTAAAAGGAAAACCACCAAGAATTCTACAAAAGGAGAAATATTTTCATTATTAGCATAGATGAAAGAATCTTAAATTTAACAAATGTTTAAAAGAATTGATGTACTACAAATAAGATTGTGCATTTCAAGAATTTAAAGTAAAATGAAAAAGTCTATCAAGTTATCGCATTAATAGCATGTTGTTGTTGTTATGTGCCGTC
>NW_006399823.1:2060002-2064194 GCF_000299155.1 Elephantulus edwardii
AGTTCTTTGTTTATGTGCTGTTCCAGTCATTTTTTTGATAACTTTCTACAGAATCTAGCTTGCATGTGGTATTAATGATATTGCTTGATAATTTCTGTACTCTATTGGGGTCACCTTTCTTTGGAATGGGAACAAGTATGGATCTCTTCCAGTCAATTGATGGCACAATTTGGTGAGTGTATCCAGAGCAACATCAGCTTATTGAAAAGTGTCAGTTGGTATTCTGCCAATTCCTAGGGCTTAGTTTACCCCCCCCATTTCCTTCAGAGAACTTGAACTTGAACTTAGCTTGAACGTCCTCCTTCATCATCACAGGCTCTTGATCATACATTATTTCATTAATGCTTCTGTATTGAAAGCTTAGCAAGTGACTTTTCCAGGTGGGAGCTGACTGGTTTGTAGCATGTGTTAATGTGTCATTATTATTATTAGCTGCCCAGCAATTAGCCACCAATTCCTGTACAAAAGAATCAGACTGCTGTGAACCAGTGGTTCCTATGTACTAATCACGTTTTATTAACTTACAGGTTTTAAGGTTTACAACCTGTAAGGTAAGGGATAACTATATCAGATTAAAAAATGGAGGACAATCACACAAATTCTAAGAATCATGTCCTATATAAGTTAATACAAAATTTGAGGACTCCAATTCAACCTATTCCTCTCCATGAGCATGTGGGGGAATTGGGCTGCAAATTACCAGGTTTTCCTTTCTTCTCCATTTCCCTAGTTCAGAAGTTTCAGTAAAACCTGTTTTGGATCATAGCAACACGAAAGACTCTGTAACACAGAATCAGACTACTATTAACCATAGGTTTCTATTTACTGATTTTTCAGAAATAAATTATCAGATTTTTCTTTTGCTCCCTAGTCTGGAAGGTTCAATGAAGCCTATTCTGTTTCATATTGTTATTGTTATTTTTATTTGCTATGCAGTCCAAAATGACCCATAGCTGACCCTCCAGTAGGTTTTCAGAGACCGTAAACTTCATGGTAGGAGATTATTCATCTTTCTCCTGACATGTAGCTTGTGGATTCAAACCAGATGCTCTGCTGGAGAAGGAGGGGCAATCTCCTCCTGTACCAGTCAGATCTGATTCAACAGTACACACACAAAATAATAAAATAAAATAATAATTTTTAAAAAGTATCGAAAGAAATCTTTGAATAAAAGCAAAATATTTGATGATCAATTAGTGAAATTATCAGGCACTGTCTTCTTCATTCTACTCTCTGTAGAAAACATATGATTGTACCAGCTTTCAAAACTCAAACTCAATGCCTTCAATTTGATGCTGAATCATACTGACACTCCATCAGGTTTCTGAATCTGTAAATCTTTCCAGGAGTCACTAGTGGGTTTGAGCTGGCCTTTTGTTAGTAGCACAACACTTTATGGATTATGCCAGGTGAGAGAGAAATAGAAACCTCTGTTATAATGAGAGACTGGAGTGTGATCTCTGAGCTGGGCATGATGCAAACTGTCTGAAAATGTCTACACTTGACAACCTCATTTAGGACAGTGTTTTATAAAACTGAATTACGACATGATCATGATGTCAGTTGGGGCCAAGGACTGCTGTGCCCTTGAGAGTCACAGTCTTCCTGACATTTTCTCTGTTTTTCAACAAATAATTTCTATTTCCCCCCTTACTCTAAATCCTTGTTTATTCTTCCTTAAAAATTTGCTGAGCACACTACTTTATTGAATCCTTCATGCCAATGTATCTTCCTCCTTCAGCAACTGTTCTGAATTATTCTATCACAAATGAGATAATTTTGTTGCACCATAGAGCAATCATGTTACACAATAAGACTGTGGTCTCTAATCCTCTCTATTCACTTTAAAAGAACTACTCTTTTTTATTTCAAGTAGATTAATATAAGTCTGAACATGTTTTCTCTTGTATCATTGCAATAATTGCAATAATTTATAATTTATTTTCAAAATGTTGTTATTCTAATACAATTATGATTTTTTAACTCAAAATTAAATGTCCTTGTTTTTGCATCCTTGAAAGTATATTAAAAAGTATATATTTTATAATATGAATATGAGAAAGTGAATACAATGAATTGCTAAATTTAAAATATCAACATTAAGTGAATACACTTGGGTCTTCTCCCTGCCTTGATTTCTATAGTAAACATATCTACTTTTCAATATTTCACAGTTTATGAATTTCTAAACATTCCTATGTTGTCTGATTTTTAATTTTGTGTCAATAGAACACGTTTTTCTGCATCTTGATTCTTTTTCTCAGAGTTTTATTTCAAACACTAGTGTGTCAAAGTTCTCTTACGTGGCCTATCATTGCCAAACCTGGTTACTGTCTATCTTTTCCTTTTTCTGCCAATTAGCTGTAACTTAATGGAAACACATTTTTATTTTATTCTTGCATTGTATTTAATGACGAAAGAAATTGAATTTCTCACATTTCGCAAATATAGGTGGATTTAGCCAAATGGAGGTCATAGGTGATTGTGCGCACTAACAGTAACAGCTAAAGAAATTTAATTGGTAAAGGATATTAACAGGACCCACAATGATTTCAGTTACAAATCTGCAGTTTATAAAAAGAAGATTCAATAGAGCAGCAACACTGATATCAGAGTATATATAGCACGCACAAAGACTTTCATGACATCAAATGGTATAGAAAGATAAGGAGCAAACTCTTATAGGCCTTCAAATAGTGTTTCAAAATACTATCTTTTCAGAATCAAGTTCATGAATAAAAAACAATGTATATGCAAACAAATATTTTAAAAATCAGTATAGAAAAACTATCAGAAGAGCTCTTAATCTATTGCTCTTGCAAAATTCCTCTTCATTATCAGTACAAATAATCTTGTTACCAATAGGAACACAGACTCATAATTGACCCTCCAGAGAGTTTTTCAGAGGCAATGAATCATCTGGGAGGAGATTACCCATCTTGCACCCGTGGAGACCCTGGTGGATTTAAACTGTGTGCTTTGTAGGCAGAGCAACTGCTTCCCTGTAGGCCAACAGACCTCCCAGCAAGAAACTTAGGTTACGTAAATGCTTTACAAAACAAGTTTATCTATTTTTAAATGCTTAAATTCCGTATTCCTTTTACAACCAACAATTCATGTTTTGAAAAGATGTGTTAAAATATCTTAAAAGATACAAAATATCTTTGTAATTGTAGGATATAACTAGATCCTTCTAATTAATTGGGTAATTTTATAACTATTTCATAAATGTTGTGATTGGCGATTTTATAAAAATAACTAAGCAGATAGGGGATTAAAAATTGAATGGACAGAAAAGAATTGAATTGACAGGCCCAAATTGAAGGTGCATTAAGTGGATTTAAAAGTAGGTTATAGACTCAGTAAGAAGAAGCTGCTGTCATCAGCCTTTCTAAATTGCAAATATGTGTATGCCATTTCAATAGATACACTCCTCATTGAATGCTAGTTCCAAAAAGCTTCCCAAATTAACTCTACCTTCCAAACTTTTACTTATAATAGTATCTGAATCTAAGACCTAAATATTTAAATACGCTATTGCTGGGTGTGTTCTCTCCCCAACGTAAGATAGGTAAAATAGATCCTATTTTTAGGAAGATTATTTTTGTTTTCCTCATTGCTAATATGTAAAATGTTCCTTGTTTAGTAGCATTCTTGGTCTGGGGTTGGTTTTTTTTTCTGCTCTATGCTGGCTTTGTAAAAGACAACATTTGATGTTTTACTACAATGGTAAAACATTTATGGTAATCCTTGTTATGCCCTGTATACTCTGTATATTTAATGAGGCCCAGCAGATTGGTTTATATCATCTGAATGATCCCATTACTTAGATAGAAATTCCTCTATAGTGGTTCTCAACCAAGGGGCCACTTTCACTTCTCTCTTGACTCCTTTGTCCAGCATCTGTTGTAACTCTTCTTGTTCATGTGAGACACACTTTTTGCTTCACTGGAATCTGGATTCAGGGGAACATTGTTTTTAACAAGGAGGAGATAACAAATTTCGTGTTCTTCCCAGTTTCCCTTTGATTTTTCCTTTGTCATGATAAATCGTCATGAACAAAACGATTTCATGGGGGAGGGTTTGTAAAACAATGCAAGTATCTTTTCTTTTACTTTTCCATAATTTTTGGACTCATGTACTTATAACTTGTTAGTCAAATTTGTGTCTTCTAGGTTGCAACACCCCCATG
>NW_006399823.1:2064294-2066258 GCF_000299155.1 Elephantulus edwardii
AGAGGTCCCTCACAGCTGACTTTCCCAATGCAGTATGTCTCTTGATTTCCTGGCTGCTGTTACCAAGAGTGTTGACTGTGGAGCCAAGTAAGCTAAAACTGTTAACTATCTCAATGTCTTCACCATCCATACTGATACTGCCAATTGGCCCAGTGGTGAGAATCTTTGTTTTCTTGATGTTGAGCTTCAATTTGTATTGCTTGACCTTCTGCAGCAAGCATTTCAGGTCCTCCTCAGTTTCAGCAAGGGTTGTGTCATCTGCATAACGCAGATTGTGATGACTCTTCCACCAATCCTGATGCCACATTCCTCCTTGTACAGCCCAGCATCTCGGATGATCTGTTCTGCATACAGATTGAAAAGGTACGGAGACAGAATACTTCTCTGACGGACCCCCTTTTTTATTTTGAACCATGTAGTGTCTTCTTGCTCTGTTCTGATGACTGTCTCTTGGTCCAATTAGAGGTTTTGCATTAGCACAATCAAATGTTCTGGGATTCCCGTTCATCTCAGAGTCAGCCACAGCTTGTTGTAATCAATCCACACAGTCAAAAGCCTTTGGATAGTCAATGAAACACAGATAGATATTCTTCTGGTATTCTTTGCTTTCTGCCAAGATCCATCTAACATTAGCTATAATTTCCCTAGTACCACGACCTCTTCTAAATCCAGCCTGCACATCTTGAAGTTCTCTGTTGACATATTGTTCCAAATGTTTTTGGATATTTTTCAGCAGAATCTTGCTTGCATGTGGTATCAATGATATTGCTCGGTAATTTCCACACTCTGTTGGGTCACCTCTCTTTGGAAAGGGAACAAATACCAATCTTTTCCAATCAGTTGGCCAGCTGGCTCTCCTCCAAATTTCTTGGCACAACTTAGTAAGCACATCCAGGGCAGTGTCTGTTGAAATATGTCAATTGGTATGCCATCAACTCCTGGAGCCTTGTTTTTTGCCAATTTCTTCAGAGCAACTTGAACTTCCTCCTTCATCACCATAGGCTCTTTCTCATATGTTATTTCATGAAATTCTTCTATGTCAGCCAATTCCTTCTGATACAGTGACTCTGTGTACTCCTTCCATCTTCTCTTGATACTTCATGGATCATTTAACATTCTACCCAAAGTATCCTTAAGTATTGCCACCCATGGCTTGAATTTGTTTTTCAGCTCCTTCAGCTTAAGAAACGTCAGGCGAGTTCGGCCCTTTTGATTTTTCTGTCCAGCTCTCTGCACATTTCGGTATAGTATCTTGCTTTGTCGTCCCAGGCTGCCTGTTTAAATTTTCTATTCAGCTCTTGGTTTTCTTGGTTTCTTCCTTTAGCTTCAGCTTCTTGGCACTCTAATGCAATACTCAGAGTCTCATCTGACATCCATCTTGGCCATAGGTTCCCAAAATATGGATAAAATTATAATCTCTGAGGTCTGTACATATTTTAACCTGTGCCAAAAAGACCTTGAAATAGCTATCACAGGAAATGTCATGTTTGAATTTTGTTAATACAGGGTGGAAATTTGAACTATAGTACTCAAAAATTTGGGCCACATTATGTGAATTTGTTAAGTAACAATTTTAATTTGATAGATTTAAAAAATAACAGGTGAATATTAGAGCAACTGTGGTCTGTGTAAGAAGAAAGTTTTCTAAGAGTTTTTTTTTTTAAATTAAGTTTTCTTTTATAATGGTATATATACAAAGTTCATATACATTGTTTTTCACATCAGGTCTTTCCCATTTTCTTTACCCTCCCCTCCTCCCCAGTAAAACCATGGGACCATTAACCGACCTCCCTTGCCCCTTTCTTATCCCTCGGCTCCCACCTTCCCCCTTTGGATCCTCATGCATGTTCTGCAGTAATGGTCCTATACAGTATTGTCCTTATGGAACTAAGTTAGTTCACTTAGCATAACGCTCTCCTGTCCCTCCCAAGTTAGGTAGTGATTTATAAAATCATTTTAAGAGC
>NW_006399823.1:2070323-2071490 GCF_000299155.1 Elephantulus edwardii
ACGGCAAATAACAACAACATACCTAGATCTACAAGCATTTTTATTTGTTATAGCTGCAAGTATACTTACAATTATCTACAAATAAAGATTAATAGAAAATTGTTTTTTATTTTGTTTGTAAATGAAAATGTAATGTTTCAATTAAATACTTCTGTTTTACCATTTAAATGCTTTGGTAAGTAAAAAATAATTTTTGACTTGCTGTTGTTACTGTTGCAGTTTTATTTGCTATTTTGTTATTCATTTTTATTGTGACTTAACTAAGAGTTTACAAAACAAATCGGTTTCCATTCAGCTATTTATACACGTTTTGCTCCACAACAATGGCAATACTCACAATGGACATACATTGAAAAAGTCTGGCTATCACTGTTGCCTACAGGAAGAAAAGTAAAGTACATAAAAGTTAAAGAAAATTAATTATTAAAAGTTGATAATACGTAATTCAAAATGGGCTCTAAATGAAAGTTAATCTCCTTTGATCATTTAAAGGAGCTGTGCTGGCCCAGAGGCCAGAAGCTGCGCTGCTATCTCAAAGGCACATGGTTTGAGGCCACCAGCTGCTCCACAGGAGAAGAATGGGTTATCTCCTCCCATACAATTATCTGCCTCTGAAAACCCGCTGGAGAGTCAGCTATGATTTGGTTCTGACTCTATAGTACACAAAAACAACAACAATAAGTAATTCAAAATGGGCACTAAACTGAAGTTAATCTCGCTTGGTCATTTTACAATATGACTAACATAAGTATCATAAATATTAGTGTAAGCTGAGTACTCTTTCTTAATAAACTTCAAAAACTAATCAGAAATCACTTGTGTCATCACAAATATCACATTGTCAAAAGAGTCAAGATCTTTACAGACCAAGATGACATTCTATCAAGCAATCATTTGCTCCTATTAATTCATGAGAAGACATAGGATTCAATCCTCTTAGAAAAAATAAGAGAGTTTGTTTTTTCCCCCCTGCAGAATATTCAAATTACACTTCATTAATCAAGCACCTGGCTAACATATAGTGTTTGTCTCCAAACTCAACAAGAATGAAAAACCACTTTAAATTCTTTGGTAATGTAGGATTGGAGATATGAGAAAGAAGAGTTTTAAGGAGTTACCTTTATTTAAAAAGCTAGCTTGGTTGATTCAAAAAAGAAAGAATTTCAA
>NW_006399823.1:2071590-2075823 GCF_000299155.1 Elephantulus edwardii
AGCTTTTCTTTATACAAAAAATAGTAGAGGGGGCGCTTGCTGAATGAAACTTAACAATACTTTGACTATTCAAATGCGATAATATCAACATGACTTGGCTGAAAGGAGAAAATGTATATTGTTACAAAAAATTTATATTGTTCCTAAGTATATGTGGGTGAGCTCAAGTGGGTATTGTAGGGTATTCTTCATGCAAGGAATTGTGCTACCAATGAATGCAAAGTTAGGCTGTTTAAATCCATCAGCTGCTGCTCAGGAGAAAGGTAGGCAATCTCTTCCCATGCAATTTACTTCCTCTAAATACCTGCTAGAATGTCAGCTATAGGTTGATTCTAACTTGATGGTATTCAACAACAACAACAACAAATATATGTGAAATATTTCTAGAAATTTGAAATTTGTCATATTTTAAATTTCTAGAAATTCATACTTTTATAAAGAATGAATCCTAAATAAAGCAGTCATTAGTACCACGTTTCTTTTTTTAATTTCTAAACTTTTACTGCTATTATAAAAATTCATTATCTTCCATGCATTGATAAATTATTCAAAATCTTGCATTCTCTTACATTTTCTACATAGATAAATATATTGTTTATAAGTAATAATGGGCTTTTTCTTCTTCTTAATCCTTTTGCCTCATTTCCTTTATCTTGTTTTATTGTACTGGCTACATCCTCCAGCCCAGTCATGAATAGAAGTGGCAATGGTGGTGCACATTCTTTCTTATTTCCCATCTCATTAGGAAAGCTTTTTTCCTTTTAATTGGTTTTCATACAATCATTCCCATACATTTTTAAAATTTCATTTTGTTTTATAACATTAATTATAATTTATTTATTACAACGTCTTATAAAATCCTTAGTGTGAGAAGGCCAAGTTTTATTGCTGCCATTTTGCTGTGTGTATTTTCCTATTGTTTCTGGTTACTACAGTCCATCCACTTCCATTTTGTGTCTCTGTGCAAAGGACTTCCATTAGAGTTTCTTGTAAAGTTGGTCTCGTTTTCATGAATCTGTAAGTTCTTGTTTTTTCAGCAAATGACCTAATTTCTCCTTCATTTTTGATGGATAGCTTTGCTGGGTACAGGATCCTTGGCTAGAATTGTTTCCTTTAACTTTCTGTATATTCCATCCCATTGTCTTCTTGCTAGCCTAGTTTCTGCTGAGAAATCAAAACTAAATGTAATTGGTTCTACTTTGTTGGTGACTGTTTCTCTCATGCTGCCCTTAGTATTCTATCTTAATCTTTGATTTTGGAATATTTGACTGGCATATATCTTAATATTTTTCTTTTGGGGTTTAGTCTGTTTGGGGTTTCCTGAGCTTCTGGAATGTGGATTTCCTTGTTCTTTATAATATGTAGGAAGTTTTCCCTAGTACCTCTTCAACAATTTTCTCAGTGCTTTCCCTGCTCCTCTTCATATTCTGGAATGTCAATCATATGTATGCTTTTTTTTTCATTGTTATCTCACATAATGCTAGTGCTTTCTTCCTTTTCCCTCTGTCTTCTCTCTAGGATGTTCCCATTGCAGTTATTCTTTACTAGCTCACTGAGTCTCTGTTCCATGTCTTCAGTTCTGCTTTTTTTTAAAAAAAAAATTTATATTGGTTTGCTTACAAAGTTTGTATGCATTGTTTTTCATACTATTCTTCATTCATATTTTGTTTCATGCAATCATTCCTATGCACTATAGTTTATTAAATTAATCACCACTGGACCTTGCCCATCACCATATCCTTCCCATTTCCTTCACCTCCTCCCTTCACCCACCAAATTGTGCAACTCTGTGGTTTTGCCCTTACTCATCTTTACCCCTACCTGTCTTGTGTCCCCATACTTGTTCTACTAGTTATCCTTCTATTTTTACAATAATGGTCTTATGCAGTATTTGTCCTTATGAGACTGAATTATTTCATTCAGCATAATGCTCTCCAGTCTGTCCCAAGTTATGTAGTACTTTTCAAAATTATTGCTCCTGAGTGCTGCATAGTATTCTATCATGTGAATATACCACAATTTCTCAATATATTCAGTTGTGGTTGAATATATGGGCTGTTTCCAGGTTCTTGTGATTGTGAATTATACTACTATGAACATTGGTGTACAAAGCTCCCTTTATGTCTCAATTCTCATTTCCTTGGGGTATACATCTAGTATTGGAATATAGCTGGGTCATACAGAGTTTCTATGTTCAACTTTTTGAGGAAATGCCAAGCTGCCTTCCAGAGTGGTTGTACCATCTTACAATCCCAACAACAGTGTATGAGAGTTCCCACCTCTTTACATTCTCTCTAGCATTTATTACTTGCAACCATGCTAAACTTTGCCACTGCGACTGGGGTGAAATGGTCTCTCATTGTGGTTTTTATTTGCATCTCTCTCATTGCCAGTGATTTCAAGCATTTTTTCATGTGTCTGTTGGCCAATTGTATATCTTACTCTGTGAAAAGTCTTACCATGTCTTTAGCCCATTTTGTAATTGAGTTAGCAGTCTTTTTCTTCTGGAGGCACAGTAGGAATCTGTAAACTTTTGATATGAGACCCTTGTCTGAAATGGTATTGCCAAATGTTTTTTCCCAATCTGTAGGTTTTCTTTTTACCCTGTTGAAAAAAATTTTTTGATAAGCATAGAGATTTAGTCTTTAGAAAGTCCCATTCATCGATTTTGTTCTCTCCAGACTATACATTTCTGGTTGTATTTGTCAGCCTCTTTATATCATCAGTTATGTTCCCCACCCCACCCCACCCCCGCCAACATGTCAGAAACATCTGTCATTGGGGTCTTGGTATTCTTGACTGTGTTTTTATGCATTTCTGTTATTTCCAGTACTGTGTTGCTATACTCTCTCTGTTGTGTGATAATTCTTTTAAAGTTCTTATACCACTTTGTCTATAGTTTCAATTATTTCTTCAAGTTTTTGTAGTTCCTTCTGTAGTTTTTCCATGTTACTTTTTGTCAATATATTTCTTCTGGCTCCATCTCTGGAGTATTTGCTTTATTTATGACTTAAGTTCTTTCTTCCATCATTTGCAACTTCTTCTCTAGCTATTCTTACTCCACATCAATATAGTTTTTCTGCTTTCCTGTATCTGGGATATTCCCTTTATTATGTTTTCCATTTTTGTTTCCATCATTTGTACCTTTTTCTGAGGCTGTTCCTATGACTCCATGTCAATATGTTTCTTCTGCCTTCCTGTTTCTGAGGTAATCATGGGGTCTCTATATGCTCTGCTTTTTCAGTAGAAGGTTTATTTTTGGCTTTCACAATATTTGAAGCTTCCTGTTGTTTCTTGACATTATGTGAATTTTTTCTTGGTATGTGTTAGGCAGTTTCTATTCTGTCTGCATAGATTGTTGACAGTTCTGTATTCTTATGATGTTGTCAATTATAAGCTTACAGTGTTCCATCAATGGGGATGGGAAACTCACTTTATTGAAAATTCTTTCTGGGTCTGTGAAGCAGGAAACTTTGTCTTTCTTAAGTCCTTCTGATTCTCTAAGGCATACAGTGCAGCCCTGTGGAAATCTCACATTATTGTAGCCTCTTCTCCTGAAGTTTATTGTCCCCTTTGTCTTTGGCATGGACAGTTTTCTGCCCTGGAGCAGTTTCTGGTCAGGGAACTAGTAGGCCTCTCCCATCCCAGCACTTCAATGTGTTGGCTCTGATAATCAATATCTTGCCTGATTGCATCTGAAATTCTATTTTCCTCTTTGGTCTGTGAGCTAGCTTTCTTTGGTGGCCAGTATCCCACCTGATGTACTTTCCTTCCCAGGAAGTTACAAACCTCTCACTCCTCAGGACCTCATTTTGCTGACTTTCGGAGTGAGTCTCTCACCTGATTGTAGATTCCTCTTCTGAAGCCGATTGTCTTCTAAGATCAGCAGAATTTGACAACCAGCTTCTTTTCAGGAGGATTTTAGAAAGTTCCTCCTAGTATTTCTATGTGCTGAGTCTGGGAGTGAGTCTCTCCCCTGATTGCAGTCCCCTCTCCTGAAATCTATTTGACCTCTTGGTCTGTGGACTGGCTTCATGGCAACCAGATATTCTGCCTGGAGTAGTTACCCTTTTGATGAATTAAGGCTCCTTCCCCAGGGCCTCAATGTGATCATTACTTATTTTTTTAATATTTTTTTTTTTTATTTTTGTGTGAGTGTACCGTCAAATCAGATCTGACTGGTACAGGAGGAGATTGTTCCTCCTTTTCCCGGCAGAGCATCTGGTGGATTCG
>NW_006399823.1:2080663-2082714 GCF_000299155.1 Elephantulus edwardii
CTGTTACCAAGAGCGTTGACTGTGGAGCCAAGTAAATTAAAACTGTTAACTATCTCAATCTCCTCACCATCCATGCTGATGCTGCCAACTGGCCCAGTGGTTAGAATCTTTGTTTTCTTGACATTTAGCTTCAGTTAATATAGGAGGCTGTAGTCCTTGATCTTCTGCAGCAAGCGCCTCAGGTCCTCCTCAGTTTCAGCAATATAAAATAAAAAGGAAAATAAAAAATAGAGGAAATAGAGCTAGCTTTAACAAAACCTGGTAAGTAACTTTGGAGTTAGAGGAACAGCACAAAAATTCTTTTTTATTTTTTTATCATTAGCACTAAAATGATGCCATTCTGAAATGAGGCTAGACAAAGCAAGACAGTCTATGAGATAAAAAAAAATAGGCCTTTTTCATCAGTAACAATTTATTTCTTGCTTTCCACCTAGTTATTCTATTCATTTAATTCTTACCCAGAAAAGACAAATATTCAACTAAGATTTATTGCATTAAATTTTTTCTACAAAATAAATCCAGAATTTCCCTTATAATGTGACTCATTTGAAATGAACAGTTTACCAGTACTCATCTGAAGGATCCATTGGGCAGAATATGAAATGACGCAGGAAGCATTAAAAGAAGATGGAAAGAATATACACAGTCATTGTACCAAAAGGAATTGTTGGACACAGAAGAATTTCCTGAAACAACATATGAGCAAGAACCTGTATTGATGAAGGAGGAAGTTCAAGTTGCTCTGAAAGAATTGGCAAAAAACCAAGGTCCCAGGAATTGATGGTATACCTATTGACATATTTCAAAGAATAGATACTGCCCTGGATGTGCTCACCATGTTGTGCCAAGAAATCTGGAGTACAACCACCTGGCCTACTGTCTGGAAGAGATCTGTATTTGTTCCTATTCAAAAGACAGGTGATCCAACAGAGTGTGGAAATTATCAAACAATATCATTAATATCACATGCAAGCAAGATTCTACTGAAGACCATCCAAAAAAGACTTTAATAGCACATCAGCAGAGAACTGCCTGAAGTGCAAGCTGGATGTAGAAGAGGCCACGGCACCAGAGATATTATAGCTAATGTCAGGTGGATCTTAGGTGAAAGCAGAGAGCACCAGAGGAATGTCTATCTGTGGTTCATTGACTATGCAAAGGCATTTGACTGTGTGGATCACAGCAAACTGTGGCAGACTCTGAGAAGAATGGGAATCTCAGAACACTTGATTGTGCTTATGTGAAACTTACACTTGGACCAGGAGACAATTGTCTGAACAGAGCAAGGAAACACCATATGGTTCAAAATTGGGAAGGGTGTACATCAAGGATGTGTCCCATCTCCATATCTTTTCAATCTATATGCAGAACATATTATTCGGGAGGCTGGGCTGTATGAGGAGAAGTGTGGAATCAGGACCGGAGGTGGACTTATCAACAATCTGCGTTATGCAGATGACACAATCCTGCTTGCTGAAACTGAGGAAGACCTGAAGCACTTGCTGCAGAAGTTCAAGGACTGCAGCCTTCAATATGGATTGAAGGTCAATATCAAGAACACAAAGATTCTCACCACTGGACCACTTCATGATAGACGGTGAAGAGATTGAGATTGTTGACAGCTTCAGTTTGCTTATCTCCACAATCAACCCTCTTGGTACCAGCAGCCAGGAAATGAAAAGATGACTTGTGTTGGGAAAGTCTGCTGTCAGAGACCTCTCCAAGGTACTGAGAAGCAACAATACCAGTCTGGAGACTAAGGTGTGCCTGATACAGGCCATTGTCTTTGCCATTACATGCTATACATTAGAAAGCTGGACAATGACTAGGTATGATAGAAGGAGAATTGATGCCTTTGAGCTGTGGTGCTGGAGAAGAGTATTGAATGTTCCATGGACTGCCAAGAAAACAAACAGATCCATCCTACAGAGGGTTAAACCAGGCTAGTCCTTGAAGGCAAGGATTCTGGGGCTTCGTCTGACATACTTTGGACATGTTGTAAGGAGAGACAGGTCCTTGGAGAGGGACATCATGCTTGGTAGGGTAGAGGG
>NW_006399823.1:2082835-2083776 GCF_000299155.1 Elephantulus edwardii
CCTTTTCCCGGCAGAGCATCTGGTGGATTCGAACCGTGTGCCTCTGGGATTGTAGTTGCAGCTCCTTGCCACTAGGCCACCAGAGCTCCCTGATCATTACTTATTTTAATCAGTAATGTTTTCCTTTCTTACATGCCTATATACCATTTGTTGGAACATATATTTACATATATTTACGTATATTTGTCTTATAATCTTGATATAATTTTATTCCTTCATCTTAACTTTATGGAAAGATTTCTAATATGACTTGGAAAGAAATGATTGCAGGACAGAATACACTTTGTGAAGCACAAAATTAATCTAGAGACACAAAAGGATTTTAATTATGATTTAATTTACTTAACTTTATAGGAAGATACAGAGAAGGAAAGTCTTTCCATGTGGTTGGAAGTTTCATAAACACACAGTAATTTGGTTTTGCTAAATCACATAAAACACGTATAGCTACCACAAACAATGGTGTGTGGGAGTCGCCTTGATGTACATTCTTCTAAACCAGATATCAACCTTTTTCTCACAGCTGGTATTTTCATCTGATTACTAGAGGGCAAACTTTCAACATTTCCCCATTAAGTATGTTGCTTCTTTTGTTTTACTTTTTGATTTATGAAAGTGTGCTTTGTAGTAAAGAGACTATAAATATCTGAAGATATTAATAATTTCTCCCTTGCACTGTTAATGTGATAAATTTACTTTTTCATTTTACTCTTTATATTCTTGAAATGTACAATTTCATTTGCAATGTATTAACTTTTTAAATATTTGTTATGTTTAGGATTCTTTCATCCATGCTAATATGTAAAATGTTCCTTGTTTAGTAGCATTCTTGGTGTGGGGTTGGGTTTTTTTTTTCTGCTCTATGCTGGCTTTGTAAAAGACAACATTTGATGTTTTACTACAATGGTAAAACATTTATGGTAATCCTTGTTATGCCCTGT
>NW_006399823.1:2083876-2089843 GCF_000299155.1 Elephantulus edwardii
TAATCGGGATGGGTGTGTCAGAGGCAATGCGGTTGGCACAGGATAGAGCAGAGTTTAGGGCTGTTGTACACAGGGTCGCTATGAGTCGCAAACGACTTGACGGCACATAACAACAACAACAAACAGCATTGACTCCAACTTACAATGACACTATGAACAACAAATCAAAACATTGTCGTGTCCTGCCTCATTTTCACAAATTCTGCTATGTTCAAGTCTATTGTTGCAGTCACTGTGCCAACTCATTTCTTAAAGGATCTTTCCCACTTTCACTAACTTATTAATGTATTGTATCCTTTTCCAGGCACTGGTGCCTCCTGACAACAAGACTATGGTGTCAGAGGTTTATTGTTCAAAATGGCTTTCCTAGCCATTCATTTAATCTTTGCCACCGGCATGGATGGAACCATACCAATAGGGGAGCAGTAGCTGTAACAGCAGCAAAGACTTTACGTGAGAGACAGCCCACCTTGAAACTGATACCCCAATGGAACAAGAGCTAGGAGACTCATCCAGGTTTGTTGGAGGACTAGAGGGGAGAATTAGTAGGATTAAAAATTGTGTAACACTGGCAGATAGCCATGAGGCTGAAGGCTGACATGCTGTGAGTGCATTTCAAAAGCTGTCCTAACTGAACGATTGTATCCTGCTGCCAACCTGAATTCCCTAATAAACTTCATAATAAGGAGTATGGTTTCATGTGCTTTGTGAGCTATCATAACAAATTTTGGACCCAGTAAAGCAGTAGGATTGGTGTTGTAATTAGTAGAAAGAGTTGCGGGAGCAGGGGAGACATGTTTGACTTCATGGCAATTGGTATTGTGTTATTGATGGCGGCAGTTTCCCCTTGTGGAGTTAGTGGAGGTCCGATATGGCCATTTCTATGCGGCCCTTCCTGTTTTTACTATGGCCAAAACATTGTGAGACTTAGTTTCTCCACTTTTGCCTTTAAGGAGCACTCTGATTGTGTATGTGTATGGCAAGAATGGCAATTGTATAACTTCCAATGGGAAATAGGATTATTATACTTTCATTCACTCATTTTTTTCCTTCAGGTATGACTACTCGCCTTCAATTTTGTACACATTACTACTAAAATTTACATCCCTTTTAGACACAAAACCTGAAATTTTCCCTTTCAGTTTTCTCCCATAAAGGCAATTTAAGCCTGCAATGCGCAAATTATTCTTCGTAAATACATATGCTGGATACCTATGCCTACAATCAAGTCCTGATTAGGAGGCAGTCAAGAAATCAAACAACGTATCACACTGTGCAAATCTGCTGCACAAGGTCTTTAAAATTATAAAAAGCAAATATTTTTGCTTTGGAGACATGTGCACTTCACCGGAGACATAGAGTGTGAAAGCTGGATAATAGACAAGAAGATGGAAGAACTGATGTCTTTGAATTATGGTGTTAACTATAACATAGACTGGCAGAAAAACAAACAACTATGTCCTGGAAGAAGAACAGAAATAATGCTAGTTAGCATTGAGAATGGGCACACTATCATGCTTGATAAAGTGGCGTTTCAGTGAAAACAGGAATACTGTCAACAAAATTGATTGACACAGATTGACACAGTGGTTACAATAATGGAGTAAAATATAGAAACAGTTATGAGGACGGTACAATGCAGCAATATTTCATTCTTCTCAGCTGCCAACCCAACAATATGCTATTGAATCCACCAGCTGCTCCTTGGGAGAAGGATGGGCATTTTCCTCTTGTGCAATCTACAGCCTCTGAAAACATGCTTGAGTGTCAGCTATGAGTTGGTTACAACCAGATGGCAAATAATAGTAGTAACTACAGCCAGACTCAACTCTATAGAACCTAACAACAACCATTAAGTAACATTAATTTACTATCCGAGGTTTATTTTGTTATTGTGGTTGTTTTTAGGTGCTGTCCAATGACTCCAACTCATGATAACCCTATTGCTGTTTTTATCATGTGCCCTTGACTCACTGCTGACCCTCAAGTGAGTTTTCAGACACCTGGGAAGAGATTGTTCATCTTTCTCCTTTGGAGCAAATGTTGGATTTGAACTTCCTATTTCTGAGGTAGGGAGCTCTGATGGCTTAGTGGTAAGAATCTTCACTGCAATCTCAAAGGCATGTGTATCGAAGCCACTAGTTGCTCCATGGGAGAAGGATGGAGAATCTCCTCCCACGTGATATACTTCCTCTGAAAGTGTGCTTGAGGTTAGGGATAGGTCGGCTCTTACTCAGTATACAACAACATCAACAACATTGGGATGGAAACAAAAGTTGATACTGATTATTGCTTTATTATGATTCATTCTTTATGAAGATAAGAGTTCCTACCTACTGCAAAATAAAACATGAAAAATTTCAACTTTCTAGAAATAGTCCACATATCTCTAGTAACAATATCAGTTTTCTCCTCTTGGTGTAATTATCTTGTTATTATCCAATTTGAAAAGTAATGCATTTTTAGATTGCATTCAGCAAGCTCCATCTCTGCTTCTTCGCACAAAGCTCTTAGAAGATTTTCTTTCTACATAGTCCCCAATTGCTTTACTATTCATCTCCTATTTTTTAAACTAGTTACTTAAAATAATTTTAACGGTACAGCCATTAAGGCAGTTCGGCACTTCCTTAAAAAGCTGAACTCAGAAATTCCATATGATCCAGCTGTCCCACTACTTGGAAGATACCCTGAGAAAATGAGAACTGAGGCACAAATGGAGAACTGTACACCAATATTCATAGCAACATTATTCACCATTGCAAGAACATGAAAACAGCCCAAATGTCCAAACACAAATGATGGTTTGAGAAATTATGGTACATTCACACAGTGGAATACTATGCAGCACACAGGAGCAATGATTTTATAAATTATTACTTAACTTGGGAGGGACTGGAGAGCATTATGCTGAGTGAACTAACTCAGTCCCACAAGGATAATATTGTACAAAACCATTATTGTAGAATGAATATAGGGATCCAAGAGGGGTGGAAGAGGTTGGAAGGAGAGAGATGAGGATGTGCAGGCAGAGGGAGGATTAATCATAGGGTTGTACAAACTGATGAGTGGGAGGGTGAGGGAAATTGAAAAAAATTTGTTCTTGAAACAATGTATTTGAATTTTGTAAATTTTTAAAAAATTAAAACACACAATTTCCTGAAATAACTTCCTCAAGGCATGTTTAACAAAGGTCAAATATATTTTTACCTATGCTTATATCTATCTGAAATTAGAAAAATAAAAACAGCTGCAAAATATGAAAATTAAAAATTTAGGCTTTGGTCTAATTAAAATTATTGTTAAAGTTTTAGAAGGTAACTTGGGAAGCCTTTGGAGCCAGTACTTTATAACAAATGTGCCTATTTAAATGACATTTACTTGGCTGATATTTTGAAATTCTGTTGACAGCAGCCTCTCCCTACTGAGTCTATAATCTGTTTTTAAATCCATTTAATACATTTCCTTCTTTTTGGAGCTAGTCCATGCAATCTCTAATCCCCATTTCTGTTCATGACTTTAGAGTTATTTTTATAATGTATTTAACTATACTTAAAAATACACAGTTAATTAATACTTTCTAGCTATATCCTACAGATAGGTTATGTACCCAGTATCTTAAATACATTTTTCCAACAGAAATGATTGTTTGTAAAAGAAATACAGAATTTAATCACGTAAAATAGATAAACTTAATCTGTAAACTATTAACATAGGCTAAGATTTTTTTCTTAATTTTTTTTCTTTCTTTTGGGTTTTTTTTTTAGTGCTCTGTGGCCTAGGGTAAAGAGTTGTGCTGTCAGAGCAAAGGTACAAGATTCTGATTCTTTAGCTCCTCCATGGGAAAAGAAGTCTCCTCTTGGGTGATATACTGCCTCTGAAAATACCATTAGAAGGTCAGCTATGAGTCCATATAACAATAAGAAGGTTATTTTCAGACTAAACCAAGAAGCAGTTGACCAAACAGAGCAAGGGAACAATGCTTGGTTCAAAATCAAGACAGGATCAACCAAGAATATTGTACCCGGAAAAACTGTCCATCAAATATGACTGGAGATCAAGATAGTCTTAGAAAAGCAGAAACTAAGGGAATTTGTAAAAACAAGACCAGTGTTGCAGGAAATACTTGAAGGAAGTCTTTCTCACAAAGACACTACAGAAAAAATGATGGATCAAAGTAACCAGCAACAACATCAAAAAGAACGAACAAAGTGATATCAATAAAACATTGCCTGTCAGTAATTATATTGAATGTGCATGGTTTAAATGCACCATTAAAGGTAAAAAGAGTGGCAGGTTGGGGGAAAAAACCCCAAATTCCACAAACAAACCCATCAATATACTGTTTATAAGAGACCCACTGAAAAAGTGAAGATAAAGACATACTAAAAAGCAAAGAGTGTAAAAAAGTTCACCAAACAAACGGTAACCAGAAAAAGGCAGAAGTAGTGATATTTATCTCTAATAAAATGGATTTCAATGCAAAAACTATAAGAAAGGGCACTATATTATGCTTAAAGTCTCAACGGAACAAGAAGACTAACCATACTTAACATCTATGTGCAAAATGAAAAACCTGCAAAACACACAAAATGTTAACAGAACTAAAAAATGAAATAGACACCACCACTATAGTAGTAAGAAACTTCAGTACACCACTCTCAAGGAAAGAAACTCTACCAGAAAAGAATTCAACAGAGATATTGATGTATTAAACCACACAACCAACTGAATCTTGTATACAGACTAATGCACCCAAAAAAAGATGTGTATACAGTCTTCTCCAGCATGTACAGAACATTCTCAAGAATAGATCATATTTTAGATCACAAAGAAAGTGACTTAAAGTTATTTCTCAATACACTAAAAAACATAGAAATAATGCAAACCATTTTCTCAGAGAACAGTGCTACAAAACTAGAAATCAAAAACAAGAGGACAAAGGAGAAAAACAAAACACCCCTACTCCGGAAGCTGAACAATGCCCTTCTTGAATATGAGTGGGTAATAAATAATAAAGAAATTAAAACTTTTTTTGAAACAAATAAGAATGAAAGCACAACTTGCCAAAATCTCTGGGATACTTAGTAATACTTAGTAATACTTAGTAATACTAAGTAATACTTAGAGGTCAATTCATAGCAATAAGCAAACATATCAAAAAGGGAAGAAAAAAAAATCTTAATTATCTAACTCAACATTTTGAACAATTAGAAAAAGAACAGAAAAAAGAATCTGACAACCTCTAAAAGAAAAAAATTATAAAAATTAGAGCAGAAAGAAATAGAATAGAAAACAGAAAAACAACTGAATCTATCAACAAGACCAGGAGTTGGTTCTTTGAAAAGGTAAATAAATGACAAACTAATAGCAAAGCTAACAAAGGAAAAGAAAAGATGTAGACAATACAAACAAGAGATTTAAGGGGAAATGGCACAACAGAACGAACTGAAATAAAAAGATTAACAATGGAATAGTAGGGAAAACTATACTCAAACACATAGGAAAACCTAGAAGAAATAGACAAATATCTAGAAACTCATAATATATCCAAACTGATCCAGACTGAAGTAGGACACCTGAACAGATCCATTACAAAGGAAGAAATTTAACAGGTCATAAAACAACTTCTAACTAAAAGAAGGCTTGGATCAGATGGTTTTACTAGAGAATTCTATCAAATATACAAAGAAGAACTGTCACCAACTCTACATAAAGTATTTCAGAAAATGGAAAAAGATGGGCTACTCCCAGACTTGAAGTAAATATAACCCTAATACCAAAGTCAGATAAAAACAAGGATGCTTTTGGCAGAATGTTGAATGATCCAGGAAGTATTAAAAGAAGAAGGAAAGAATATACTGAGCCCCTGTATCGAAGGGAATTGGAAGACACAGAAGAATTTCATGAAACAACATATGAGCAAGAGCCTACGGTGATGAAAGAAGAAGTTTAGGCTGCTTTGAAGGA
>NW_006399823.1:2103014-2103521 GCF_000299155.1 Elephantulus edwardii
GCAAATGACTCCTTGGCACATAACAACAACAACAGCATGTTATTGCTGCTGTTTTTTTATGTGTCATGGAGTCAGAACCAACTCAAAGCTGATCCTATAGCAGATTTTCAAAAGTAGTAAATTACACAAGAGATTTCCCATGTTTCTCCCATGGAGCAGCTAGTAGATTCGAACTACATGCCTTTGGGTTGACAGTGCAGCCTTGTTTTTCCTAGTCTCATAAATTTTCTGCCTGACTCTGTCTTAGTTATCTGGTATTGCTGTAAGAGAAATGACATAAGTGAATGGGTTTAACAAACAAATGTCTTTTTTCATCGTTTAGGAGGGTAGAAATCCACAGGGTGCCGGTCCTAGAGAATGGCTTTCTGGCTCTCTGAGCTCTAGGAGGAAAGTCTTAGTCTCCTATCAACATTCGTGGGTATAGCACTCCTTGGAGATCTCCATATCTTGGTCTTTCCTGTGTGAAGTTTCTCAGCATCAGACTTGGGTTTAAAAATTCCTCTTTTG
>NW_006399823.1:2105057-2107060 GCF_000299155.1 Elephantulus edwardii
GGAATATTTGTGAAAAATATACTAAACAATATGATATGTCCAAACAGACCCTTAGTGGCTATAAGGCCCCACTGGCCACAACAGGTGTAAACCCCTGATAAGGCAAAATGACTTGTTACTACCCATGTTGCCAAAGGAACACAACTAGTATAGAACAAGATTGCTCAATCCCACGTTGTTTTGGAACTAATGTGATTGGTTATACAACTTGTTTTGAAACTAATATGGTCAGTAAAACCCGAAGTTTAAATATTGTTATTCATAATATTATTGGTTGAATATAATGTAATAAACAAGGTTTGAGTGTTAGTGGCTGAAAACAATGTAACACCTCTAAATGTATATAAACTGAGATCCCAACTAAAATTTCACTTCTGCTGAAGACAATAATGATCTGAAAACCTGAAGGCTCTTTTAAGAGCCAAAGACCCAAAGGCTCTTTTCAGAGCTGAAGACTCTGGCCACACCAATGACTGCGAGCTGCTCACCCTGGCCACACTGGTGACTGTGAGCTGCTGACCCTGGCCACACCGGTGGCTGTAAACTGCTGAACTACCTGAGGACCCTAATTGCACAAGCGGCCATGACAGGCCAAAGAAGGATATGAGTTGGGCTCCCAGAGGTGAGTGTTCTCCACTACTAATGAATCAATATGTTGTGACAAATGTATAAATTGCAATGTTGATAAGTTGCAATTAACTGTTTAATGCTTGCTATGAATAAATGAATCAATATGTTGTGATGAATTTATGAATTGCAATGCAGATAAATGGCAATTGATTATTGCTATGAATTAATGGATTCATTAATCAATAAATTGTAATTGGCTTTTGTAATGTGTCTGTGAATAATTAATAAGGGCTCAAGGCTTGTGATAGGTGGGTGCAGATTCCTTTTCTTACTTTAATTGTAAAGCAAAATCTGGAATGGAAAGTCCAACACTCCTGAAAAAGTGACCACTGTAAGAAGAACATCAATACAAAAGAATATTGGTGTTCATGCCTGTGATACTTCCCATTAGTTATAACCTTTGCATTTCCTAGCCTAACAAAGTGAAACCAGAATGATTGTTGGAGGCAAAGGTGATGAAACTCTGATCCACATACTTTGGGCATGTTGTCAGGAGTACCTAGTCCTTGGAGAGGAACATCATGCTTGGAAAGGTGGAGAATCAACACAAGAGGAGAAGATCCTCAAGAAGATGGACTGATACAATGACTGCAGCAACGGGGTAAAGCATCTCAGGGATGGTAAAGTATGTTCAGAAAGTGCTATAAGTCACAGATAACTTGTTGAGACATAACAACCACAACCAACAACACAACAATGCTTGGCAATGCTAAGACACTTTATCATTATCTTAATACTGCACATCTTCATGAAATAACTTTCTCTTCCATAGAATTTCCTTTTCTTTCCTTTCTGGAGATTGATTTCTCTTTCCTTAAGTCTGTGCTTTGCTTCAATTGTAGGATAAACACCTTTCTATTTTTAAATGGAAAATGACATTCTTTCAAAGGCAGTGGGATTCATACTAATTCTGATTTCATACTTCCACTCTGTCTTCCTGGTTATCAGCAACATCTTGGTATCTGTAAAGAATGTATTTTTCCCTGTTGCATTATATCTTTGCATTATACCATTCAATTAACCTTAAACTGAGCAAGAAGGCTCTTGTCCTCTGGAGGGGGGAAATCTCAAAAGCAATGCTTTATTTCTGAAAAACAAAAATGAAGTGGTAGACATAGCACTCCCTAACCTGAAAACCTACTACACAACCAAAACAGCATGGTGCTGGTACAATGTCAGGCATATAGACCAGTGAAATGACGTGAAAACCCAGAAATGGACGCAGCTATCTATGATCAACTGATATTCAACAAGGAAGTAAAACCTATCAAATGGAGAAATGACACCTCTTCAACAAAATGGTGCTGGCAAAATAGGATTTCTATCTGCAGAAAGCGGAAACAGGATCCACATCTTATATCATACACAAAAAA
>NW_006399823.1:2107765-2119680 GCF_000299155.1 Elephantulus edwardii
GTATAAAGAAACTACCAACTAAAGCCAAAAAAGCACAATCAAGAGAGGAAAAAATTGATAAATGGAACCTTCTGAAGATTAAGTTCCTGTGCACATCAAAATATTCTACAGTAAGGTGAAAAGAAAACCTACTGACTGGGGGAAAAAACCCAAACATTTGGTAATACCATTTCAGACAAGGTCCTCCTATTGAAAGTTAACAGAATCCTACAGTGACTCGACAATAAAAAGACTGATAACACAATTACAAAATGGGCAAAAGACATATAAAGATTTTTCACAAAGGAAGATACTCAGGTGGCCAACAGACACATGAAGAAATGCTTTAAATCACTGGCAATAAGAGAGATGCAAATCAAAACCACAATGAGATATCACCTCCCTCCAAAAGAGGTGGCAAAGTTTAACAGGACAAGTAATACAAGTTAGAGAGGATATGGAGAGATAGGAACTCTAATACATTGTTGGTGGAATTGTAAAATGGTACAACCACTCTGGAAGGCAGTTTGGTATTTCTTCAGAAAGCTGACCATAGAAATTCCATTTGACTCAGCTATTCTACTGCTTGGAATATATTGTGAGAAAATGAGAAATGAGGCGCAAATAGAGACTTGTACACTAATGTTCATAGCAGTATTATTCACCATTGAAAGAACATGGAAACAGCCCAATTGTCCAATCACAATCAAATGGATTGAGAAATTATGGTACATTCACATGATGGAATACTACCTGGGAGCAATAATTTCATAAATCACTTTCTAATTTGGAAGGGACTGGAGAGCATTATGCTGAGTGAACTAACTCAACCCCATAAAGACAAATACTGTATAAGACCATTATTGAAGAAAATGTATGAAGATCCATGGTGGGAAGGATGGGAGTAGAGGGATGTGGATAGGGGGTGGGGGTCACACAATTTGACGGAGGGAGGGAGGGGATAGGTCAAGGAAGTGAGAAGGATTCAGTGTGAAAAACAATGTGTGAGAATTTTGGAAATAAACCAGCATAAAATTTTAAAAAAAATTTCCTTTTTTTAATGCTGTATTTCTTGCCTAAATACAAAACTACAATGTACAAAAGGATATAAAACATGACCATCCTGGAGAGGATGAAATCAGGCTGCTCCTCGGAGGTAAGGAATTTGAAGCTGCATCTCACATATTTTGGGCATGTTCCAAGGAAGGACCAGTCCTTGAAGGGGAACATCATGCTTGGAAGGATGGAGGGACAGTACAAGAGAGGATGACCCTGGTTGAGATGGATTTACTCAGTGACTGGGATAATGGGGGTAGGTGTGTCAGAAACAATGAAATTAGCTCAAGATAGAGAAGGGTTCAGAGCTGTTGTGCACAGGTCACTATGAGTCAGAGTCTACTGGACAGCAAATAACAACAACAACAACAACATAGTTCCTTTTGGAAAAATTAATATTGTACTCTCCTCCTATCTGTCCCCAGAGGACCACAAGGATAGACTTAACAGTTGTTAAGGAATGAAAAATACATTGCTCATTATAGGCATGGCAGAGCCTTGCCCTGTATGGTGTAGCCCAGTTGACAGCCATAGAAGTTTTTATTTGATTCATATGTGAGCATTTAATTGTAGGTTCTTATTAAAACATTCAGCACAGAAAGTTGATATGGGTGGATGATAGCAAACCTGTTAAGTCACGAAGGCTGGAGGCTGAACAAAAATTTGAGAAAAAAATACAGCAAAAACAAACAGGTGTCAATGGATTGTCTTCAAAACGAATAGTGCGTCATGCTTTTAATCTGTCTCTGCAGCCCTGCTCCAGCAAATGTTTTAAAGGGATCTTGCCAATCACTAAAATTTCACTAACAAATAATATTTTTTTTTAATTAAGAACACTTTAAAATTTTTACCAGCTTTTCTATATTGCCAATTTGTGCATGCTTTGCAAATCCTGACATTTACTGCAAGGATTAAACTACATTTTAAAAAATCTACTTTATGCCTATTTATATTCCGTTACTATGTTAATCATCTGACTCCAACATCCATTGAACTTCAAAAAATAATTTTTACATTTTAAAGTTAGGTTAGACAATCTTCTCTGATTACTCTTATGTTAACAAAAAAATGGAGCTATATTTTACATCTACTTTTGTATGGAAAAGTAAGTGTCAAGAGATCAAATTCTATTTTTAACAATGACCATGGGATAGTACTTAAATTAAACTTATATATTCATTTTGAAAGATGTGCCATCTTTAAACACTGATTCCTATCATTAGTTGGTATTTATGTTGTCCCATTTACTCATGTTGCAGTATGTTCAGCAGTAGGATTTTGGCATTAGTAGAGTGTACATATTTACTTATAAATACA
Organism: Elephantulus edwardii; assembly: GCF_000299155.1. Classification (NCBI taxonomy): domain Eukaryota; kingdom Metazoa; phylum Chordata; class Mammalia; order Macroscelidea; family Macroscelididae; genus Elephantulus; species Elephantulus edwardii. The sequence continues at coordinate 2,110,118 of NW_006399823.1, forward strand.
TTTAAAAGGTACATTATATCATTTATTTCACTCAGATGGCAGTCTTTCTCTCCAATATAGTTCACATTTCATTTGCCTCATATACATGCAACAGATGGATTTGAATTATAATGTAAGCAAAGAATATTAAATATGTCATGGACTGCCTGAAAAATCAACAAAGCTTTCTTGGAAAAAATACAGACAGACAGTTTTTTAGAAGCAAAAATAGTGAGACCTTGTTTCATGTACTTTGGGTATGTTGCCATAAAAGGCTAACGTTAGAGAAGAATAACCTGCTTGGTAAAGCAGAGGATCAAGGAAGAAGAGGAAGACCTTCAACAAGTTGGATCAATGCAGAGGCTTTATCAATTGTCTCAAACAAATGGCAACAGGTATGAAGATTGCAAAAGACCAGTTCATGTTTCATTCCCTTAGATACAGGATCTCTATGTTCTGCTCTGAGGACACCTACCAACAGCAGTAACAAGAATTTATAGCAGTCTTTGGTAGCACAAATGGCAAACAACTCAGATCCTAACCTAAAAATTGACATTTCAAAGAAATCTAGAGACTCCTCGGGGGCGGGGGGGGAAGCTTAGTGATATGCCTCTCAAAAGTTGCAGCTGTTAAAAAGTCTACAGCGCACAGCTGTACTCAACAATTTATGGAATAGTAGTGAGTCAGAATCAGCAAGAAGGCAACTGGTAATAAGTGTATAATCCTATATTTTTAAAATATCATGACGTTGAATAAAAAGTTTCAAAGTGAAAAATTTACTTGAGAAGAAGGAATATCATCAAAAGATTTATCCTCTTGCTTATATCCAGAAATGATGACTTAACACTGTATTTACCTATACAGAATATGCGTCTTTTGTTCTACTGGGCGTAGCAACCAGATTGAAAGGTCATTTTACACTTTTATTATACTATTAATAAGATTAAAAAATAAAGTATAAACTCTATTATTTTCTTGGATTGCAAAGGAAACAGTCAGTGAGAGAGATCAGGGTCTGTTTTCTTTTACTTTTCAAGATTGGAGATTGGAGAAAATAGCGTGACAAACTTCTTTCCATACCTCCAGCATATAAAAGAGCTCAGTTTCAGATTGGACATTCAGTTACATCTCAAGGTTTCCAAGACTGACGTTAAAAATCCCCATTTTCTAAGAAAGGTTAGTACGTGAACTTTTTCTTATGGGATCTCTATTTATTGATGAAATGTATAAATGTTCAAGAATTATTTTCTTGTATTTCTGGCCAAATTCATGTCTACATACATTATCTATTACTTATTTTTCCTTTAGTCAAGTGGCGTCTTTGGCTAAATGTGTGAGCAAATTGTTGAGAGTTATAAAAGTGATTATAAGAGACACAGTCCACTCATTTCTGTAACATGAAAAAGGGAGGAGAATGGGAAAATATTTTTATTCATAATAAGTGGTGTTCAAGACATTTTCATAGAAATATTGAATTGGAAAATGTTGGGTCATCTATAGTTAAACAGTATTTTTTTTTTTTTTAGAAATCCATTTTATCAAATTAGGAAGTGTTTGATAATGAGATGATAGATAAGGCTTAAGAAATGTAGTTTTTCTCAAAGCCTGTGAAATATCTCCATCATTGACCCTTTGGTTTGTCCAGGTCTTGCTCTTTGGCCTCCAAATGTCTTGCAAAGAGAATTATCTAAATGTGTATACTTGGTTTGTTATTTGGGCAGATTTATAATTTTGTTACTACTTAATTGTTGTAATCATGAGAGACCACAGAAATATATTCACTCAAGATTTCCCATTCAAAAAGATGCAATATTAGAAACATGTATCCTTCTACATCTCACGACTGCATTATTTCAATACTATTTCTTTCACTGAACGAGGAAAGAATGTGTTAAATCCTAAATAATTTTCTATTATCTTTATGCAAAGATAAAATTGTATGTGCGTTTCAGGTTGGACACAAGGATCAGCAATGCCTGAAGTAAGTATTGATTGGCTGGATGAGTGTCAGAGGCATCGTTTAGATGAATTGTTGTTGATGAAAACAATAAGGTTATTGGTCCAGAAACCAAGAGGAATTTCCACCTGAATGAAAATATAGAGAAAGGTAGTGTGGATATTTTGGCTATATTTTATCCTTTCTTGCATGAACTGACAATGGTGCTTCACTCTCTTTGCTGTCTTATAGTAACCAACATGTAGTTGATCCTCCAACAGGTTTTTGGATATTGTAAGTCACAAAGGAGATTGTCTGTCTTTCTCCTGTGGTGAATTCAAAGCAGCAGGAAGGTACCACTGAGATTAGCCTCCCAGTTCTCTGGGGACAGACAAGGCCACCAGCTTCCTGATAGAGATGTAAACAGGTATAAAATCAAACATTTATGATAGGGGACACTTCCAATCACCTAGTGTTCTTATTAATTGTCATCTTTAGGAGAAAGCTCAGAAAGAGATTAAGTTACGTTTGCTTAGCTTGAACAGATATGTTTTCATTAGATGGAGCCACGGCAATGCCAGGCTGGACGTTCAGTGCTTCTCTAACTTTTACACAGTAGACACACAATGGATTTTTCTGCTGGAAGCATTTGTTTGTGACAGACAGAGCTCGAGCTCAGGAAGGAAAACTAATTACTCTACTGACTCAGTATTTGTGGGTTCACATGAACAGGTATTTATTTCCTCAGGACTGCTGCACCGAGCCTTCAGTGTTCTCTTATTCTACATGGAGAATAAAGTCTTAATTCAACAGAGAGCAGACATGAAAGTTACTTTTCCTGGTGAGTCTTCAAATTATAATTTACTTTCCAAACCACACCTTGTTGACATGATTAGACTTTAATGTATCTGAGAAATAAATTCTCAGAAACGAGGGCCATAATCCAGGTTTCACTTTATTAAATAGCTGTTTCCTCCCTGAGATAATAGATAGTATGGACATGACCTTAAAATGAGAGGGGATGGGGAAAGATTCAACCAATTGCCATCAAATCATTTCAGAGTTACGGTGATATTCTGTAAAGCAGAAGAGAATCTTGTTGAATGGCTTATTTTTTCGGATCACTAGTCCTTTCTCCTCAGGCATGTGTCGGAGAACTTATACCATTAACCTTTTGTACCAGCAATCATGTGCATAGTAGGTCTTATCTAAGGATTTAGATGATTAGGATAAATAACATTTGGCATAAAAATAGTGTTATAATGGCAAAAATAATTACCCAGACTTAGTGTTATATATTCTCCCACACTTTCATTTTTCTCCCATGGAAGATAAAATTGGATTTGAACTGCCAGAGGGGCACAAACATAGCATCACAAATCCTTCCAGACTAGGCCACCAGAGCCCCCTGACAGAGATGTGCCATTGAGTACTATCAAGTTAGAATAGATCTGTAGCTGAGCATCCAGCTGGTGTTCAGAGGCAGTTAATTATACAAGAGGATATTTCCCATCTTTCTCTTGTGAAACAGCTGGTGGAATCGAGCCAAATGCTTTCAGGATTGCAGCATAGGTTTTTACCAGCGCTTCCTAAACAGGAATATATTGTTGTTGTTGTGCACCATGGAGTCAGGACTGACCCTCCAGCGGGTTTTCAGAGGTAGTAAATCACATGGGAGAAGATTGTCTATCCTTCTTTCAGGACAGAGATATGTATTGTTGCCTGGCATAGAAAACTGTGGCAATGAAAATTCTTCTGTTTATTGTCCCTATATTTGAGCTTCTTTGGCTCACAGAAATTTTCAGTGTCTGAAAAGAAATAGAAAGAGGTTTAGTGAGGAGTCTGTTCCCTACTTTCATCGTAAATAGTATTGCCATTACTGAAGTAGAGTCAAAGAAGTTTACAAAGGTATTAAGCCTGAAAATCTTTCTGTACAACTTCAAACAAGATAACCCTTCTTTTGGAATATGAGTCTGGCCTCCTCAGATCCATCCCAAGCCCTGCACACACTGACATGTTCCTCTTCCTCCTAAATTAGGCTGTGTTGGATAATTTTTGTGTGTGTGTGTGTGTTGGATAATTTCTAGGGCTGATTGCTATTCTAACAGTTTTAAAATAATGTAACAAGACATATATTAACTAACTTTCAATCAGTGGTAGTGTAGTAAGTATCAGTTGTACAGTAAAGACAATCCATTCTTAAGAAGAGCTCAATGGAATGTACTTGGGGCGGTGGGAGGGGTGCAGGGGGATTGTGTACCAGGGAGGGAGTCTTTCTTTTACTTTTGAAAGAGAGGAGCAAACTGGGGGGCGGAGGGAAAGGGCTGGGCGGGTAGAGAAGTGCAGCAATGAATGAACGGAAATCCAAATTCTCTGTAAATGTTCATTAAAATTATTAAAAAAAATTTTTAAAAAGGCAGTTTACCATGACACTCTAAGAAAAAAAATTAAGAGCTCAGTGACATAATGGCCACCACATTCATCTTCTCAGATCAAATTTGTTGCCATGAGTATCCAAGTACAATTGTGCTACATGGGGGTTTTTATGGCTAATCTTTCAGAAGATGATCATACTTCCCTTCTTAGGTTCTGTGGTGTGAACTAGAGTCTCCAACCTTTTAATTAGGAACTGTCTGTATTAACAATTTGTACCACCAAAGGATCCTATCTTGTTGATACCCAAAAACTCTCACAGCCCATAAATGCTACAGAGAGCAGAATTCTCACAGAACACTCAAAACAAATCCTAGTTCTTGGTCTTCATCCAGGCTACACTTCAGATGATTCCATCTTTATCTTGAGAATCTGTGTTTTTATTTAATATATTCAGTCTACAGGTCGCAGTGTACAGTTCACTGTATGGTAATGACAGTTCATGAGGTACTTTCTATGTTCATTCTCTCTAGGGTATTACAGTGATTCTTGCTCTTGTCACCCTTTATATACCCCGCTGGAACTGGAAGAGCAAGATGCCATTGGAGTCAAGAGAGCAGCCCTGAGGAGGATGCAGGCCGAGCTGGGGATTCCTCCTGGACAGGTACCTGATATCTGCCTAGAATACACTGATGTAGCGAGTAGGTGGCATTCAAAGAAAAGGGAACAAGAATTCCACAACCAGATTTGTGTTGTTGGCCTCATAAAGATGCTGTTACATATAAGAGACATATCTATTAGTTCTAGGTAGAGTTGAGCTTGTTTAGGAATCAATCTTTGTAAAACAACAAGAAAGAAGGTATTCAGATTTTAAATTAATAAAACGTTCTAATGGAATTTTAACACCTTTATTCCTTTAAGAAGATGATTGAGAAAGAAAATGAATATTTTCTTGGCAAAGATTTCCAGTTCATATCGAGGGAAGAGATAGTCTTTAAAGTATGACACAGACTGATAAATTGACACAAAAGCAATACCAAAACAGATTACTACACTGTTTTCAACCTACAAGTTTAGTGATCATTAACTAAGTTTAGATAATTAACTCTTTTGAGTGAAAATATATCTATCTCTACATTCTGTGTTTTCTATATGTGGTTGTGTCTACATCCTGTATTTTCAACATTAGTGTTGTTCATTTACATTCCATAAATTTTTGTCATAGGTTTCTGTTGAAGACATTTTGCCCATGCCAATCTATCATCACAAAGCAAAATCAGATGCAAATTGGGGAGAACATGAGATTTGTTATCTTCTGCTTATTAAAAAGAATGTTCCTCTGAATCCAGATCTGAGTGAAGCAAAAAGTGTGTCCTACATGAACAAGGAAGAGTTACAAGAGCTGCCGGATAAAGGAGCCAGAGGAGAAGTGAAAGTGGCCCCTTGGTTGAGAACCATAGCAGAGAAGTGTCTACCTAAGTGGTGGGATCACTTAGATGATATAACACAATTTGTTGAGCTTGATAAAATACACAGAGTGTAAGAGCATGACAAGAATTAACCTTAAATATTGTACTCAGATAAAAAGCACCAAGAATGGTACAACAGAAATATTTTACTTATTATTAGCATGGATGAAAGAATCTTTATTAAATCTGACAAATATTTTTTAAAACTAATACATTATAAATATGATTATGCATTCCAAGGACATAAAATTATACTAAAATTAAAAATCCATCAATTTAGTTTATCAAATCTATAGTACAATAGAGAAAACTAGTTTATAAGTTTCTGATATGCACAAAAATATTTAGCACACTTTCATAAATCAAAAACCAAACCAAAGTATCTTAGGACTAGAGGGGAACATTCTTGATTAAATAAAAAGTTGGTAGGAAAAAACCCTCTAAGTGATATACTATATGAGAAATTCTAAAGAGACCCCAAAATGGCTACACTTATGTTAAGCCAGCTGAGTTCTTACTAGATTTATTTTTCTAGTTTCTTTTAGGAGCACAAGCTGACACTTTTTCTTACTATTTTTAACCACTTAGAAAAAGAAATCAAGCAGGTGATGATTTTTTCGGTTAGCATTGTTTGTTCTTAGCATTTTCTGTTAGCCTATATAATCTTTCATTTACCTGTATGCAGGGGACTGTTTATGTAAGGACAAAAAATAGCTACTTCTTCCCACTTTAGCAGAATCTTTTTGCGGGCTGGCCATCTCCACATCCTTGCTATACTGTTTTCCCGGGTTAGTAAGTTTTCCTTTTCTAATAAACTGAAGATAGTAATGTCTCTTAGTCTGTCTCCTGGTCAGTTTTTTGGTCTGTCTGCAAACACAGTCTCTGAAGGACTATTCCTCTGGGTATCGAACCCCAACACATGCTTAAAGGGGAAATGTTGAAAGTTTACCCTTTGATGAGGAGATGAAGGGACCAGCTGCGATACAAGAGTTGTTATCAGGTTTAGGCAAATGCAGGTGAAGGTGACTCTCATACACCATAGTTTGTGGCAGCCATACACTTCTTTAGTGATTTAGCAAACCAAAGAGATTGTGTGCTTATGGAACTTCCAATCAGCTGAAAGGACATTCTTACTGTATGACTGTATGCTATTATAAAACTAAGTAAATGGAATCTTGATTCAAATCCCTCTGTCTTTTGGTTGAACTTGTGCTTCACAAAACTTATTCTGCCCTGCTGTCCTTTCCTTCAACATCATATTAGAAATCCTTCTATTAAGATAAAATAGGAGAGGAATAATTGTGTAAAGATGAAAAGAAATACAACTGTAAATATCTTCCACCATAAGGCTATGCATGCAGAAAATGAAAACAATACCAATTAAAATAAGCAACAATACTGCATTTTTAAGCAAATAACCTGAGCTTTTTGCAGTGTTTGCTAACTATGTTTTCTCCCTTTAAGGGTTTTCATAAGCACTGTTGTAAGATTTTTACATGTTGTTGTTGTTGTTGTTAGGTGCCGTTGAGTCTAGTACGACTGAGCGTGACCCTATGTTTGTTACACAAGCTCATAAAAACACCTTTTGTAGGGGAAGGGACCACTGCCAAACTCTAGAAAGCTATGGTTATTTGCATAAAAAGTTATAGAAAATAAATTTAGTGAAGTTGTTCAAAACATGTCCAAATACACAAATGTCGCATTTCCTTGACAACTTAGTTGAAATGTACTAATTCCTTGAAATGTACAATTCACTTAATATGAAATAGATGTTTTTCCTTGCCTGCCTCTGGAAACTCTATGAACAGTGCTCAGGTTTTTCATTCCTAGGGTCGCTATGAGTCCTCTACGACTCGACGGCACTTAACAACAACAACAATAACAACATATTTTCAAGTGATTTACACTTTTGGAAATCTCAATGGAGTCAGTTATGAGCCAGTTTTAACTTGATGGTAGTGTGTGGGTGAATGACATAAAATTGCATTTCTCATACCTTAAATACAAAATTTGATATAACCACGTGGTAGTCATTGGTGATGTTATGCAGCAACAGTAACAGTTCATATCCTAAATTCGACTAGGAAAAGTTGGGTATTCCAGAGAATGCTTCAGAAAAAGTTACATGGATCGTGCTTGTTTCATACACTCATAAGCTCCTGGCCATTATGATGCAAGGATTTTACAGAAGAACTTGCAGTAGTAAAAAAAAAAACCAAAAAACAAAAAACAACTCCTTTGCAATTACTATCGGATAACAAGTGTTAAGAGAGCTGCAGGAAGGGAAAACAACTTCATAGAAGACATGACTTCCAGAGACGAGAATACAAAGAATACAGGCAGAGGGCTAAGTCGACTAGATGCACTTGCACTGTGTAAGGCCCTGGAGCAACTAGTTTGGTCCCGGTTTATGCAGTGTTCTCATGGATTTAAACCCATGCTGTTAGTATGCTTTGAACCAGAGGTAAAAATATTTTGGTGGGGTTTCCTCTGGAGATTCACTGTGTCTATTAAAAAAAAAAAATACCACTGTTGAGCAGTCTGTTTTGAATATTCAATACAAAAATTATTTTTCTCCAAACCTGAGGTACCAGACCAACCACTTAAATGCAAAAGCTTTCATATGCCATTTGTACAATTGATGAGAAGTAGTTAGAAGAAAGATGCTATGATTTGTTTCAAAACTATACTTTAACATCATTCTTAAAAGTCAAGCAGTGTGTGAATATTATGGCTGGACTTTTGAAAATAGGTGAGCTGATTAATTTTTTAAAAATTTTTCTTTAAAAAAATTTTTTTTCTTTAAAGAACGTTTGCAACTTTGACAGAACATCTCCTAGGTATTCATTCTGTAGTTTTGCAAGCCCCAAAATGTGCATGAAATTGGCTTTGAGTATATGAATAGAGAACTTCTCTGGCATGGTTTTGCTGAGTTGCTGATTTTTCTCTTATCACTTATTAACGTCCAAAATTGAAAGCCAAGTTATCTTCATGGTGTATTACTCTTACTGGTGCTCCTAATAGTGACAATGCTACCAGTGGCAAAGAATGTTTTTTATGTGGAGAGTGGCCCATCATGCCTCATATTATAGCATGTGAACATATCATCTGTTACTACTCTATTAAGAGCAATTTCTTCTTTGACATGTATTTTACTTGTTCTAAGTGTGTCACACATAACAACAACAAGTGTGGTACAGAAGTGCACAGTTTGCAGCCTCGAAAATCAGGAATTGAAATGTCAGAAGTGAATCCTATATAAAAACTAAAATCGTTTCTCTTAAGTAAAGATGTATTATGTTTAATTCTTCATATTAGTCATCCTAAGTAGAGTATTTGGATGTCTGTTATGACAGGGTGGATATGCCTCTTAGCCACTGTTCCTTTCTAAGCATAACAAACTGCTAATCCTCAGAAATCATATGATTGTTAAGGTATTTTTAAATTTCATTTTCAAATTTTAATTTCAAGCATGATTTATAGTTTTTGTCATGTGACTATTAAGAATGTTCTTTCATTTTACTACTTTTCTGGAAAGGGGTTGAATTATAAAAAGAAAATATTCTGAAAACTCTGAAAAAAACCCAAAACCCCACAATAACAGTTCACTCAAAGTCAAACTCATTGCCATCTAATTGGAAATGGCTCATAGTTGACCTTCTAGTAGGTTTTCTGAGGTTGTAAATCATAACAGAAAATTGCCCATGTTCACCACAACAAGATAAAGGTAAAGAATCCAATAGAAAAATGGGCACAGGATATGAACAGGCACTTCACCGAAGACGACATTCAGATGGCTAACAAAC
>NW_006399823.1:2119969-2120830 GCF_000299155.1 Elephantulus edwardii
GATATCTCATAGTTGTTTTGATTTGCATCTCTCTTAGAGCTAGGGATTTTGAACATTTCTTCATGTGCTTGTTAGCCATCTGAATGTCTTCTTTGGTGATGTGTCTGTTCCTATCCTGTGCCCATTTTTTCTATTGGATTATTTACCTTTACCTTGTTGTGGTGACTTAATACTTCTTATAACTGGTATCCTACTAACCTTAGCAGAACAAATTATAAACACAATTGGTGTCAAAAGTAGGATTCACGACAAAGGTCCAGACTTTCTGTAACATGTGTCTTTAGAGAAAAAGGGGTAAACAAAAAAAAAGAAAAAAAACCAACACAAAACAACCCTTTTGTTTCCGGATGGGTTAAGGAAATTTTATTTCTGTTTTGTGCCTATAAGTTGCTTGTGACTCATACTGACCCTATGTACAATAGCCCTGACCCCTGCTCTATCTTGAGCCAACTTCATTGTTTCTGACACACCTACCTCCTTATCCCAGTCACTGAGTCAGTCCATCTCACCCAGGGTCTTACTCTCTCGCACTGTCCCTCCACCCTTCCAAGTAAGGAGGGACAGGTCTCTTTTTGCAACAAACCTAAAGTATGGCAGATAAGCCTCAAAATCCTTGCCTTTAAGGAGCAGCCTTGTTTCACCTTCTCAAGGTTTGATCTGTTTGTTCTCTTAGCTGTCCCTAGTCTATTTAATACTATTCTCTTAGCAGACCATGGTCTATTCAATACTCTTCTCTAGCACCACAACTCAATTCTTTTTTCCCCCCACATATATGCTTATGTCTTTTTGTAGTTTAAATATTTTTTTGCCTTTTTAAAAATTTTAATAATTTTAACGAACATTTACAGAAATTTTGGATTT
>NW_006399823.1:2122011-2127288 GCF_000299155.1 Elephantulus edwardii
CTCCCCCCACCAACCAATTTCTGCAGCTCTGCAACTGCATCCCTGCCCATCCTCACTCACCCTTCTGCCCCCAACCTTCGCCTCCTGGTACCCCCAATATGTTTTTTTCCCAATAAAAAAATTATTTTGTTTTTGCTATCAGTGGTGACAGCATATGTAAGAGAAAAGAATGTTGGAACTAAGATGGCTGAAATAAAAGTCCTACTAGGACCTAAAAATCCCTCTTATCTCAGGCTCTACCTGGAAAGAAAAAAACCAACCAACCAACCATGTGGGAGCAACTAGAAATACCTCTCCATGCTGTGGTTACAAAAACAGCAGTCTGGGAGTCTGATGGACAGGATCAATAAACTATTGTAACCAGAAGATATAGCATAAAGAAAATGCATACATTTGTAGATCATTACCAGCAGTTTCCTAAAGAACTATTTCTAAAATGGCTTATAAGAGTGGTGAAATTAGGGCCAGCATCTGTTGTTCTGAATGCCTCAGAATGGAAAAGCATGTTTGGGTTAATGAGAGACCCACTATTATCTATGCAATAGCCATAAAAGACATTGCAAGATACAGTCACACAACAGATTAACCCTGAGGAGCTGATTAGCTTGGAGGAGTAGATTGTTGTTGCTATGTGTAGGGAGTCGCTCCATGTGGGGTGAAGACTGTGCTAAGAAGCCAGTTGGTCTGAAACACAGGAAGAAGTATGGACTCCTAAATTTGCAGCTGATGCCCATCGGGACCTAGCAACTGATGACGGGAGATGAGGTGACCAGAACCCAAGGAGATAAAGATGTTTCATGCTCTGAGCTGCTGCTGATTGCTGTATTATGATGGTGTGTTCTTGACTGGAATTTGTTTATGGATGCAGACGCTAAATGTTCCAACTGGAGCAGAAGATTCTTCTGAGAAAGGAACATGCTTGATTCTTCAGAGTACTGGTTTCATAGGGATTGGCAAATCAGAAATTGGCTATCTGAGATGGGGTAGATTAAGGCATGAGGCATGTAGTTGCTGGCATGCTTTCATAAATACAGTGCTTATTAAAAGTGGAAATCTGATTCTTCAAGTGTGAGGATGACAGCTAGGAAAGCCAGGGTGCGGTATCTGGGTGTCTAAGGTTTATAATTCAGAATCTCTTTCAATCTTTGTTTAGTTTGTGGTGAAGTATTAATTGTATTAAGAAGAGAGGATTAGGATGGGATATAAATCCAACTCTACTCAGGGTTTATATAAGTTCATCAGACCTCAATGCTAAGTCTCTGTTGCTCTTTTGAGGTGCTTACTCCCCTGGAACACAGAATTCAGCGGCACTGCAACTGACAATCTGTAGGATCCTGGCCCATCGCCTACTGGACTCTGCAACAATGGTCCACAACACTCAGTTGCCAGCCAGCTGGGCCACAAATGACAGTCTACAGGATCCTGACCTACTGCTCACCAGTTTTTGCAAAACCAATATGCATACCTGTGTTCACGTGAGTCATTCCCCTGAAGGGTCTGAACCTCTGAGAGACCTTCTTATGAACCAACAAACCCAAGGAACACAGAGGAGCTAGAGAACTGGACAAAGAAGAAGCTGTTGATGCGGTAAATCATGGATTTATATAGCAGGTCAAGCATTTGGGACAAAATTGACTCAACCCTTCTTATAATTTGTTTGCTATTAATCTTAGCAGAATTAATTGTAACAACACCATCTATCATATTGCCTAAGAGTCCAGTGCTGAGGATTTTCATTTTCTTTATATTGAGATTCAATCCATAGTGTTTTACATATAGATTGAAAAGGTGTAGAGACAGGATGCATACCTGACACAGTCCTTTCCTGATTTTGAACCATGCAGTGTTTCCTTACTCTGTTCTGAGGTCTGCTTCCAGGTGCGAGTATAAGTCTCACACAAGCACAATCAAGTGTTCTGGGATTCCCATTCTTCCCAAGGGTAATCACAATTTGTTGTGATCCACACAGTCAAATGCCTTAGCACACTCAATGCAGCACAGATAAGATATTCCTCTGGTACTCTTTGCTTTTCAGCCTATATGTAGAACAAATCTTTCAGGAGGTTGGGCTTTATGAGGAATGTAGCATCAGGATTGGAGGAAAACTCATCAACAACCTACATTATGCAGATGACACAACCTTGCTTGCTGAAACTGAGGACCTGAAGTCCTTGCTGCAGAAGGTGAAGTGCTATAGTCTTCAATACGGATTGAAGCTCAACATCAAAAAGACAAAGATTCTCACACTGGGCTGACTGGCAGCACCATAATAGATGGAGAAGAGAGGTTTTTAGTAATTACAGCTTACTTAGCCCCACAATCAACACTGTTGGTACCAGCAGTGAGGAAGTCAAAAGACAAATTGCACTGGGAAAATCTGCTGTCAGGGACCTCTCCAGAGTACTGAGAAGCAATGATGTCTAGACATTAAGGTGCATCTGAACCAGGTCACGGTCATCAACTTGATGGTGATGAATGAGAGAAGGAATTTTTTTTTTTCAAGAGAATCAATTATGACATTTAATCAGAGAAATGCAATAAAATTAATTCTATTTTTGCACTTGTTATAAAACTACAAAAGGTATTTTTGTAAAATAACAATTGCAAAGGTACCAGAATGGGTTTTGTTGTTTGTTTTTGTTTTTTTTTTAGATAGAGCAGAGAGCATAAAACAGGGGGTCAGCAGTTCTCAACTGAAGACCCCAAGTAAAAAAATATGGAACTCTTCATGAATTTGCGTGTCATCCTTGCACAGGACCCATGCTAATCTTCTCTGTATCGTTCCAATTTTAGTATATGTGCTGCCGAGGCGAGCACAGAATGGGCTTATTTTTTAATTAATATGAGTCTGACAAACAGAACTCCCATTTTCCAATTCTTTTTTTTAAATTATTTATTTTCATTTCAATGAACATCTACAGAGATTTTGGAATTTCATTCATTCATTGTTGCACCCTTCTCCCTGCCCACCCCCTCTCCCTCCCTCCCGTTTGCTCCTTTCCTTGAAAAGCAAAAGGAAAACAACCTCATTGGTATACAATCCCCCCCTCCCCGCCCCCAAATATAATTCACTCTGCAACCCTCATTCCGTACTCTTAGGATAAACATAATGCCCTAAAATATAATACTTTTAAACTCTTCTCTCCCCCATAGACTTCAATGCAGTAAACATAATTCATCCAGTTTGAGAAGGAATTTTAAGGAAGACTTAATAACTTAGTGGTAAAAACACTAAGCTGCTAGCTAGAAAGACTGGTGTTCAAAGTCACCACATACTCTTTTCAATCTTACGTATTCATTGTGCAATTCTCATATGCACATAAAGCAACTGAAAACACCATGGCTTGGGTCAAATGTCCTCAAAGTAACATCTTTGTTATTTAAAGAAGTCCCTTACCCACTGAAATACTTCATTTGATTTCTTAACTGCCCCTTGCATTGAGTGTTGATTGTAGACCCAAGTAAAATGATATCCTTGACAATTTTAATCTTTTCTCCATTTACACGATGCTGTTTATTGTGTGACAATTTTTATTTTCTTTAGGTTGAGGTGTATGTAATCCATACTAAAGTCTTTGTGCTCCATCTATAGTGCTTCAAATCTTTTTCTTTTCAGTAAGCAAGGTTATGTCATTGGCATATGATAAGTTGATGAATTTTTTTCCAATCCTGTAGCTTCATATAGTCCAGTTTCTTAGGTTATTTTTTTAGCATATAGATTTTTAAGTTGCTTAAGAAAAAATATTTTAATATTTCAACTTTAAAATTCAAGGAGTTCTAAAGAGACCTTATATGGAGATATATGGAGATCTGATGGCATAGGCCCTACCTTGTTGAGTTGCTAAAAGGCTACATACATGGTTCTGGTTCAAATCCATGAGTGGCTCTTCTAAAGGAAGATGAGTAATCTCCTCCCATTAAGATTTATACCCTTGGACTCCCAATAGAGGGCCACTGAGTCATAATCAACTTGATGGTTATGAGTGAAAAGGAATTTATAAGGGAGCCCTATTACCTAGTGGTAAAAATACTTAGCTGCTAGCCAGAATGGTTGGTGTTCAGGCTTACTAGAAGATGTCATAATCTCTCTTCTTAGATATTTGTATCCTTGGAAACTTTATGGAGTAGTTCTACTCTGTTCTAAAGAGTTGCTAAGTCATAGTTAACTTCACACCAATGGGTCTTGTTTTAGTCTGAAGGAATTACCAGTCAGAAAACATTCATAATCTCTCATTTTTAAAAGCATTCTATTAAGGAACAACAGAAAGACTCATCAACAACCTGTGCTTTGCAGATGACACAACCTTGTTTGCCAAAACTGAGGAGGACCTGAAGTGTTGGCTACCGAAGGTCAATGACTGCAGCCTTCAATATGGATTGAAGCTCAACATCAAGAAAACAAAAGATTCTCACACTGGGCCAATAAGTAGCACTACAATAGATGAGGAAGAGATTAAGATTGTTAACAATTTCATCTTTCTTAGGTTTACAATTAACACTCTTGGAATCAGCAGCCAGGAAATAAAAAAACAAACTGGATTAGGAAAAGTCAGCTGTCAGGGATCTCTCCAGAGTGCTGCAATGCAAAGATGTTAGTCTAGACACTAAGGTGTGCCTGATTCAGGCCGTGGTCTTTAGGTCTTTGCAATTACCTGTTATCCATCAGAGAGCTAGAGAATGACAAGGATGACAAAGAAGATCGATACCTTTGAGTTGTGGTGCTGGAAAAAGAGTACTGGACATATGGACTGTCAAAAGAATAAACATATCTGACCTAGAGAGAGTGAAACCAAATTGCTGTTTACAGGCAAGGATTCTGAAGTTCCATCTAATATGTTCCCAGGAGGGACCAGTCCTTGGAGAAGGACATCATGGTGGAGGGACAGCACAGAGAGGAAGACCTTGAAATGACACAGTAACTTGGGAAATAGGGGTAGGTGTGGTGGAGACAATGAGATTGGCTCAGGATATGGCAGGGTTAAGAGTTACTATAAAGAGTCACTATGAGTTCTAGGTGACTGGATGGCACCTAAAAATAATATATGTAACATGGACACTTACAAAGGATCAAATAATGGTCTAAAGCTCTACTCTAATACAGTAGGCATTAGCAACATATAGCTTTTGAACAATTAATTATGTGTCTTTCAGCCTCAAACATCCTAGAAAATGAAATTTAAAAAGTAAAATGAGCAAGCAACAAATGCTGGCGAGGTTGTGGAGAAACTGGAACCCTGATTCACTGTTGGTGGGAGTGTAAAATGGTGCAACCCCTGT
>NW_006399823.1:2127388-2133987 GCF_000299155.1 Elephantulus edwardii
ATGAAAATTAATAAAATATAATTAAAAAAAAAAGAAAGAAAATTGCCCATGTTTTCTATTAAAGTCCTTGGGGGATGGAACCATCAGAAATGGCTAGTCTTTATGCAGCAATGTAAATCTCTAGGGACTTCTCACTCTAGTTTCCCTCTAAATAAAGTGTTGTAGTTATTCATTGCCATCAGAACTAACTCATAATTGATCCTCTAACAAATTTCCAGAGG
Organism: Elephantulus edwardii; assembly: GCF_000299155.1. Classification (NCBI taxonomy): domain Eukaryota; kingdom Metazoa; phylum Chordata; class Mammalia; order Macroscelidea; family Macroscelididae; genus Elephantulus; species Elephantulus edwardii. Next base: position 2,127,610 of record NW_006399823.1, read on the forward strand.
AAAATCACTCAGAGGTGGATTCAAACCGCCTGTCTTTGAATAGGAAGTTATGCTGCCATCTCAAAGACGTGTGATTGGCATCCACCAACTGCACCACAGGAGAAAGATAGGCACTCTCCTCCCGTGAGATTTGTTGCCTCTGAAAACTCGCTGGAGAGTCAGTTACTGGTGGGGTCCGACTCTGTGACACAGACACCAACAGCCCTTCGGCTGGAGAGCTCTGGTAGCCTAGCAGCAAGAAGATGTACTGCCGAGTCAAAATTTATTCACATGGTTCCAATTCACCAGCCTCTCCTCATATTAATAATGGGCAGTGTCCTGCAAGGAACTTGGAGTCTCTGAAAACCCACTGGTGGGTCAGCTGAGTCAGTTTCAACTCAACAGCACATAACAAGAATAGCCTTTGGGTGGGTAGCTCAACACCCTACCCATGAGGCCTTAAGAGCCTTCTTTAGCTCAGATTAATTCTAGGTCTAATTCTCTCTCTTTGGTAAGTACCTTTTGGCAAGTATTTGCAAAAAAAAAAAAAATAAATAAATAAAAAGGTTAAAATGCAAATGATAAGAAAATTACTTTGTCAGAAATTTTCAAGTTTTTATACTTAAAAGTACACCATTCAAAAAGTAAAAAAAAAAAGGAGTCACAGATAAAAATGAAAGCATTTCTTTGTCATGTATCTGACAAAGAGTTTGTACCCAGAACATAAGATTCTTTTAACTTAAGAATTCTTGGGATTTGGCTTTTTACCACTGATGCTGCAGCTAAGAATTCTTCCCTCTTGGGAGGTTGGTGGATGTTAGACGCTGCTATTCTCATGCTGTCCACACTGTTTTACACACTTGAATACTCAACCAGAAAGCTGGAAAAAGCTAATTTAAAATTTATTCATTATCTAATTAAATCCTGAATACTTTTATTTCAATTAAGTCCTCTGCTACCCAGTAAATTAATTAGGTAACTTTCTTGAACAGAAAAATCTGACAGCAGGCCAGAGATATCTGTGGGCTTACTTCCTAAGAATAGGAGTTCAGGAAGAGTGCAGGGTGGAGAATGAGAGCAAGCTTCAGCAGAATATTCTTTTATTTTCTAGAGGCAAACCGCATTGCAGAGAAACTTCTCTGTCGACAGATTGGCTGCTCACATACAATCATAAAATTGGCAGATGAAGTGTTTACCTTTTTCAGAACATGTAACATGTGACCAAGATATATTAATAATAATAGATGGCTGGAATGCAAAAGCTGGAAACAGAAAAGAAAGGTCAGAAGTTGGAAAGTATGGACTTGGTGACAGCAATGAGCTGGTGATAAGATGATGGAATTTTGTACAATCCATGATTTGTTCGTCGCAAATACCTTTTATAAGAAATGCAAATGACAGCTCCGCCTCATTTACTTTGGGCTCATGGCCAGGAGAGGTCAGTCCTTGGAAAAGGACATTATGCTCAGAAGGGTAGGCGGACAGACAGCACAGGAGAGGAGGACCCAGCATGAGATAGATTGATATAGTAACTGGGACAATGGGGGTTGGTGTGCCAGAATTGAGACTGGGGAAGGAGCCTGCTGTATACATAGGGTCACTATGCACCTCAGGCGACTCAACCAATAATATTCTATGATAGGTTTGGAAGCAGAAGTGCATCCACTTCCTAAACAACATGCCTCTATGAACTTTGAATAAGTCTATGAACTTTGATAAATGTTGATAGTTGTAGAGGGGCTTCAGGACTTTTGTTCATAGGGTCGCTATGAGTCATGATCGACTTGAAGGCAATCAGCAATACCAACAAGACTGTTAACACAAACCAAAGTTAACTAATTAGACATGATGGTAGAATCATGGAAAGAAAAACACAGTAGCTTAGCTATATAGTGGGCTAAGAGCTTCTTAGGGAAAAGTCAGAGACGAGATCAAGAGCTAGCTATTCCGGGATACAAGAGAAGTTATAGAGAATATATGTTTACAAGGAAAAACAACCCGTGTAAGTATAAAAATAATACAGGGCTAAAGGTCATGGCATACAAGTAAACGCTTACCAACTGGCTTTCACTGCAGAGGTGACTGTAGCATATGTCAATGAGTCTGTTTTTTATTAGCTACACTGGAGTTAGACTCTGACTCACTCAAAGCAGGATCAGACCAATGTGAACCATAGGTTCCTATATGCTGATTTTCACAAGCAAATTACCAGGTTGTTCTTTTTGCTCCATCTCCCTCATCTAGAAGCTTCAGTGAAACCTGTTAGATATAGTAACATAAAAGCCTCTATAATAGACAGGTGGTGGCTGTGTGTGAGATATATTGACCAAGAATATAACTAGATCTTCTGCATGGAAGACAAGACTTCTGCCATTAACCAGCAGTTCCACTAGTTGTTGTTTTGTGGCATTGAGTGGACTCATAAAGACCCTGTGAACAGTGGATTGGATCCTTGCCTATTCTGTGCCATCTTTGCCCAGTGGTTATTGTTACAGTCACTGTATCAATCTTTCTAATTGTGAGCTTGCCTCTCTTATACCTTTGTAAGAATAATGTTATTCTCTAGGGACCAGCTCCTCCTAATAACATACTCAAAGTATGTAAGATGCAGCTTATCCATAATTTTCTCCAACATGCACAATAGCTTCTCTTTCTCCAAGACATAAATACTGTTTATTTTCCAGGAGATATTTAATACTATTCTCCAACACAACACAAGGGCATCAATTCTTCTTCTGTCATCCTTTGTTATTATGCTACTTTCAGATGGTTAGCAAACAATTGAGAAGATCATGGTTTAGATCACCTTAATTTAGATTACCTTAATTTTTAACCTGACATCATTAATGTTCAATATTCTGGAGAGGTCCTCAACAACAATTTTTTCCTATGCAACTTGTCTTTTGCCTTAGTGACTGCTGTTACCAAAGGTGTTGATTATGGTTACAAGTAAGATGAAATCATTGATAACTTCAATCTTTTCTCCATCTCTGGGTATGTAAGGTTTATCATTCAGAATGTTTATAAAAAAAGGAAGGGCCATATGGGGAGCACCATTTCTGACCTTTACCAACCTTCTTCTAGTGGGGAACCATCCTTGTCCACAGCATCAGTAACACAAAACCAATTCCCATGAGGTCAGACATGTCCCCCAAATTTCCATACCTCTTTCTACTCATCTCAATATCAATCTTACTGGTTTAGTGGGTCCAAACCTCAATGTGATAGCTCACAGGCCACAGAAAGCCATATTGGGGAAATGAAAAGGTTATTAATTCAGATTAATAACAAAATACACTTGAGACAGCTCCTGAAATATACATGCAGACACCCTAGACTTGAGTATTACGGCAATAAGTGTTTCCAAGTTCTCAGTCCTGTCAATATTGGCTTCACTCCCCAATTGTCCAACAGAGTTCTCAGTCTTGCCAATATTGACTTCCTACCCAACTGTCCAACAAAACTCTGAGTCCTGCCAACATTGCCTCTTCCCGCTGCCCCTGGAAGTCCAATCTCATGTGAAATCTCAAGTTTAGCCATGGCTGCTTTCCTAAAGTATGACATTCTCTTCACAGGATGAAGAAGGTCTCTTTTCTCTTTTCTGGCAGGGGAGGATTTTGTTTCTGCAGCTAGAGTTGGCAAGCCTAGTCAATCCTTTTGTAGATTGTTGAGACTGGCCAATCCTTTTGTGGAATACTAGATAGCCAATACTTTTCTGGATATCAACATGCCACATTTGCATAATCTTGCCCATTCTTATAGTAAAATCAAGTAAGGCTGGAAAAATCTTATTGAAAGATAAACACCATCAAGTCTTACCTAGACAATCATTAACTGTTTTGTTTTTGGTTTGGTTTTTTTTTTTTCTTTTTTTTTTCTGCAATCAAGTATTTCACATAAGTACTATCAAGTGTCCTGGGATTCCCATTCTTCTCAGAGTTAGCCACAATTTGCTGTGATCCACACAATAAAATGCCTTTGAAAATCAATGAAACACAGATAGACATTTCTCTGGTACTCTGCTTTTAGCCAAGATCCAACATTAGCTATAATGTTCCTAGTACCATGACCTTTAAGAAATCTATTGTTGTTGTTGTTGTTGAATACCATTGAGTCATAATCAACTCATAGCTGACCCTCCAGGAGATTTTCAGAGGCAGTAAGTTGCACAGGAGGCAATTGCTCATCTTTCTCCTGCAGAGAAGCTTGTGGACTCAAACTGTGTTCCTTTGGGTTGGCAGTACATAATGCTTGGGAAAGTGAAGAGCTGGTGAAGGAGAGAGACCCTCAACCAAGTGGATTAACACAATCACTGCAGCAATGGGCTTGAGTGTGTCAGAGATTGTGAGGATAGCACAAGATAGGACAGGGTTCAGATCTGTTATTCATAAACTTGCTATGAGTCATAAACTATCACACCCAATAACAACAAACCACCAGGGCCCCCAATAAATTTACACATTTACACAACTTGAGTGAAAAAATAATTTTACTTCATAATATAATAGTATTTTGGAGACTGGGTGATGTGGCTGGACTCTGTAAGATGGGTGTTCTTGTTTTGGTTGAGGGGCGTGTGAAATGTTTTGTTTTTGTTTTTGTTTTTTAGATTTTTTAATTTAAGCCTGTTTAGAATCAAGACCTTTGTATTTCAAAGTCTACTGGCTCTCCGATCTCATGTTTTTAGATTTTGGAGGAATATTCTTCTAAGTTGCACAACACTTTTCTGTCAATTTGCTGTACTGAGGTACTCTGGGTTTGCTGTGATGCTGGACCTTGTGTCATTAGGGTGTCAAATGACATAATGGTTGCCCATGGTGGACAGTGTTTGGTGGAGTTCCCAGTTTAATACAGGTTTGGAAGCAGAAGTGGCATCCAATTCCTAAACCACATGCATCTGGAGACTTTATGAACTTGGAGAAATGATGATAGTTATAGAAAGGGTTCAGGTCTTTTGTTCATAGGGTTGCTATAAATCGTGTTCAACTATACCACGACCAGCAACAACAACAACAACATTTATCGTATTAAGGAGAGAGGGTTATGATGGGATATAAGCCCCACTCTACTAGAAGCTTTTATATGCTTCTGGGACCTCAGTGCTAATAGTCTCTGTCACTCTTTTGGGATGCTTCCTCCCATGAACACAGAATCCATCTGCACTGTAACTCACACAATCTGTAGAATCCTGGCCCATTGAACTCTGGAACACTGGCCTGCATCACCCACAGTTGCCAACCAAGCCAGCTGAGCCACAAATGACAGTCTACAGGATCCTGGCCTATTATTGACCAGTTTCTGCAAAACCAGCATGCATACCTGTGTTTATGTGAGTCATTCCCCCGCAGGATCTGAGTGTCTGGGAGGCCTGAAACCAAGGGATATAGATAGAGAAGCTAGGGAACTGAACAAAGGAGGAGCTGCTGATGCCAAAAATAATGGACTTATACGGATAGCCAAGCATTTAGGACAATAGTGACTTAATACTTCTTTTTTTGTTCAAGTCTTTTTTCTTTCTTTTTCTTTTTTATTATTAATTTCAATGAAAATTTACAGAGACTTTGGGTTTACATTCATTCATTGTGGCACTTTTCTCCCCTTCCTTCCTTCCCCCACTCCCCCAGTATACTACCCTCTTGGAAAAGTAAAAGAAAAATTTTCATTGTTTTACAAGCCCTCCCCCCAGGTCCACTCCACTATACAGCCTTGGCTCTGGACTCCTGTCATGACAAAAATACCTAATCACATATCCCTTTTAAACAGTTTTCTCCCTCATCTGTTTCAATGCAATATACATTATTGAACCCATCTTTCTCAGTCTCCCCTCACCCCCGATGTCAGTCCTGTTTTACAACAGCGGCACCATGCAGTATTTGTCCTTTTGTGACTGAGATATTTCACTCAGCATAATGTCCTCCAGTCACCCATTTTTAATATTACATGAGTTCCTTGTTTTTCAGTGCAGCATAGTATTCCATTGTGTGAATATATCACAGCTTCTCTATCCATTCATTTGTTGATGGGTACTTAGATTGTTTCTAACTCCTTACTATTGTGACCAAAGCCGTGATAAACATGGGTGTGCATATATCTGCTTGGATGGCAATTATGGTCTCTTTGGGGTATATTCCCAGTAGTAGAATTGCTGGGTCGAATGGTATCTCTATTTGTAACTTTTTGAGAAAGCGCCATACCACTTTCCACAGTGGCTACACCATTTTACACTCCCACCAACAATGAATAAGGGTTCCAGTTTTTCCACAACCTCACTTGCTGTTCTGTTAAATTTTGCTATTCTGACTGGGATGAGATGATATCTCATAGTTGTTTTGATTTGCATCTCTCTTAGAGCTAGGGATTTTGAACATTTCTTCATGTGCTTGTTAGCCATCTGAATGT
>NW_006399823.1:2142628-2144513 GCF_000299155.1 Elephantulus edwardii
GCCCAAAATCTCTGTAAATGTTTATGAAAATTAATAAAATATAATTATAGGAAAAAAAAAGTAAAATGAGTATTTAAATCTATTTGAAACTATCTGGCATTTACCTTGTGTAAGCTGTTATAGGCAGATCAGTCAATTAGTGTATTAAAAGTTCATAAACTACACAACAATAGAACTGTATGGTTACTTTTTATTCTTGTGATTTCCAGTAAAATAAATACTTGTTACATAAAATTGTCTCCTCTAAAATTCCAGGCTATTTGTTCAAGACTAACAGGAGATGAATTCTTCTATTGGATTTATAGGTTAACTTTGCAAGAAAGTATTTTTTCTTTGTTATTTATTATTACAAAGTGTTCAAGGGTAATAAACATGTCTTATGGTTTCAAATCTAAGAAATTTTTGCACCAGTTTAAAAAACTGCCTTAGTGGAGATACCATTTTCAATATTCCAAATAGCTTTTTTACAGTATTTCTCACCTTACAACTTGGTATGTCTTTGTGGGAATAATTTTGCTCCCTCCCTCTCCTGGGACATTTGACAATGTCTGATTATCAGGGCCTGGCTAACCTGCAAAGCAGGAGCAGCAAAGCCTAGTAAAAACAGCAGGACCACCTATCTTGGCTTGACCATCTGTTCTGCAGAAAACAACTCCAGGAAGCAGTATGCTAATGAATAGGGAGTGACCAAAGGCCTCAGAATTCTAGGAATGTGATACCTTCTTGTTTTCCAATAGATATATGATATCCCGGAAGATGTCTTTGTTTTGTGTTGAGGTCTGGGAATGTTTGATCTACCAGTCAACATCTCTGACAGATAAGAGATAACGCAATTACCCCTGCAGGCATGTTCCTAAGATGTATATATACCCTTGCCAAAATATTAAACTTGCTATTTGTCATCAGCAATTAGCCTCTCCGCATCTTCATTTCAACCTGGTGCCTCCTTTTGGCGGAATTCTCCTGACATATGGGGCTGGATCCCCGATATCTGATGTCATTTCTGGTTGTCACAAATGAACTGGTGCAACTGGCACCTAGTGTACAGAGCTCAGGGTGATATAAAATATCTTACAGTGCATACATAACAGTGTACCCTCAGAGAATTACCCTGTTCTGTATGATCCAGTACAATAGCAACAACAAATATAGTGTCAAGACTGAGCAGGAGTTTGTCCCAACTCCAAATTTATCAACAGCTTCTTGTTGACTGTAATTCTGAAAACATACACTTGCTAAGGGGCAAAACTTTTTAAAAGCCCAGACAGCAAAGTGGATAAGCATACAGTTTGCTAACCAAAAAAGTCAGTTCAATCAACTAACCTCTCCTTGGGAGAAAGATGTGGCAGGCTGAGTCCATAAAGATTTACATCTTTGGAAATTATATGGAAGAGTTACAATCTGATTTATAGGGTTGCTGTGAGTCAAGATTGACTCAAAACAATGGATTTGGCTTTTGGTTTCTTTAAAAGAGTTTAATCAGTATGCACTCCTGCTTATGGTCAAAAACAATAACTGGTTTTAGGTATCAAAATATTCATTTCAGAATGATTAGACCATAAAATCAACTTAGAATGATAGAAATTAGGTTCTACACAATTTCATTTTCCTTTAATCTGGTTAACTAATTTAATCTATTAATAATGAGTTCTAACTAAGACTGTTGATTAACCTAAGCTAATAGTTTACAAAGTGCCTGGGAAATAGCAAAGTCCTCAAGAATTTCTGAAAATGCCTATCTCAACAACATGAAAACTGAAGAGCTTTGCTTATTCCAATGTTCATGGAAACGTTAATGTTAAGTTTTATTTGTGCTCTCTTTTTCTCCCTCTCAATAACTTTCATGTCTTTTACAAACACCAATGCATATGGATGGCTATGTGAT
>NW_006399823.1:2145243-2147487 GCF_000299155.1 Elephantulus edwardii
TGAAGATGGGAAGGGGTGAAATCACAGGGCTGTACAATTTGATGGGTGGAGGGAGAGGGTGATGGAAATGGGAAAGTTATTAGTTATTTTATAACAGTAACTCAGTTCTTTTTATCAAAGTAACTCATCATATTTTCTCAATATCCAGTCATATACTGAATAGCAGCATAGTGTCAAGAGTTCAAGTTTTAAAAATATTAATCTTCTATTGGATGTACATGGAAATATTATTACATAGTTTCCTAAGAGGACCAGATGCATATGCTGATTTAAAACAAACAAACAAACTAAAAAGAAGGGGGCAAAAAGCAGCCATGCAGACTGCAGATCTCTGTATTTTCCTTTCTATTTTAAGATCACTTTTTGTTGGGTAGAATGTCCTAGTGGGACAGTCCAATGTGAGTTGGCTGCACACCCCCAGGCCACTCTACTTTGGTGGTTAGTTTGAATCCACAACTGTGGAAGAAAGCCGAGTAATTTTCTCCTAATACAATTTGTAGCCTTGGAAACATCAACCCCAAGGACCAAGAAGGGTCACTAGGATAAACCGGCATGATGGCAATGACTTTGAGGGGTTTTGATAGACAGAGGTTCACCATTTTAATTAGGAGAGACTATTTATCTAGAGATCTTAAGGAACTTTTCATGGAGGAAAGGGAGAGAGTAGTCTAATTTACCCAATCAAGTGTATAACTCATATGTACTGAGTGAAACATTTATTTTTTCTCTGATTAATTTTTAAAAGAGTCTTACATACCAGTTAGTCTACTTCAGTACTGAGCTAAATTCTCATGAGTAATGTTTAATAAACATTTAAATAATCTTTAGTCAAGATGTTTTCTGGGATAACTCATAATCAAAAGGTTAACAAGTAGGTATCTAAACTTGAAGGGAGACCCTCAACAAGATGGACCGAGATAGTGACTATAGCAATGTGCTCAAGTGTGTCAGAGGTGATGAGGATGGCACAGGATAGGACCGGGTTCAGATCTGCTATTCGTAGGATTACTATGAGTCATAAGTAACTTGAGAGCACCTAACAACAACATCACTTGAATTTGAGCATGTTAAACATTGAGGGGAAAAAAAACCATTCACTTTCATTCAACTTGCATGACTTTTATGCAAAAACATATAGTTTTTAGGTAAAAGTAGTTACCTGCTCCAATGGAATTCCTAATTCAGCTTTCAAACGCCTCTGTGCTGCCCGTCTTACTCCAATTGCATCATTTTCTTCAAGTTCTCCAGGATTACTTAATGGATGACTACAACAAGTATTTGTAAAACAACCTGGAAAATGTTAATATAGGTGGAAGTTAAAAAAACAAAACAAAAATATAGGTGGAAGTTTAACTTCCCTTCAAAGTAGATCTGAAAGATAAAGAGGACTAATAGTTTTTTAAAAAATAACAAAATCTTTATGATTTTAAAATCAGTTATAATGGAGTATCACTAATCAGTTTGCAAAATAGACGTCTGTACATAAGTTCTTTATTAATGGCTGATTAACTACATGATTAACTACATGATAATCGCAATACTTAGATGTTGTTGTTGTTGTTGTTATGTGCCATCGAGTCGCTTGCGACTCATAGCGACCCTATGGACAACAGCTCTAAACTCTGCTCTGTCCTGTGCCAATCTCATTGCCTCCGACACACTCATCCCTATTGCGCTAGTCACCAAATCTATCCATCATCCAGAGGGCCTTCCCCTCCTGCACCTGCCCTCCACCCTCCCAAGCATGAGGTCCCTCTCCAAGAATCGGTCTCTCCTTACAACATGACCAAAGTATGTCAGACGAAGCCTCAGAATCCTTGCCTCCAAGGAGAAGCCCGGTTTAACCCTCTCGAGGCTGAATCTGTTTGTTCTCTTAGCAGTCCATGGCACCTTCAGCACTCTTCTCCAACACCAAAGCTCAAAAGCATCAATTTTCCTTCTATCCTCCTTAGTCATTGTCCAGCTCTCTGATGCATAACAAATGATTGCAAAGACCATGGCCTGTACCAGAAGCAACTCTGTCTCCAGAGACACATCATTGCTCTTGAGTACTTTAGAGAGGTCCTGAACAGCAGACTTTGCCATCGCAATATGTCTTTTAATTTCCTGGCTGCTGGTGCCAAGAGTGTTGATTGTGGAGACAAGCAAAATAAAACTGTGAACCATCTCAATCTCTTCACCATCCATCCTGATGCTGCCAATTGGTCCAGTGGTGAGAATCTTTGTCCTCTTGACATTGAGCCT
>NW_006399823.1:2148447-2161416 GCF_000299155.1 Elephantulus edwardii
ATTTTATATATATATATACTCACACACACATATATATGCATACATACACACACACACACACACACACACACACACACACACACACACGAATCCCTGGTCAGAAGTCCTAACCTACAAGCTGATCATTGGGGAAAAGAAGGGCAATCTTTTCCCAAAGATTTATAACCTCAGAAATCCAGTGGTGTGTCATCACAAATTACTTGATGGCAGTGAGTTGAGTTTTTATAAAAAAATATATACATATATATATGAGCACTGACGGTGTAGTCTGTAGTGCATTTTGTTGTTTATCCAAAGGCCGAGCCTCTCTGGTGGTCCAAATCCACCAGTGATTCTGAGAAAGAAAGACCTTCCCTAAGGACTGGTCCCTCCTGGCCATGTGCCCAAGAATGTTGGACAGAGCTTTAGAATCCTTGTCGCCAACAAGCAGTCTGGCCTCACCCTCTCCAGGAGAGACCTGTTTGTTCTCTTAGTAGTTCATGGTATATTCAATACTCTTCTCCAGCACTACAATTCAAAGGTATCAATTCTTCTTCTATCATCCTCAGTCATTGTCCAGCTCTCTGATGCATGGCAAGTAATTGCCTGGATTAGGCACACTTCAGTCTCCAGACTAACATTGCTCTTCAGTACTGTGGAGAGGTCCTTGATAACAGATTTTCCCAATGCAATTTGTCTTTTGGCTGCTGGTACCAAGAGTGTTGATTGTGAAATCAAGCAAGCTGAAGGGTTAGCAATCTCAAACCCTTTTCTGTTTATCATGATGCTGTCAATTGCCCCACTGGTGAGAATCTTTGTTTACTTGATACTGAATTTCAATCCATATTGAAGGCTGTAGTCCTTGCCTCAGGTCCTCCTTAGTTTGAGCAAGCAAGGTTGTATTAACTGCATAATGCAGGCTGTTGATAAGTCTGCCTCCAATTCTGATGCCACATTCCTCCTCATACAGCCCAGCCTCCTGGATGATCTGTTCTGCATAAAGATTGAAAAGGTACAGAGATAGGACACATCCCTGGTGTAAAATCTTACTGATTTTGAACAATGCAGTGTTTCCTTGCTCTGTTCTGACAACTGCCTCCTCGTCCAAGTATAGGTTTTGCATTAGCAAGATCAAGTGTTCTGGGATTCCCATTCTTCTCAGAGTCAGCCACAGTTTGTTGTGATCCACACAGTCAAATGCCTTTGCATTGTCAATGAAACACAGATAGACGTTCCTCTGGTACTCTCTGCTTTCAGCCAAGATCCATTTAACATCGGCTATAATGTCCCTAGTGCCACAGCCTCTTCTAAACCCAGCCTACACATCTAGCAGTTCTCTGCTGATATGCTGTTCTGCTCATTCTGGATAATTTTCAGCAGGATCTTCCTTATGTATATTATTAATGATATTGTTTGATAATTTCCACACTCTGTCAGATCACCCTTTCTGGGAATGGGAATAAATATGGATCTTTTACAGTCAGTAGGGCAGACAGTTGTCCTTCAGATTTCTTGGCACAACCTGGTGAGCACATCCAGAGCAGCATCTGTTTGTTGAAATGTCAAATGGTATACCATCAATTCCCTGGGCCTTGTTTTTTGCCAATTCCTTCAGAGCAGCTTGAACTTTTTCTTTCACCACCATAGGCTCTTGATCACAGGTTATTTAATGAGATTCTCCTGTGTCAGCCAATTCTTTTTGTTATTGAGACTCTATGTACTTCTTCTATCTTCTTTTGCTGCTTCCTGGGTCATTCAACATTCTGCCCACTGCATCCTTAAGTACAGCACTTTGAGGCTTGAATTTGTTCTTCAGTTCCCTCAGAAATGCTGACAGTTTGTCTCTTTTGATTTCCCTACTCCAGCTCTTTGCACATTTCATTATGTTTTGTCTTCTCATGCTGCCCTTTGAAATCTTCTGTCCATGTCATTAGGATGTAGTAAATTCCTCCAAAATGCAATCATGAAGAACCTTGATAACCATCCATTTTAGGCAGAAAAGTGTTAAGAATCAAATATTCAAAACACTATAAAGTAAGTATTTCTGATTTCTTCGTTAAGATTGCTGCTTCTCAGGGTTTCCTTTTTTGCTCCACAGAAGTTCAGGATTACCACATTGAACAACATCAACCACGTTCCTCGTATTCTTTTACTGTTTTTCCTTTAAATGTTTTCTAACTTATTTATCAAGCTTTGTTTTAATAGTTTTCCAGGTTTAATTTAACAGTTTGAACATTTCTCATGCTCTGCTTAGGGATCTAAAACACACTTTATGTTGGCCAACAAAAATTATTCTATAGGAAATAGTAAACAACACAATTATGCAAGTTTTTCATTCCCAAGAGTCTCTTCCTCATTCTCAGAGATTAACTCCCAGTGTCATCTCCTCCCCAAACAATAAAATTTCATTTAACTAGAGATCCCACCAGTGTACTGCATATTAAATATACCAACCTGGAAAGGTAATTTTAGCATCGGATCGTTGCTGTAGTAGGAGCTTATTTTCTGTGTTGAATAAGAAGACACTAAAAGCTCGGTGCAACAATCCTGAGAACAGAAGATGTGTCATTATTTCTGTTGTACAATACCAGTTTTACCTGCCTGATTTCCCACCTGCAGTTCAGAACTAGAAAGTTGACACCAGTTTTGCTCTTTCCCTGTGGTCTCCAGTTGGGGCAAATCTCTACCAGGCTGTGACAAGAGAAGAGATCTAGCACATCAGCAAGCATGCCAGACATGGAGTAAAAGAAATGGGGCATCTGTGGGCCAGCTCTGCCACTGGTCATATTTCCTTTCAAAGATATTTAGCTTGGGCTCAATTTGCCTTCTACTCCTACAAAGGCACATTCTTCCCTTTATGACAATTACCTCTTAAGACCTGACAACTTCATTAAGTAGTGACAACTACCTTTGTGATGTAGTTGTTGTTGTGTAGTGTTCAGCTGGGACTGATCCAAAGCAGACCCTCCAGTGGGTTTTCAGAAGCAGTAAATCTCATGGGAGGAGTTTGCTCTTCCTACACCCACCAGCAGCTGGTGGATTCAAATTGCGTACCTTTAAGTTGGCAGTGCAATTCCTTACCATTAAGCCACCAGAGCTCATCTTTATTATGGAATTAGTTTACTCTCTCTCTTACAAAACAACTCTGACGAAACTATGGAAAGATAATGTCTGTTACACAAGGAAGTAGCAGGGTAGATTTTACTAATACAGTACTTTAAACAGCCAAAGATAAAATATGAAATTATTAAGGACTGGGTCTCTTAACTATGGCACCTTTCTCAACTAATTTCCAAGGCCTACAGAAATCACTTCACAAGACAGAACATCGGGAAATAGTACCTTTCTCAATGTTTTCATTCAGGTGACAATTCTTCTTTGTCTCAGCCCCAATTCTGTTGTCATCTTCATCAATAAGAATGCACATTTCGGCCAGAAGTTTAACTTGCTGCTCATCGAGATTGTCAGTATTTATTTCAGGCATGGTGACAATAGGTCTGATCTGTCCTAAAACACCACTATTAAGAAAAGGGAAAGAAAGGATATTATACCATATATTATTGAAAGCCACATAAACATGCCAGGTAATCAGTTGCTTTGAGCTGAGTCTCAACTTAAGCTGATCTTACATGTGTTGGAGTACAACTCTGCTCCACCGGGTTGTCAATGGCAAGCTTCTAAATAATGCTTTGCCAATCTATTGAAAGCCTTTCCCAAGGTTCAATTCATGTGCTAAACATTCAACACCCGGAAAGATGTAATCTAGGCTTTCTCAACCTGTTCCTAATCAAAACAAAGTAATCTGAATGACTGCTTTTTCAATTTTGCTAAAGGTATACATCATTCTCATACACAGGAGAAAAGTTAATTCGTTCATGCAACAGTATCCATTCTGCCTCTGTAGCACCAACGTTTAACACAATGTTTAATGCAGGCAAATGTGTAAACTGAGCCTGGTTGTACTTTATTTAGGAAAAGCTTGTATTTCACAGTTTACTCATTTCTTCCTTAGCACATTAAGGTTTATTCTCTCTATGATCAATTCTTTCTTATTATTTAAATTTAAAATACTACTGAACGCTCTCCATAGCCTTCTGAATATTTTTTTGGCACATCCAGCATTTCAAGATGCCAGCTTTTTATATTCTTCAGAGTACTCTACTAGTATTCAATAAGTATTCCTTGAACTCTTCCTTATGGATCTCTGAACCCAGTATGAATTAAAGAATTTCTAAATTCTCCAGTATATATTCCTATAGTTGACACAAACAGATTTTGTCTTGTCTTTGTAAAGCTGCCAAACAATGCTATACCAATCTACTGAATCCTTTTTTCTCAAGGCCCAATTCACATGACAACACTGGTCTATGAATGTGAGTTCTCTATGGACTTCTTTTCAAATATAGAGTGGTGCTGTTAAAAGAAATACCAGTGGATGTCATCAACAAACAGAAATTTATTCTCTAGTTAGTTGCTACTGTTAGGCATCCTTGATTCAACTATGATTCAAAATGATCCTATGAACAGGTGGAAATAGTATTATCTTATGCCAATCTCTGCCATGCTCAAGCCCACTGCTGTCAATCCATTAGGAGCTAGTTCTAAGGGAAGGCTTTCTCTGTTGTCTCTGGGGGAGCCAACACCATGTTCTTGTCATAAATCTTCCCTCAGGCCTAGAGTCTCTGAGTGCTGGTATTCCAGGTACAGAAGACGCATTCCAACTCCTGGTTATTCTTTGGTGGTAGGAGGCTCCTCCGATCTGCTGTTTCAAAATTTCTTTTTCTATCTCAGGAAATTGACTCAAGAGACAACCTATTCCTGTGACTTGTATCCTGACTCGTTAGAGGAGTTAGAAGAAGTTAGACTTTAGGAGTTAGAAGACATAAAATAATTTTATCGGATTATTACATGGGAGAGAATAATATGATACTGAGATTTATGGTCTAACTAAGCTGACAAATATTTTAAGGAGACATAAAAAAATCAGTTAGATACTGAGAAATATTCTTCTTTGGTCTTCCTTATTCAGTGTCCAACTTTTGCATAGATACAAAGTAACTGAAATATTTTAACACCTGTTTAAATGAATGATGGAATGTATACAAAATGAGTAAGGACAAAAATGGCTACTTAATAAAAAAAAAATCTCATTTTAAACAAGGTTTAAAGAGCACTAATAGCATAGTAGCAAGAAGCTGCATTGCAACCCCAGAGACATGTGGTTCAAATCCACCAGCTGCTCTTTGGGCAAAGGACAGGCAATCTCCTCCTGTGTGATCAACTGACTGTTTCAGCTATGGGTTGGTTCTGACTCGTTGCTACACAACAACTACCACCACCACCGTTTGGGGTTTATGTGGCAAAATGGTATTTAAAATAAATACGTGAAAACATGTTTAATCATTAAAACCAGAGATCAAAGGGAAAAATAATATGGAAAGATAAATTATAAATGTATATATTAACATCATCACTAAGGTGTTAAGGTATCTTCTATAAAATAATAAGGCCTTTAAAAACAACTATGATTTAAGCTAGACTGCACTTTTAGGATCTTCAAAACTGTCTTAAGACAGAACTTCACCACAATCACAAAATATAATTAATCTCTTCATAATAGTAAGAACATATCAAAATTTAAAAAAATAAAATAAAGTTACTATCTATTTAAGTGATGCATCCTATCATTTCTGTTTTAATAGTATAGACTAGATATTATAAATTTGCTTTCAAATTTTTCAAATCATTCCTTTGCATTTCTGCATCATGTATACTGAAGTATACATAAACAGAGAAAGGAAGACAGAGAGGGAATTTGACTCCATGTATATGTATGCTAAACAATATAGTATTTTAGCTTATTTCCATGGAGGCTTTTGGAACTTACGGTAATATTCAACAATTGTTAGGGGTTGCACTGTGCTTAAAAATGTATAAAATTAGCAAGGGCCTAATTTTCAGTTTTAACCTGTATTATGTTAACAACCATTTTTATGCAGATGGCACAACCTTGCTTGCAGAAAAAAAGACTCAAACCACTTGCTGCAGAAGGTTAAAGACTTCAGTCTTCCATTTGGATTATTGTATCTCAACATGAGAAAACAAAATCTTCCCCATTAGACCAACAGGCAACATCATGTCAGATGGAGAAAAGACTGAAGTTATCAACTATTTCCTTTTACTTGGTTCCATGATCAACATCAATGATAGCAGTGGTCAAGAGGTCAAAAGATATATAGCACTGGGAAAACCTCCTGTCAGGGACCCTTTTACAGGGCTGAAGAGCAAGGATATCAGTTTAAAAGCAAGGTGTAGCTAACCATACCATTTTCAATTGCTTTTTGCACATGCAAAAGTTGGAACAAATAAGTCTGCCTTAGAATAAGTGCAACCAGGCTGCTACTTAAAGGCAAGAAAGATGAAACTTGTCTCACATACTTTGATCATGTTGTTAGCAGATGCCAGTCTTTAAAGACATCAAGCTGGAGAAAGTAAAGAGAAAGAACTTCAGTGACATGGATTAACACAATGATTGCAACAATGGGCTTCTGCAGAGCAGAGAGCACAAGGATGGCGCAAGGCAGGGCAAGGTTCCAATCTATTGCTCACAGGCACGCATGAATCAAAGTCAACTCCCTGGCACTTAACAATATGGTGTTAATGTAGTAGGATGAATGGCCACTTCTGAGGCAGATACCACTAGGATTGTTGTTATGTACCATCAAGTTGGAACTTGCTCATATTCTCTAGTAGGTTTTCAGAGGTAGATCACACAGGATGAGACTGCCCATCTTTCTCCTGCAGAGCAGCAGGTGGATTTGGATTTGAACTGCACTCCTTCATGTTGGCAGCACAATCTCTTACTACTAAGCCACCACTGAATCAATCTCTTCTGAAATAGAAAAAGTTAAAGCAGCCAGCAGAGATCAAAGGGATCCAGTACCTTGAAGAAAAGAGCTGAAAGTGGAATGTGTTCTTGCACTGAGAACCTCTTAGAGCCTGAAGAAGGCTGATATCAAGATACATGGAAATCTCTAGGAGGCAATAGCCCAGAGATGCATAGACCTTTCTCCTGAGCCAATGGTAACAGTATCTATAACTGGTGTCTAGGATATGAACATTTCTCCTATAGCAAGAAAGAATAAATTTATCAAAGCTAGCCACTTAAGGTATTTCTGTACAGCAACACTAAATAACTAAGATAATTTTACAAAACCTCAGCCATACTTTTATATGTAAATGGTCTTCCTATATCTATCATTGCCTAACAGTCCAGGCTGCTCCTTGGAGGCAAGGATTCTGAAGCTCTGTCTGACATACCTTGGGCATTTTACAAGGGAGGACCAGTCCTTGGAGAGGAACGTCATGCTTGGGAGGGTAGATGGACAAAGCAAGAGAGGAAGACCCTCGATGAGATGGACTGAGTCAGTTACAGAGGTAATGGGAATAGGTGTGTCAGAGACAAGGAGGTTGGCTCAGAGGAGAGCAGGGTTCAGAGCTGTTGTACATAGGGTTGCTATGAGTTGTAAGCAACTCAATGGCATAAAACAACAAAACAATATTTTAATAAAAGATTTCAAATGTTCTACACTGGAAAACTTTAGCCCACTGCTGGAATTGATTCAGACTCATGGTGGCCATCCACTGAATTCCTAAGGCTATATGAAGATCTTTACAAGAGGAGATTGTCCATCTTTTTCCTGCTTAACTGCTAGTTAACTTTAATTGCTGATATTTTGGTTGGCAACCCAAAATGGAAGGCACTATACCATCGGGGCTCACTCCATGCTAAAAATAGATTGGTTTAATAATATCTGAAAACAAACAAACAAAAAAACTTTTAAAAGGCAAGTGAACCTTCATAAACAACAAAATCAGCAAGTCATCTTTTAAACCAGCAGAAAGCAAAGTTGAGAGGTTGGTCTATTTAATTAGGAGGCATGAAAATTGCCTCCCACGCTAAAGCGAAAACCAGATTTTCAAGTCAGTTCCCTTCTCACAAGTTAAAACTCTCCAAACATTTTCAATTACCCAACATCTTTCTGATCAGAAAACCCGAGTGAACTTTAGGGTCCAAATGAAATATTTCTAACTACATTTTTGGAAGGGTGGAGGGTCAGTGCAGGAGAGGAAAATCCTGGATGAGATAGACTGACACAGTGGTCATGGCAAAGGGCTCAGAATAGGGGAAGGTTCAGAGCCAGTTCACAGGATCTCTGAAGTCATAGTCGACTCAATGGCATAGATTAACAAAAATCATGTATTTCCTGTGCTATCAACTGTTGGTCCTGGCTTACTAGCATCTATTCAGCCATATACCTTGCTTTCTAGTGTCAAAATTTACAACCTAGAGCACATACCACTCATGTAGAAGCGTCATTGCTGCAAAATAAGTTCCTAAATCAGTACTTAGCTTGGTCCTAATACTTCTTGGCAAGTTCTAATGGCCCCAACGTCCTCATGGACCTTGTGTGTGTGTGTATACATATAATTATATAGAACTAATATTTTAAATGTGGAAGGAGGAGTGGCATCCACTTCCGTAATAGCTTGCCTCCGGAAACCCTATGAACCTGGAGAGAGGATGAAAGGCACCCAAGCGTCGAGGGCTCTCCTTCATAGGGTCGCTATGAGTCGCCTGCGACTCAACGGCACTCTACAACAACAATAACAATATTTTGAATAGGAGAGTTCTGGTGGCCTAGTTGTAAAGTGTTGCCTTGCCAACCCAAAGGCTGGCAGTTCAAACTCACCAGCAACTCTGCCGGGAGAGAATGACAATCTCCTCTTGAGATTACAGCCTCTGAATCAGCCTTACAACCTCTGAAAACCGCTGCAGGGTCTGCCACAAGTTGGTGAGAAGATGGCAGAGAGAATGTTTAACAGTGAGCTCTGCTAGCATAGTCCATGGGGAGCTATTTAACTCAAAGGTGAAGTCTCTGGCAGTTTGACTCCACAAAGTGGCTCCGCGGGAAGCAAGATGGGCAATTTCCTCTCATCCGATCTGTGGTTGGGTACCACCAGTTAGAAGTGACCCATAGCTGACCCACCAGCGGGTTTTCTGGGGCAGTAAATTGCACGAGAGGAGACTGACCACCTTTCTCCAGCAGAGCAGCTGGTAGATTCAAATACCATGCCTTTGAGATGGAAGTGCAGCTTTTTTACCACCAGAGCTCACTCTTCTGCAATTTACACCCTCGGAAAAAAACCAGTGGCACTGGCAGGTGAGCTAGAAAAGAGCTGGACAAGGAGTTGAATGTTTAAAATAAAGGGGGGGAAAGTGTCAGTATTTATTACGTTCTCATGATTATTAGACTTCTTAAAATGAAACAAGAGTTCCAGAATTTCTAAATATATATCTACGTATATATATTTTTCTTGATTCTGAACGCATTTGCTGTTTTTACATCATCCTTTTCATCTAAGCACCATGTACGAATGGATGCACAAACTTTAATTCTTTCCTTAACACGCTTCTTCCTCCACAGCATCCGCGCTCAACCAAGAGCAGTTGCCAGTCCTCCCTTAACTACACTGTTGATCGACCAACAGGAGGTCGCGCTCGCTGCCCCTTCCACTTCCCGGGATCGAGCGTCTCCTGGAAGCGCCCTGGCCTCGCCTCCTCGCCCTCTCATTCTCCCAGAAACGAAGGCGCCAAGCCCCGGGACCCCAGCATCCACAGCCTTACCCTGCGCTCCGTTGGCAGCCGACAAGCCAATTACTGAATCTGCTGACAAAACCACCAGTCAAGACCTGCCTTCCCACACATCTCTTCTGGCCAAGATCAACTGCGCGCAGGCCCCGCCCCCAGGCGGAGCCGCCGGCCACGCGCCCAACAGCCTGAGACAGCGCCACTGCCGACCAACACCACATCCTCACAGCAGCCAATCGTGCGCTGGCCCGTGCTTGACACCGTCAAATCTCCCGATGGCGCCACGCCTGGAGTGGGCGGGACTTTGCTGCAGCGTAAAACTACCCGACTGCCTCCTCCAACCACTTAAGGAGCAAGAAAGCGGCAGGGTGTAGAGATGCTAGTTACAGACTTCCCGTGCAGTAAACCTGAGGGCCTTACTGTTTCCAAGAGGGAGAACGAGCAGTCATCAAGCTCTGGCCCGCGTATTCAATTACGGGGGAGGAGACTGCGGATGGGAACAGGAAAGAGCCTGGATTGGTGGAAGGCAGCGACCCACGGAAGACCAGCCAATTGTCTTCTGTAGCTTGGTTAGGTGTAGCCAATCCGTCAGAGTCAGGATACGAGGGGCGTGAGAGGGTACGTTCTGACGTTGTTGGCACTCTTAAAGGGTCTGTTGTATGCCATCAAGTCTGAGCTGAACCATAGTTGACCTTCCAGCGTGTTTTCAGAGGCAGCAAATCTCAGGGAAGGAGGTTGCTCATCCTTCTCCTGCTCAGTTATCTGAGTTGTGAGTTAGACGCCAGAATCACCCCAAAAGAGCTGTCCAAATGTTCCTGGGAATATGTTATTCTAGTCAGGAAGAAAAATGAGAAGAGAATGCGGTATTCAGTCAAGTCAGAAAACTAGCACTTCTGCCTGAAGCGAATTTAATGATTCTAACTGAAATTTTATTACTTTCTTTTCTTCCAATTGAAAATTTAAGAATTTACTTGATACTTCAACGGTGCTTTGCAATTAGAAAGCAATTGCTTAACAAAGCTTATTGAGATTGACAGAGTCCTTAATAGATTTATTTTGGCAGTTTTCTCTGAAACGTTAATAATCTTGAAAACCCTAGGGCTGTTCTACTGTTGCACAAATGTATCCTCATGAGTCAAGGAACAACAATGATGAAGTAAGCCATCTGGTGGCAAAGATTTACTTTATTCAAATAACGTAAATGCAATAAACTAGAGGTATTTTACTGATTAATATGTGAAATTATTTTCATTATTAAAATAATTACATGATGTGTATGTGTAGTTAAAATATAACTATTTGCTCCAATTCTACATGTGAAAGTGAAAATAATTTGTTAGCTGAGCTTGGGGTAGGCTAGCAGTTCTAAATTTTTTAATTTCAGATATTTTACACTTAAAATTTTTGTAGAATGCAAATGAACTTGTGCCTATGGTTTATAACTCCGTATATACCAATGACGTATGATTTCACCTTGCTTGGTTCCAGAAACACCCTTGGTACCAGTAGTCAAAGGATTAGAAACTTTGTTGTATTGATAAAGTCCATCGTCAAGGACCTCCCCAAAGTTCTAAGATGTAATGATGTTACTTTGAAGACTATGGTGAACCTCATTCAAGCCATGATCTTTTCAATTACTTGTTATGCATCTGAAACTTGGATAAGGATGACAAAAAAAGAGCCTGTACTTTTGAATTGTGGTCCTAGAGAAGAGGACTAAATATTCCATGGACTGTCAAGGGAATGAACAAGTATGTTTTAGAGAAACTGCTATCAGGGTGCTCCTTGAAGAGAAGGGTGGTGAAGCTTCATCTCCCATACTTTGAGCATGTTCTATTAGGAGTTAGGCCAGTCCTTAGACACCATGTTTTGGAAAGGTGAAGGATCTGTAAAAAAGAGGAAGACCCTCAGGGAGGTAGATTGAAATAGTGACTATAACAATGGGCTCAAGTATGTCCAGAGATGGTGAGAATGCAGCAGGATCAGGGAAGGTTCAGATCTGCTGTGGGTTGTACTTGACCTGATGGATACTTGCCATCATCAACACTATAACAAAGAGGGTTTTTTTGTTGTTGTTTTTATTGTATTATTTTTACGTGTACCATCAAATCAGATCTGACTGGGACAGGAGGAGATTGCCCCCTCCTTCTCCAGCAGAGCGTCTGATAGATTTGAACTGCATACTTCTAGGATTGCAGTGCAGCGTCTTGCCACTAGGCCACAGAGCCCCCTAACAAAGAGGTTTTTAAAACCAGAAATTTATTCTTAATGATTTATATTGTTATCTACTGTTGGGTTGGAATCTGTTTGTAGCTGACCCTCCACCAGGTTTTTCAGATGTTGTAAGTGGCGCAGGAGATTGTCCATCTTTTCCTTGCAGAGCTGGTGATGGATTTTAATTGCCCGCCTTTGGGTTGGCAATGCAATTCCTTACCACTAGGCAACCAGAGCTCTCTTCATATAGTTTAGAAGGCTATAATTAAAAAAAAAAATCACTGTTTACAATAGCAAAGAGCTGGAAACAACCCAAGTGCCCATCAACAAATGGATGGATAGAGAAAGTCTGGTATATTCACACAATGAAATACTATGCAGCATTGAAAAACAAGGAACTCATGAAGTATTATGAAAAATTGATGACCCTGGACGACATTATGCTGAGTGAAATATCTCGGTCACAAAAGGACAAATAAATAAATCACTGTTGTAAAATGGGACTGACATCAGGGTTGAGGGAAGACAGAGAAGGAGGGGGAGAATGATGTATACTGCATTGAAACAGATGAAGGAGAGAACTGTTTAAAAGGGATATATGATTAGGTATTATTGTCATGACAGGAGTCCAGAATGAAGGCTGCACAGTGGAGTGGATCTGGGGGGAGGGATTACATAACAATGAAAGAGTTTTACTTTTCAAAGAGAAGAGTGAGTTTGGGGGAAGGGGGTGGGCAGGGAGAAAAGTGCAACAATGAATGACTGCAAACACTAAGTCTCTGTAAACTTTCATTAAAATTAATTAAAAAAAAGAAAGAAAAATGTCACAAGACAAATCATTGGAGAAGCTGGACTATATGAAAAGGAATGTGGTATTAGGATCAGAAAAAGACTCATCAACAATCTGCATTATGCAGATGATATAACCTTAGTTGCTGAAAGTGAGGAGGACTTGAAACACTTGTTGCAGAGGATCAAAGACAGCAGTCTTCGGTATAGGTTACATCTTAACATCAAGATAACAAAAATCCCCGGTGCTGGCTGAAAATCGCCTGTGACTTCATGCATAGCCACTGGTGAGAGTCAGCGCCCAGAGAGAGCCATCAGGGGCTTTAAGCTCGTTG
>NW_006399823.1:2162191-2164041 GCF_000299155.1 Elephantulus edwardii
AGATAACAAAAATCCTTACTGCTGGGCAAATAGGCAACATCATATAGCTATAGAAATTGTCAATGACTTCATCTTCCACAGGCACCAACCTTGGCACCAGCAGCAAGGAAATAAAAATATATACTGCATTGGGGAAAATCACTTTCAGGGACTTCTCTAAAGTGCTGAAGAGCAAAGGTATCCGTTTTAAGACTAAGGTACACCTAATTCAAGCCATTGTCTTTTCAGTCACTTGCTATGGATCTGAAAGTTGGGCAGTGAATAAGGATACAGAAGAAGAACCTAGGCCTTTGAATTGTGGTGCTGGAGAAGAGTGCTGAATATTTCAGGGATGAGTATTTCATGGAATGTCAAATGGACAAGTAAGTATGTCTTGGAAAAGATGCAGCCAGGGTGCTCCTTGGAGGCAAGGATAGTGAAACTTATCTGACATACTTTGGGCATGTTATGAAATTATGTTATCCTTGGAAAGGTGGAGGGTCAGTGAAGGAAGGGAAGACCTTCAAGGAGATGAATTGCCACAGTGACTGTGATCATGGTCTTGGTGTGTCAGAGACAATGAGGATAGTACAGGATAGGGTAGGGTTCAGAGCCACTGTTCAAAGGGACACTTTCAGTTATAGTTGACTTCTAGGCACAGTAAACAATAACAACAAAGACAAAATTCACAATGCCAGCTCTAGGAGAAGACTCTCTCTCTCTGTCAGTTCTGAGGGAAGATTGTTATTTTCTTTTATATCTGTACACCAAGTGTTCCTTGGACCTCTCCTTACATACTGGCTTTCCCTGATGTCAGGGAGCATCATCAGATGTGAGTGAAAAAGGATGTACTTCTGGTAATTTGGGGGGTTCTTCCCTGGTACTAAAACTTCCCGTTCTCAGCTTGGAAGCAGGAGTGGCATCCACTTCCTAAACAACATGCCTCTGGAAACTCTATAAACTTTGAGAAATGATGATAGTTATAGAAAGGCTTCAGGTCTTTTGTTCATAGAGTCGCTATGAGTCATGCTCGATTCGACAGCGATCAACAACAACAACAACAAAGCTTGGCCTTCTCAGCTTGCTTTCTTTGCATTTTTACGTCTCAGTCTCAATGCATAGAGTTTCTATGGTTGTGAATCACAATTTGCCAGTGGTAGATGTGAAGTCTTGGAGTTGACTGGCCTTTGGATTACCTTGATACACCACCAGTGCTCCCTTTTTATCTCTGTTGTTGCTATGTGCCATCAAGTTGGAACTGTTTTGTTGCTGACCCTCCAGATGGTTTTCACAGATAAAAACAGGTATAACAGGCTACACATCCTAGGGAAATTTCCCTGACATGGTACTGTTTTGTTAGGTGCCCTGCGTTCAACTATGACTTATAGTGGCCCTATGAATGACAGATCTGAGCCTTGTTCTATCCTGTGCCATCCTCATTATCTCTGACATACTTCTGTCCATTGCAACAGTCACTATGCCCTCCCTCTGGTTGAGGGTCTTCCTCTCATTCACCACCCCTCCACCTTTCCAAGTATGTGGTCCCTCTCAAAAGAGCAGCCACTCCTAACAACATATCTAGAGTATGTAAGATGAAACTTTGTCATCTTTGCCTCCAGGGAGCACTCTGACTGGACTTTCTCTAAGGCATATCTGTTTCTTCTTCTGGAAGCCCATGGCATATTCAGTACTCTTTTCTGACACTACAGTTCAAAGGCTTGCTTTCTCTCTCTCTCTCTCTCTCTCCTTCCTTTCAGAAATCTTTTTTTTTAAATTTTAATTTAGTTTGTTTTATTTTTCATTTCAATGAACATCTACAGAGATTTTGGAATTCCATTCATTCATTGCTGCACCCTTCTCCCCGCACAAAC
>NW_006399823.1:2165746-2176029 GCF_000299155.1 Elephantulus edwardii
TGCAACAATGAATGACTGGAAACCCTATGTCTCTGTAAACTTTCATTAAAATTAATTTTAAAATATTACTGATAAAAAAAGAGACTTGCCCTAGAGGGCGATTCCCCCCCCCCTGTACAAAAACAACACCACTTTGCAATACTCATAAAAAAAAACAGTATTAAAAAAAGAAGAAACAAAACTGCCCCCAGTATAATACTTTACAGAAGCTTATAAAACACAAGCTCTTCAGGTGAGACAACAATAACCCACATCCCACCTATCCTCCAAACACAGTTCTGGAAGTGAATTTAGTTCCAGAAAACCATGTTTCAGAATGGAAAGAAATCTTTGGAGACTTCTGCCAAGGTTCTCTGATGGCAGGAATCAACCTCTGAAATAGACCACAGGCAATAATTTTGAGAGTAGCAGCTGGTTTTCCAGAGTTATATACAGAGCTCTGCCATCCTCACCCCAGCCCACCTCTACTCCCAACTCCAAACCCACAGCCAGCAGACACCTGCTGCATCTGAAAGTGTTTTGGAGGAACTGTTCCTTCTAGACTGGACCCAAGGGCTCCTGAGTTTGACCGTTTGACCCTCGTTGGGTTCAAAGGCACTCATTCTTCTGCATATTTATTCATTGTCTAAGCTCTCAGATGTATAGTAAATGATTGGAAAGACCATAGCCTGAATCAGGTACAAATTGGTCTTCAAACTTACATCATCGCTTCTCAGTAATTTGGAGAGGCGCCTGACTGCCTATTTTCTCAATGCAGTAAGTCTGCTGATGATCGCCTGACTGTAGGTACCAGAGATGTTTACTGTGAATCCAAGTAAGATAAAATCGTCGACAATTTTAATATTTTTCTCCTTCTATCATGATGTTTCTTATGAGTCCAGTGATGAGGATTTTTGTCTTCTTGATTTTGAATTATCTATATTGCAGGCTCTCTACTTTGATCTTCTGCAGAAAGCATTTTCTTCAATTCCTATTTGCTTTCAGCAAGCAAGGCTGTGTCACAATTTATTGATTTTGATTGCATTTTTAAAATGTGTGTAGTAAATAAAAATGATTTTAAAATTTAATATGCAAAGAAAAGATATGTAATTGCATGTAAAATAAGATTGAGATAAAGTTGCTCTTGAATCAATCCTACTCATGGTATCTCTGTACTCCATAGAGTTTTCAATGGTGGATTTTTCAATGTAGATTGCCAGACTTTTTCTCCATGATCCCTTGTGAGGACTCAAATCTCCATTCTTCTGCTTAGCAGCCAAGAGCAGGAAGCCATCACGTCACCTAGGGACTCCCAAAGAGGCTATATTGTGCCATTATACAGAACTCGTAGGCAGAGAAAAGACTGAGAGACCAATGCAATTGTTTACATGAGGTCTAAGTGCAGTAGAAGCACAGAAAATTTGTTTCCAGAACTTTTATCTGAACATTTAAAACTCAGTTTCTCAAAACATGAGATAAATTGTTTGACTTTTTTATCTTTAGAACCACCTCTGTCCTCATTCATCTGCAATGAAATCTGTGACATCTGAAACTTGACAGGGCCACTTTGTTTTTCTGGGTCTTGCAAATTTTCTGCCTTTGAAAAGGGTCACTTTCCCATTACTCTTCTTAGTTGGATATATCTGAGGTTTCCTTCTCTACCAAGTTTCAGCCAACACTAGTTTTAGTTGTTGTTGTTGTTGATTATCTTCAAGTTGAGCACGACTCATAGCGACCCTATGAACAAAAGTCCTGAAGCCCTTCTACAGTTATTGACACTTATCAACGTTCATAGAGTTTCTGGAGGCATGTTATTTAGGAAGTGGATAGTGTACAGCTCAATTGTGAGGTATAACAGAAGGTTATTGGGACAAAAATATCCTGTTTTAGTGTTTTTGGCTTGTTGCTTTAAGTACACTTGAGTCAACCATGACATTATTTTTCCATGTTAATGTTGTTGTGGTATTGTTGTTTTGTGTACCATAGAGTTGGGACCAACCCCTAGCTGACCCTCCAGCAGGTTTTCAGAGGCAGTTAATTACCTGTGAAAGAGATTACCCATCCTTCTCTTGCAGAGCAGGGAGTGACCTTGAATCCCGAGCCTTCGAGATTGTAGCACAGCTTCTTGCCACTAGGCAATGAGAGCTCCCTTTTCTATGTTAATAGCATCTTTGAAAAATTATAATATTTTAGAGTCAATCCTGAGAAACATTTCCTCAATACTGTTAATAACTTCTCAGGTTAAACTCTCTTAATCTTCATTTATCTATGCTTGTTTTCCAAATAGTTTTGGATTCTTCCAGACTGTGTTGTCTTTAATTCTGGAGCAAAAAAAGTTTCTTTCCCCTAGACTGGCAGAAACTCTTTCAAATGACTTTGCTCCCAGTGTCTATCCCAGTTGGGAAGCCCTCCCTGTGGGATTTGGAGCCTCCCCTTCCAGGCATTGTTCACGCCATTAGGAACAGCCTTTCAGACTAGGGGCGGTGCCCTCCCTCCAGCCACTCAATAGGTTGGCAGGCATTCTCAATTTAGATTGCTTCTTGATTGTGTCTTTTTCTATTCATGCTTTATATTGTGCTTTGATTATCTCAAAAAGATTATTGTTGTTAAGTGCCGTCAAGTCTTAGTAGACTCACAGCGACCCTATGAATGAAAGACCTGAACAATTGTATAACTTTCATTGTTTCTCCAAGTTCATAGAGCTTCCGGAGGCAAGCTATTTTGGATATGGATGTCACTCCTGCTTCCAAGCTTGTTTTAATCAGGAAGCTCCACCAAACACTGTCCACCATGGGTAATCATTATTGTGTTTGACACATAGGGTGTCACAGTGTTTAGCATCACAGCAACCATGAGTTATTTCTGAACAGCAAATGGACAGACCAGTGCTATACCACTTAGAAGTATGTTTGAAAAAAAAAAAAAAAAAAAAGAAGTATGTTTGACCAAAACCAATTAAAACCAGGCCTGGGGGCTAATGACTAAAATCACCTACCTTTGGCTTGGTAGCATACTTTCTATCCACTAGGTCAACAGAGCTCTCTCTATGTTGTTGTTAAGTGCCATCGAGCCATAGATGACTCATAGCCACCCTATGAACCTAAGACCTGAACACTTGTATAACTTTCATCATTTCTTCATGTTCAGAGAGCTTCTCGAGGCAAGCTATTTCGGAAGTGGATGTCACTCCTGCTTCCAAGCTCATATAAAAAAAAAAAAAATGCCTGGAAAAGGTAGATCTATTAAATTTTATAAATCCTCCAAATGTTGCTATGTCTCATTATTCAGTGTTGTTGTGTTGTAAGGTGCTGTGGCATTACCTACTCATAGCACCCCTATGGACAAGCGATCTGGGAAGTTGTCCTATCCTGTACCATACTTTGGGTGTGTTGTCTGAAGGGGGTCATCCTTGGAAAAAGACATCACACTGTGAAAGAGGGTCAGAGAAAGAGAGGAAGACCCTCATTAAGATGGACTGACACAGAGACTGTAACAATGGATTGAACATAACTGATCATGAAGAATGCGCTATGCAATATAGAAAGGGAAAACACCACCTGTGTTAATATTACTCTGTTCTGATCAGGTCTTTAGATATAATGTACCCAATCTCTTGTTGAATACAAATTTTTAAACATGAAAATTTTTAAATGAAATTTCAATATTTTATCACTGGCAGGTACTATTGTCAGCTATTTGCCATGATGTGTCAGACCGTGTCTTATTTGATTAGTGCTACAATCACAGAAATACCAAAATATGATGGTTTTAACAAACAAATTTATCTATAGTTTAGGAGGAAAGAAGTCTGGCTGCTGGGGAAAGTATTGTCTCTCTGTGAGTTCTGGAGGAAGGCCTTTGTCTCCTTTCAAAATCTGTAAGCCCAAAGTTCCTTGATGTTCATGTGCCAAGGGCCTTCTGCTTTGTCAAGGAGGTTCCCAGTGCTGGGTGGCTAGCTCACAACTCAAATATCTTCAGAAGTGCTTTTCTTCAAGATAACTATCATACTTCAGTGTGTAGCAGAAATGTGGTATGGGTGCCTCTTATTTTGTTATATAGAGTATTACAAAATATGAGTATTCAAGAGCTAGAATTAACTTTTTTTAAATTGCTTCAATAATAAGAGGCTATTAATGAAAATGACATTTTGTTTATATTGTCATGCCAGTGTGGTGAAAAGGGCAAAGAACGTTTTTATCATTATTATCATAATAGTTCTACTATTGACCTTGAAAATTTTAGGAGGAAATGTTAAGATTCTCTGTACTGTGCTTTGAGAACTATAGCCCTAAATGTTCTAATTTAGAAAATTTGGGAAGACGGTCTTCGCAGAGTCGCCGTGGTCTCCTGCTTCAACAGTGCTTGAACGGAACCCGGCGCTCAACCGCGTCTCCCCTCGCTGGTCATCTCCAGCTAGTCCTCCGCCACCTCCTCACATCAGCACCCCCGGACGCCCCAAGGTCCTCGCCTCCACTCCAGCACCGCGCAGCCGCCGCCTCTCCGCCGCTGCCATGACCGCGTCCCCTTCGCAGGTGCGCCAGAACTACAACCAGGACTCAGAGGCCGCCATCAACCGCCAGATCAACCTACGCCTCCTATGTCTACCTGTCCATGTCTTACTACTTCAACCGTGATGATGTGGCTTTGAAGAATTTTGCCAAATATTTTCTCCACCAATCCCACGAGGAGAGGGAACACGCTGAGAAACTGATGAAACTGCAGAACCAGTGAGGCGGCCACATTTTCCTTCAGGACATCAAGAAACCAGACCGGGATGACTGGGAGAGAGAGCTGAACGCCATGGAGTGTGCGCTACACTTGGAGAAAAGTGTGAATCAGTCCCTACTGGAACTGCACAAATTGGCCACTGACAAGAACGACCCTCGTTTGTGTGACTTCATTGAGACACATTACCTGGATGAGCAGGTGAAATCCATCAAAGAACTGGGTGACTACGTAACCAACTTGCGCAAGATGGGCGCCCCTGATTCGGGCCTGGCCGAGTACCTCTTTGACAAGCACACCCTAGGAGACAGTGACGGCCAGAGCTGAACGAAGCTTTAGCCCAGCTTCCCCACAGCCACAGGGGTGACTCCGTGGTCACTACCAGGCCACCTGCATGTCTTGTTTATTACCTTTTCTATAAGTTGTACCAAAATACCCACTTAATTTCTTTCATTTGTACAGTTCCTTCAGATAGTCCTTTGGTACCCAGCTGTTGTGTTTGAGATCTTGGTGGGCCAGAAGTCTAAGCTATCTTGGCTAAATTCTTTAATCACCACGGTGTCTGCTTCAGTCACATTTAATAAAATGAAACTTACAAGAAAAAAAAAAGAAAATTTGGGAAAGCATAAGGTATATAAGCACATATTCCCTAGTTTTTGCAGCAATATTACTATTGCTTGTGATATAGTCTCTGGAAATCACTACTCTATTTGTGAGAGAATGGCAGTGAAAAATCTTAGTGTTATTATTAAAATGTCTTGACCCCATGACCAGATAGCAATTTTCTTAGAAAGGAATCTACTCTACTAGGGAACTGTAGGGAACTTCTGGTTGTTATTGTTGCTTGCTCTCAAGGTGATTCTGATTCTGGACAGTGCCACGTGTGCATTGTAGAAATGTGGTCAGTAGCATTTTCAAACCTTTGAACTCTTGGCGGCTGAACAGCAGGGCTCTGTTCTGAGGTGCTTATGGGTTTTGGGTATTTGAAATGCCAACTCTTTGCTCAATAGTCATGCATGTAACCGTCTATGCCAGTGAGAGACTACATTGGGAGATTAGCCCTGTGGAATTAGAGTCTTCAGAAATGGTGTCTGGGGAACCTAGATTTTTAAATATATTTTTTCCATGATTCTCATTAACCAGCCAAAACAGGTAAGGCAGGCTTTCAAGAACTACTGTCTAAAATCACTCAAAGTAAAACCACTGAACCTGTTGCTGTTGAGTCTATTCCACTCTGTAATGACTCTGCAGGATCCAGTGGAACTGCTGCATGTGGTTTTCAAGGCTATAACCTTTATGGAAGGAGATTACCACATCTTTTTCCAGGGACTACCCCCTCCTGATAACATGCTCAAATTATTTGAATTGAAGTATATCTAGGGAGTACTCTGGCTGCACTTCTTTCAAGACAAATTTGTTCCTTTTGAAGCCCATTGTATATCCAATGTTCATTACTAACACCATAATTAATCAATGTTTTTTATTCACTGTCCAACTTTCTTACTCTTATAAAACAATTGAAAACATGATTTGAGTCAGGTGCCCCTTAGTCTTTAAAGTGACACTGGTGCTCTTTTGTACTTTAAAGAGGTCCTTTCCAGCAAATTTACTCAATGCAATGTTATATATGATCTTTTGATTTCCATGAATGGTGGTTGTGGACAAATTCTTTGCAGTGCAGTGACTTTATGTCTTATATCTTGTTTTGATGCTTCCTATGTCGTTCCATATTTTGTGCATAGAATCCTTCAGTGTGGCAGCTTGAAGATCAAGTCTTTTCTTCAGTTCTGGCAGTTGAGAAATGCCAAACAGGTTCTTCTCTTTTGGGTCACATTGCACATTTTGTTATAGAATTTTGTCTTGTCTTTTCTTTTGTCTGTAGGGAGTTATGATGTTAACCCAAAGGATGCATCTCTCTCCCAATTTAAATCCACTAGTGGTGCTCCTGGTGAAAGCTAGGCTATCTCCTCCTGTACAACTAACAGCCTTGGAAACACCCTGGAAGGCCAGCTATGAGTCAGTTCTGTCTTAACAAAATGAGTATGATGAGTATTTGTCCTCTTAAGATTGTTATTGTTGTGTTGTTGTTGTTGTTGTTAGGTGCCATTGAGTTGTTTGCGATTCATAGTGACCCTATGTACAACAGCCCTAAACCCTGCTCTATCCTGTGCCAATCTTATTGTCTCTGACATACCAACCCCTTTTCCCCCAGTCACTGTATCAGGCCATTTCATTGAGGGTCTTCCTCTCTTGCGCTGTCCCTCCACCCTCCCAAACATGACATCCCCCTCCAAGGACTGGCCCCGCCTTGCAACATTTGCAGAGTATGTCAGATGGGGCTTCAGAATCCTTGACTCCAAAGAACAGACTGGTCTCACCCTCTCTTGGACAAACTCTTCTCCAACACCATAGATCAAAGGCATCAATTCACCTTTTATCATCTCTAGTCATTGTCCAGCTCTTTGATGCATAGCAAGTAATTACAAAGACTATGGCCTGAATCAAGTGCACCTTAATCTCCAGACTGACATCATTGCTCTTCAGTACTTTGGAGAGGTCTCTGACAGCAGACTTTCCCAATGCAATTTTTTTTTTTTAATTTTCTGGCTGCTGGTACCAAGATTGTGGAGCCAAGCAAACTAAAGTGGTTAACAATCTCAATCTTTCACCATGTATCCCGATTCTGCCCTTAGGCCCTGTGGTGAGAATCTTTGTTTTCTTGATGTTAAGCTTCAATCCGTATTGAAGGTCTTGAGCCTCTGCAGCAAGCGCTTCAGGTCCTCCTCAGTTTCAGCAAGCAGAGTTGTGTCATCTGCATAACGCAGATTGTTGATGAATCTTCCTCCTATCCTGAGATGCCACATTTGTCCTCATAGACCCAAGCCTCCTAGATTATATGTTTTGCATATAGATTGAAAATGAAATTAGGACACATCCCTGGCAGACACCCTTCCCAGTTTTGAACCATGCAGTGTTTCCTTGCTCTCTTCTGATGGCTGCCTCCTCTTCTGTTAAGCTCTCTCTATTATTCGTTCTTTTTACATTTCTCTATATTTTACAGTTTCTCTGTATTCTGGAGCAAGTTTCCGTTTTTCTTCTGATACCCATTCTGATCTTATCTGATGTCCTTGATATTATCCAACAGCTCATCTGATCTTCAGTCATTAGTATTTAGTGCATCAAATGTATTCTTGAGATGGTTTCTAAACTCAGGTAGGTTATACTCAAGGTAGTATTTGTCTCTTATGGACTTGTTTACATTTTCTTCTGCTTCGGTTTGAACTTGCATATGATCAATTAATTGTCTGTCCCATTGTCAGCTCCTGGCCTTATTCTGACTAATGATACTGAATTTCTCCACTATCTCTTTCCATAAGATGTAGTCAGTTTGATTCCTATGTATTTCACATGATGACGTCCATGTGTATAGTAATAATTTTTTAAAAATTGTTATTTTCAATGACTTCACTGTTTATGTTGTTGTTGTTGTTGTGTTGTTGATTGCCATCGAGTCAAGCACGACTCATAGCGACCCTATGAACATAAGACCTGAAGCCTTTCCATTGCTATTGTAATTTCTCAAAGTTCATAGAATTTCCAGAGGCATGTTGTTTAGGAAGTGGATGCCACTCCTGTCACAGTACACAATTTTATGTGATCTGTAGCATTATTTCTATCACCACTGCCATATTTTCCAACTACCAGTCTTGTTAGTTTAGATCTTTTTGTATTCAAATTACCTGCTGTGATCATTAATGACCTAGTGGCAAGAAGGTGCGCTGCAATCCCAAAGGCACACGGTTTGAATCCACCAGTTACTCCACAGGAGAAGGATGGGCAATCTCCTCCTATGTGAAACTTGCTGGAGGACAGCTATGAGTCAGTTCCAACTCAATGGTATAGAACAACAATAATCATTAATGCATTGCTATTGTTGTTGATTGCTATCGAGTTGAGCACGACTCATAGTGACCCTAAAAAAGGCCTGAAGTCTTTACAAAACTATCATCAGTTGGCCAGGTGACTATCCTCTAGATTTCTTGGCACAACCTGTTGAGCATGTCCAGGGCAGCATCTGTTTGTTAAAATATGTCAATTGGTATGCTGTCAATCCCTAATGCCTTGCTTTTTGCAAATTCCTTCAGAACAGCTTGAACTTCCTTTTTCATCAGCATAGGCTCTTGATTATATGTTGTTTCATTAAATTGTTCTGTATCAGCCAATTCTTTTTTGGTATAGTGACTCTGTGCTTCTTCCATCTTCTTTGAAAGCTTCCTTGGTCCTTTAGCGTTCTAACCATTCTGTCCTTAAGCTTCCTTAACTATTGAAACTTGAGGCTTGATTTTTTTCCCCTTCAGTTCCTTCAGCTTAAGAAATGCTAAGCGAGTTCTTCCCTTTTGATCTCCCAACTCTTGCTCTTCGCACATTTCAGTATAATATTTGCTTTGTCTTTCGGTGTTGCCCTTTGAAATCTTCTGTTCAGCCCCTTCATATCTTGATGTCTTCCCTTTGGTTTGGCTTCTTGGTGTTCTAGTGCAATATTCAGAGTCTCTTCTAACATCCATTTTGGTCTTCTTTTCTTCTTCCTCTGTCTTTGTAATGACCTTTCGCATTTTTCATGGATAATATTCTTGGTTGTTGTTGTGTACCATAGAGTCAGAACCAACACATAGCTGACCCTCTGGAAGGTTTTCAGAAACAGTTAATCACACAGGAGGAGATTGTCCATCCTTCTCCCATGGACCATCTGGTGGATTTGAACCCCATGCCTTTGGGATTTCAGTGCAGATACTTACCACCAGGTGCGATTGGCACAGGACAGAGTGGAGTTTAGGGCTGTTGTACATAGGGTCGCTATGAGTCGCAGGCGACTCGACAGCACATAACAACAACAACAACAATATTCTTGGTATCCTCCCACAACTCATCTGATCTTTGCTCATTTGTATTCAAGGCCTCAAACCTGCTCCTGAGATGGTCTTTAAATTCAGGAGGGATAAACTCGAGAGCTTGTGAATTTGATTTGATTTTCTTTAGCTTCAGTTTGAACTTGTATATGAGTGTGATCCACAATCAGCTCCTGGCCTAGATTTCGCAACTGATATTGAGATATTGAGATATTGAGATTTTCCAACAATTTCGCCCACAGGTGTAATCAATCTGCTTCCTGTGTGGGCCATTAGGTGAGGCCCGTATATATATATCTATATATCTATATATAGATATATATAGATATATAGATATAGTCGTCATTTGTGTTTCTTGTATAAGTATTTGCACCCCGTTTACATGATCCTGCCCAGCTAGGTGGCACAAGTCAAAGTTATTTTGAACAATAAACCCTGATGTCACAAATGACCAAAAAAAGTAATTTTGAAAAAGAGACCCACTGCACCACAATGTTATTGTTGTTAAGTGCCGTCAAGTCGCAGGTGACTCATAGCGACCCTATGGAGAGTCCTCAACACTTGTGTGTCTCTCATCCTCTCTCCAGGTTCATAGGGTTTCCGGAGGCAAGCTATTACGGAAGTGGATGCCACTCCTGCTTCCAAGCTTGTTTTTTTTTATTTTTTTATTAA
>NW_006399823.1:2177157-2180832 GCF_000299155.1 Elephantulus edwardii
CTTCATTGCTGTACCATTCTCTCTAACCTCTTCTAACCTCTCTAACAATGACTAGGGATGATAGAAAGAGAATTGATGTCTTTGAGCTGTGGTGCTGGAGAAACGTATTGAACATGCCATGGGCTGCTAGGAGAACAAACCGGTTTGACCTAAAGAGGTTGAAACCAGGTTGCTCCTTGGAGGCAAGGGTGCTGAAGCTCTGTCTAAGATACGTTGGGCATGTTTTCAGGGGGAACCAGTCCTTGGAGATGGACTTCATGCTTGGGAGGATGGAGGTGCAGCGCAAGAGAGGAAGACCCTCAATGAGATGGATTGACATGATAAGGCTGACACAGGGTAGAGCAGAGTTCAAAGCTGCTGTTCATAGGGTTGCTAAGAGTCACAAGCGACTCGACAGCACATAACAACAACAACATGACAAATATCATACTTTTTTGGTGGCTCAACATCCATTTATGTCATATTCTGTAGGTCACAAATCTTGATGGGCTCCTGACAAGTTTTTCATCCTGACTGGACAATTATTAGGGAAAGATTTATTTCAAAGTGAATTCAGACAGTTAGCAAACAGTTTCTTGGTGGTGTGTGACTGAAGTCCCACATTCCTGTCTGACAACTCTGCCTCAACTTTTTAAGGCCATCAATACTCTTTATATAGTCTCTTCCATATTCAAACCAGGGGAGCTCTGGTGATGCAGTGTTTAAGTGTGGCTATTCGCTGAAAGGTTGGTGTTTGAATACCCTAGCTGCTCCTTAGGGAAAAAGCAGTGATGGCCTACTTTGGTAAAGATTTACAGCCTTCAAAATATTATGGAACACTTTTACTGCCCTCTGTATGGTCAAAGTGAATTGACGCTATCTTCACAACAGTAGTTGTAGTTTCTGGTGATCTCATGGGTAAAGAGTTGAGCTGCCAACTCAAAGTCAGACAGTTCAAATCTATCAGCTGCTTCTCAGAAAGCTGAGCAATTTCCTCCTGTGCCGTTTATAGCCTCTGAAAACCTGCTGGTGGCTGAGCAATGAGTTGGTTCTGGCTGAACAGCACACAACAATAATCACCAGAGCATTGGGTTGAGTTGGGTTTTCTTCAAACCAAGCAACAGTGTAAGTACTTGTCATGCTGCTTATATTTCTCATTATTTCTTCTGCCATCAGCTGGAGAATACACTTTGCCTTTAAGAGCATGTGTATTTACTTTGGACCTACTTGGATAAACCCTGATTTTAAGGTCAATTGTATCATATAATAATCATATGCTTGATAGCTTATCATAATCACAGTTACCAATGATTATACCTGAATTACGTTATGGGTTGAATTTTCCATTCTATAGAATGCGTCTCTACTTTCTTGATGAAGTCCTTTGATACATACAGGTTTTAAATTTTGGGAGAGTTCAATTTTTTGTTTTTGCTGCATTCATTTTAGTTGTCACATCTAAAAATCCATTATCAAAACTATGATCCTAAAGCTTTAACCTATTTTTTCCCCTAAGAGTTCTTGTTTGTGTTCCTCTGTTTATGTCACTGGTTCATTTTGAGTTAGTATTTGTATATTGTGTGAGATATGTTTCATATAGATCCAACTGTCCCAGCACCATTTGTTGTGTTCTTCAATTAGACAATAAAAGAGCACTCTTATTTTTTAAAAACAAAACAAAACAAAAACCTCTAAATACATTTGTAGTTAATATGTTTAGTTGACTTTGCTTTGCTTCATATTATTAGTTTTAAAATAACTTATAATTTAAGACCAGGGACCATACTGTCTTTTTTCCCCTTTCTTATTACATTCTTTTTATTTCCTTCTCTGAGTAGACTTCAGTCAATTGCTGATTAATATTTATTACATAGGACATCATATATTAATTTCTTTTTTAATCTAAATTTTTATTTTATCCTAGTTTATTTAAAATGTTCAAATACATTATTTTTCACACCCGATCTTTCCCACTTCCTTCACTCCCCCTTTTACCCATCAAATTGTGCTACCGTATCATTAATACCCCCATCATCACCCCCGTGGTTCCCTCTTTTTGGATCCTTATACTCATTTTACAATAATGGTCTTGTACAGTATTTGTCCTTATAGGACTGAGTTAGTTCACTTAGCATAATGCTTTCCCAAGTTAGATAGTAAATTACAAAATCATTGCTCTTGTGTGTTGTATTGTATTCCATCACGTGAATGAACCATAATTTCTCAATCCATTTAGATGCGGTTGGACATTTGAGGTGTTTTCATGTTCTTACGGGTGAATAATGCTGCTATGAACATTGCTATACAAGTCTCTGTTTGGGATTCAGTTCTGTCTTGAGGTATATTCCAAGCAGTGGAATAGCTGGGTCATATGGAGTTTCTAGGTTCAGCTTTTTGAGGAAGTGCCAAACTGCCTTTCAGAGT
This sequence comes from Elephantulus edwardii, assembly GCF_000299155.1. NCBI lineage: Eukaryota > Metazoa > Chordata > Mammalia > Macroscelidea > Macroscelididae > Elephantulus > Elephantulus edwardii. The sequence goes on from NW_006399823.1 coordinate 2,179,561, forward strand.
GATTGTGCCATTTTACAATCCCACCAACAGTGTATAAGAGTTCCTATCTCTCCACATCCTCTCCAACATTTTTTACTTGCTGTCCTGTTAAATTTTGCCACTGCTACTGGAGTAAGATGGTATCTCATTGTGGTTTTGATTTGCATCTCTCTTAGTGCCAGTGATTTTTTTTAATTTTTTGTGTGAGTGTACCGTCAAATCAGATCTGACTCGTACAGGAGGAGATTGTCCCTCCTTCCCCGGCAGAGTATCTGGTGGATTCGAACCGTGTGCCTCTGTGGTTGTAGTTGCAGCTCCTTGCCACTAGGCCACCAGAGCTCCCCAAGTGCCAGTAATTTTTAACACTTCTTGTATCTGTTGGCCATCTGAATACCTTCCTCTACGAAAATTCTTCCCATGTCTTTTGACCATTTTGTAATTTTATCAGTCTTTTTATTGTGGAGGCCCTGTAGGATTCTGTAAACTTTTGATATGAGACCCTTGTCTGAAATGGTATTGCCAAATGTTTTTTTCCCCAGTCGGTAGGTTTTCTTTTCATTCTGTTGGGAAAATATTTTTGATGGGCAAATGGATTTAATCTTTAGAAAAGGACCATACTATCTTAATGATGTCATTTTTATCTTCGTGTAAGTGTAAGCATAGTTCTGGGGTAATAAGGACTCACCAAACGCTATTTCATGACTGTTCTTGTGTACTGTCTAGTCAGAACTGACTCATAGCTGACCCTCCAGGGAACTTTCAGAGGCAGTAATGGGAGGAGATTGTGCATCTTTTTCCCACCGAGCAATTGGTGGATTCAAATCACATGTCATCCCAAAGGCACCTTGCTAGAATACACCAGCTGCTTACTGCCTCTGAAAACCTGCTGGAGGTTCAGCTATGTGTCTGTCCTGATTTGGTGGTACACAACAATCTCAATGTTTATGGCTGCTCAGTAAGATTAGGAATAGTACACAGAAAACAGAAACCATTCTTCCTTGTAGAACTTAAAGCTTTTTTCTACTGATGATGTCTAAATCATAGTTTTGTAGATAAGGCATACTCATAGATTATTTTTTTTTAAATAAAACAATGTCTTCTCCAGTTTAATTTACTTTCATCACTATAAACAATCCACAAGGTCCTAATGAATAGAGTCCTTAGCAATCATTTGTCTAGCTCCTTGTGAGAAAATAGACTTGTCATTAAAGCCACCCTCTTGCAATATTTTGTTATAGAGTCACCAGACACTAGAATAACTCCTAACAGTTTGAAAATGGCTTTTCTTTTATT
>NW_006399823.1:2187531-2196789 GCF_000299155.1 Elephantulus edwardii
TGTTGTTCTTCCCGGGTCTCTTCCAGGTCCCTCTCGTGCTAGAACCCCGTCTGGTGGCGGCATTCCCCCGTCTGGCGGCCTCGCTCTTGCGCTGCATTGCTCTCACGCTGTGTCGCTCTCACCGAAAATGGCTTTTCTAAGGAGTCACAAACCTTTTCCTTAGAAGATACCTTCTAGAATTGTTTGTAGTGATAAGCAAATCTTTCTTAATGTAGAAATTACTTTTGGGTTTATGGTACTATTTTACAAATTATTTATATCTTAAATCATGTTAAATTTGTTTTCTGGGCAAGAAAATACAGTGCTGCTCTTTGAACTGAGCCTGGAGCTTTATTTTTTAAAAGGAGTAAAAATTTGAAGGAAAAGGCTTCCATGTATATGCTGCTTTTGTACTGTTAGAATTGTTTCCAAAGCTGAGATATGGCTGTTTATGCAAGAATTCTAATCTATTATTTAGTTTTCCAGATCTAGAGCAAAGACACACTTGCACAGATGCAAACCAGTTCAAGTCCCACCTTTTGCAGGGAACAGCTGATTTTGTTTTTTCTCTCTAGCCAATGGTGATCAAATATTTCAGAAAGGAAACCGGATGAGTCATCTTCTGCAGATAAGCTGAAATATTAATAGTTCTATCTCCATCAGGCTTCTTGCAGCCAAATAGCATCACTCCCACAGAACTCGTTATTGAAGTAGTTTATGGCAAATCAACCTATCAAAGCTGTTTGGGATGTGAAAGGTTTTGAAACTGATTACCAGTTATGAACAGTATACTTGAACTTGGATCTTAAGGGATTTTTTTGCTCCCTTCTTTAGTCTTTTAGGCTTGAAGATATTTTTTAGGACAGATGGACTTAAAACCTTCATGATCACCAAACATCACCACAAAACCTGCTGCAGTGAGTATAACCTCTAATAAGGATAATTTCTTTTTTTTTTCAGATCTGAAAATGTTGAAGAATCTGCGAGAAAGGTTTATTTTGAAAGATTGTACGTGTGTGTCCAGGGAAGGACATGGGGGAGAGGGGTGTTGCAGGATTTCAAATTTATGTAGGTCAGTGAATTTAGAGCACAGGTACTTCAGCTTTTTAACTGTATTTCATGATAAAGTATTCGTAGCCAGGTGAGTTTTGCCTGTCTTATGATACAATTATTTTAAGTGCAGAAAATTCTGTATTTCCTTGTAATGTGATGGCGAAGTATTTAACGGTGGTGCTTCTTTAAATACGATTGCATGCCACCGACTGGCCAGCAGGGGGCGCATTACCGCTTCAATGTCTATGAGGTCATTTTTCTTTCCTCTCTAGCAGCGCATTCGGTTTACAAGAGAAGCTGCAGGACGGCAGAGAAGTACAGCGCACTCCACTCACGAGGGGCCAGTGTTATTTGTGACACGGCCAAAGAGAGTGACTCGGCCTGTCCCTTAACAGGTTTCCCCTCTGCAGTTTCCAAGGTCTTTCCTGAGGAAGGGCGGAGCGCTGTTAGGCTAGCAGCCAAGGGGCGGGACTTCCTGCAGTTCCGGAAGTGAGGGGGTGGAGCCCAGGCTGGCCGGGTTGCTCAGGGTCGTGTCAGTTGCGGGAGATACTTGGTGTCCTCCACTTCTTTTGGAGTGCCTGTTGTGCCGTGGTCGCCTGGAACTGTCAGGCTGCAACGAAGCAATCCGGGGCTGGGTGCTGGGAAGTAGCTGGGCAGTACAGCGGCTTTGACAGGTGAGTGCGAGTCTCCTGGGGCGCCCTAGCCTCGTTTCCGAGCGGGTTTCTCCCTTGCAGCCCTTTCCCTCGTCCGCTCGGTGGGCAGCGCTGCCGGGCGGGCGGGCTTCCGTCCCCTGGCACACAGACCCGGCTGTCCCGGGGAAACTGGGGCCGCCATCTTCTTGTCTAGAGCGGACGGATGGAGGTGCATGCAAACCTGGTGGTCTCCTCGCCCCAGGATATGCAGTGCTCACACTCTGCTGTGGCCCAGCCCATCCTTGTGAGTTTCCAGAAGACTGACTGAGCTTGGTTTGGGATACCATTTCCTGCAAGAGGGGCCCTAGCTCTCCGACCCTCAGGAAACGGGGCCCCGCACTCTATTGAAACAAGGAGCGACTTGATTACCCCAAAGAGGTGGGGTCGTGCTTTTTTTTTCTTTTTTTGTCTGGTGTCTCTCTGAGTTAGGGCTCTGATTCATTGGATTTTCCCGAGAGGTTTCCGCCCCGCCCCTCTCTTCCTTTTAACCTGGGCTCCCGCACGAGCTTTCCCCACCTCTTCCACTTGGGAGCGTGCGCTTTTGATGCTGCAGCGCCGACTTGGGGTATCCACGGTGCTGCCTTTGTCGCTGGTAGCAGCTTGCTTCCGTTAAGGGGTTTCAGAAACAGCGACACGATTCCTCAGGAAGAGTAGAGCTGGCGAGAGCCACCTGCAACAGAGGGTGAAAATAGGTGACATGAATTCAAAATGATTTGATGCTTACATTATTAAGCAGTGACATTTTGGTTTTTCTTTCTCCATTTTCTTTGTAAACTGCCACCACTGGGGGAAAATATAAATTTTAAGATGTCCACTTACCGGAAACTATGGAGCCCCGGTGGCCTAGTGGTCAGGAGCTACGTTGCCAACCCGAAGGCATGCGGTTCAAATCTGCCCGCTGCTCTCTGGGAAAAGGATGCGATTTATTGCCTCTGAACACCCGCTTGAGGGTCAGCTATGGGTGGGTTCCGACTCGCTGGTACACAACTCACTAGAATAGTACGGCAGCAACACAATAATACTATATTTACTTTGTAAAAAAAGTTCCATAAATATACCTTACCAATTTATGAGCAAATGATACTATGATCTGTCATGTTTTTAGAGGTTATATGAACAATCTCAAAACTCTTGATATTTCTTAAACTTGGCAGGTCATTTAATACTGTTGCTGTGGCTTTACAAAACCGGAAAGAAGCCAAGCAAACTCTCTATCATGGAGTGTAATCTGACTCACTGAGGCAAAGTAGAAATGCCTCAATGTTTTGTTGTTATGTGGCATTTGAGGCCGAAACGTCTCATCGCTAACTCTCCAGTGATTTTTCAAAGGCTGTAAATAACACAGGAGAAGATTGCCCATTTGTCTCCGTTGGGGCTGGTGGATTCACACTGCTCGCATTAAACTGGCAGTGCAGCTGTACCCGGTAGGCTAGAGCTCTTCATGGAGTTTTAAGAGGCAGTAAATCTTTATGGAGACTCACAAGTTTTTCCTGAGGGTTGGTTTGCTTAGCAGCCTAGCTTTTTTTTTTTTTAATTTTTAAAAATTTATTTATTATATTAGTTTATTTACAATACTCGAGTACATTGCTTTTCAGACCAGATTCTTCTATTTTCCCTCACCGCCCCCATCAGTTTGAACAACCGCATGATTAATACCCCGGTGCATAACCTCATCCCTCTGCTTCCACCCTCCTCCTCCCCTTTGTATCTTCATACTCATTCTACAATAATGGTTTTATATAATATTTGTCCTTGTACGACCGAGTCAGTTCACTCAGCATAATTCTCTCTAGTCACTCTCATGCCAGGTAATACATTACAGAATCATTGCTCCTGTGTGCTGCGTAGTATTCTATTGCATAAATGTACCATAATTTCTCAATCCATTTGATTGTGGTTACACTTCTGGGCTGTTTGCATATTCTTGTGATGGTGAATAATGAGCAATCTAGTTTTATCAGGCAGACAGTTTAACGGTCTGTAGTTTGAAACTACCAGCCTGTTCACAGGAAAAAAGATACAGTCTCCTCTGTTAAAGAATTAGAGCCTTAGAAACCTGATGGAGGGTAGCTACGAGTAACTGGATACCCTCATCCCTCTGAAATTTCTTGATACTTTTATAAAAGAGTATGAATATTTGGAAGTTTCGTTAATTTAAGTGCTAGTGAGTCTCCTTTGAATCCAGTATGTTCTTAAATTGTCTTTAACATCATGACACTAAAAGTATTCCAAGAATTAGTTACTTCCAAATTTTTGTTTTTATTAACTAAACCACCAGTGGTAATAGCTAATACAATGTAACTTCAGGATTTTTTTTGCCTCTTGTTTTTGTGTGCCTTTGAGTGGGAACCTATTCATAACTGATCCTCCAGCAGGTTTTCAGAGGCAGTTAATCCCACAGGAAGGGATTGATTGCTCATCTTGCTCCCTCCGAGCAGCTGGTTTGAACCTTATAACTTTGTGTTGTGAGTACAACTCTTTACCACATCTGTATTTATCCCTTCACCTTTTGTACTCACTATTTCGAATACTATTCTCATAAAATTTTAAGTGTTTCCAAAATTCAGGCAGGAAAGCAATTTATGGTCTGACCAAAACAGGATAAAGAGACGTTTTGACATTGCCCTTATTAAGACAGTCCTCAGAGACATGTAATAGACACTGCCAGATTTAATAACAGCAATATGACCTCAGGCAAGTAACTTTAATTCTCCATTTCCTATCTTCTAAAATGATCTTTAAAGGACCTCTAGTGTTACATATTGCCTTGCTGATCTAAAAGTTAGTGATTGAAATCCACCAGCTTCTCAAGGAAGAAAGATGAGCATTCTCCTATAAAAATTTACAGCCTCAGAATCCTGATGGAGGGGTTCTATAAGCGCAGGACAGGGGATATGTGTAGTAAGCTTGTTTCCTTCCTCTTTTCAGCCTCTCTTAGGTATTTTTAGGGCGCCTGTCTTAAGCTGTTTGCTTATTTTATGCCTTTTCTGAGCTAACACTCTTAACCCTCCCACTTTGATTTTACATTCTATTAATAATGTCATCCATGATTTGAATTAATTTTGTAGCTATTGACAGCTTAAAAACATCTTATTTATCTTAAAAACATGTTATTTATCTCTCTTAATACACTGTTATCTGTAGATATAGTAAGCATCTGAATGCATATCAGTTCCTGCATCTAAATCACTGATAAAGCATTTTAAACAGGTGAAAGCTAATGACAAATTTCTAAGACTGTCTTCAGAATCCATTCTCTCCTTTGATAATTGCTGAACATACAAATTTGGTGTAACATCTTGAAGAATTCAAATAACAGTCCTATTATGATAAAATGTAATGAAAAATTTTTGTGAACTTGTATGAATGCCACATACATACTATATTCTCTCTACTCTTTTGTACATGAAGTTAGCTATTTTTCTTTTGCTAAAAAATGGTTTAAAATCCCACTGGATATGAAACTAAGAGTAGTATTTTCTATTTTCTTGTTTCAAATGAAAGCACAATTCCATAATTTGTTTTATTACCTTGTTCTTAGTTCATTTTCTTCCTAACTTTAATTTCTTGTTTTTTAGATTATATACAACAAATCTATACCTTTTAGCAATTTAATAACATTGATTACATTATTAGAGCTGTGCAACTATTCTCACCCTTCTTTTCTGAATTATCTCTTTCTAGGGTTACTATGAGAGTGCTCTGGTAGCCTAGTGGGTAAGGAATTACTCTGCCAACCCAAGGGCAGGTGGTTTGAATCCATGAACTGCTCTGTTTGAGAAAGATGGACATACTTTTCCTGTGTGATTTACAGCCTCTGAAAACTAATTGCTATGAGTCAACTATGATTTGCTTCTGACTCAGTGGTACATAATAACAACAACAGAGTTGCTATAAGTTGTAGCTCTGGTCAACTCATTGCACCTAACAATAACATTAACATAAACTCACAGCTCCCTAAGGTTCCTATCTAATCTTCTGAGTTACTGTTATCAGTTAGATCTTTATTCTTAAATGAACATAAAGCTGAAAGTGGACCTTTTTTTTCCCACTAGTTATGTGAAACTTGTTTAGTTTGATGACTTCAGTAATTATTTTAGTTTAAAGCTTAAAGATTATCTTAGGGCATAAGTTTCAGGTGTTCACTCACCCTTGATGGCTTCAGAAAATCCAGTATCCATGAGAATTTGAACTGCTGTTCTGTACTTTCCTCATTTTGATCTGAATTCTTCATTACAGTCTTTAATCAAGTTTGGTAATACTAGTCAGGCTCTATCTAGTTTTAGTCTCAGCAAAGGAGGTAATTGTCCCGGGAGGCTATTATTCATATATTCCCTATCTTATTTAAGACTCTCCTCCTTCCTCTCTTGCTCTAGACGAGTAAAAACCAATTGTTGTGCCAGTTATAAACCTTTAAAGCCCTGAGCACTGCACAATGAGCTAGCTGGTAGGTAGAACAGAAGCACTTAACAGATTAGGCCAAGTAACTGGAATGTCCCAGGAAACCATGTTCCTAAATCTCCAAAGAAGAAAAAAAAAATCCCATGAGGTGTTTTCTTAAACATCAGCCACCTTAGCAACCACTCTATGTTGTTGAATGTATCTGTCACCCAACTTTTTTACAGGTAGAAATGCATCGTATTGACAGCTATACAAACCTACCCTCTTTCAACATGATTTTCCCATCACCATTAACCAACCCTTTCCCCCTTCCTCTTTCCATTTCCTGATAATCATTGATAACGCTTTGTTCTCTACACATTTGCCCTTTTTTTTGGTCTTTTTTTTTTTTCACAACACAATAATTTTTTATTTTGGAAGTATAGTTTGACTAAATGTATGAAAACATTGTACAGTACACCAAGACATCCATATTATACATCTTGATTAAATCTAAAGAACACTGATTAAAAATAGCTTAAAGATTTTATTTTACTTGAAACATTAAGACTAAGTGGAAATGTGTGTATATCTGTCTATCTATCTATGCTTTACCCACGTATCTGCATTTCCTCTTAACATCTGTCCTTTAAAAAGGATCACTATCCAGTCATCCACCCAAGCTCAGTAAGTGTTGGCAATCCACCTTCCTAAATGATTCTGGAATTGATCTGTTTGAGTCCTCTATTTTGCAAGTCTGTTTCTTCACAAGTCTGGCATGTAAGACTTAAACTGTTTTTCCAAAGTTTTCTCTTCTTCAGTCAGTGGTGACAACTCTAGGTCTGTTAGCTTTTGTAGTTCTTGTATCATGGTCATAGTCTTTTTCAAAGTAACACAAATCCGGCCCTTAGTCTCTTTCTGTTCATCAGCAAGTGGTTTAAAGCGTGCAGCGAGACTTTATTGCTGACAATTCCTTCAAGGGTGTAACTGGATTTTTCTCCCCAGCTGAATCAGGATGATTGTTCTTAATTTCATATTCCAGCCTATATAGAATGCAATCCAGATCAGAGTCAGCTTTCTGGAACATCAGTTCCAGTTTATCGACCTGCGCCTCCATGTTGAATAGTTGACATTCCTCCTTTGGTCTTTTTATGTAGTATTTGGACTTTTGTCATTGACTTATTTTGCCAATGTAAGGCTTTCAAATGCTGTACATACTGCAGAATGTATCAAACTTCATTCTTTGTTGGAGGATTATGTCATTGTTTTTACCACATTTACTTGTATCTGTCTGGTGGTCTACTGGATAGAGAATTGTGCTGCTCAACCCAAGGTGGTGCTTGTCTGTTCTACCAGTGGATCTGATTGAGAAAGATAGGCAATCTCCTTTCATGGGATTTACAGCCTTGGAAAGCCAGTGGAGGGTCATCTATGAGTCAAGTGTGACTCCAAGGTAATGGGCTTGAGTTTTTTAAAATGCCACTGTTGGTGAGCATTTAAGTTGTTTCTATCTTTTGGCTATTGTGAGTAATGTTGCAATATAATTAGTCTATGAGTTTCTACTTTCAAGACTTTTTGATTGTTGTTGTTGTATGCTGTCAAGTCAGAGCCTGTTTATAGCTGACCCTCTATTGGGTTTTCAGAAGCAGTAAATCTCATGAGAGGAGATTGTCCATCCATGTCTCATGGAGCAGCTGGCGAATTCAAACTGTGCTCCTTTGGGATTGCAACATAGCTTCTTACCACTAGAGCTCATATTTAGAATTGCTAAGTCATATAATGGTTCACTTTTTAGTTTTCTGGGGACCTTTAACACTTTGGAAAATGGCTGAGTACCATTTTATATTTCCACCAGCAGTAAATAAGAGTTCCAACCTCTCCATAGTCTTGCCAGCATTTGTTGTTTTTTGCCCTGTTGAACTTGGCTGCTGTTGCTGGGGTAAGATGATATCTCATAGGTGTTTTGATTTGCATCTCTCTGATAGCTAGAGATTTTGAACATTTCTTCATGTATTTGTTTGTTTTCTGAATGTCTTCTTTGGTGAAGTGTCTATTCATATTCTGTGCCCATTTTGTGATTGGGTTAGTTCCAGTTTTCCAAACCCACTGCCATCAGGCTGGTTCTAACTCACAGCAACTCTTTAGGACAGAATTGAGCTGCCTCCTAGGGTTTCTAAGTCTATAATCTCAATGGAAGCAGAGCTCTTCTTCTTTCTCCCTTAGAGTGATTGATGTGTTTGAACCACTGACGTTTTGATTGGTCACCAAATACCTTAACCACAGCACCACCAAGACTCTTGGGGCAATAATAAATATGTATAAAACTTGGTACAAGTTTTTAGTAAAAATGAATTATTTAAATGCTGATATTCTTAACGTTTTTTCGCCCCCAGTATAGATGCCTCAGTAGGTATTGTAAAGAACACAGAAAAAAAGCAGAAATCAGTAAAAACTCATTGTTGTTGTTGTTAGGTGCTATTGAGTCTACCATGACACATCTGAACCTTGCCCAATCCTATGCCTTCCTCATTGTCTGTGATATATGTGAGCCCACTGACAAAGTCCTTGTGTCAGTCTATTCCATTGAGGGTTTTTCTCTCTTTTGCTGACCCTCCTCCTTTCTAAGCATGATATCTTTATCAAGGTCTGGCCTCTCCTAACGCCATGCCCAGAGTATGTGAGACCTAGTTTCACCATCCTTCCTTCGAGGAGCCTTCTGGTTGCATTTTCTTCAAGACATATTTGTTTGTTCTTCTGGCAGTTCTTTTAGGATATTCAGTGCTCTTCTCCAACACCATAGCTCAAAGGCATTGATTCTTCTCCTGTCATCTTTATTCATTGTCCAACTTTTAGATACACAACAAGTAATTGAAAAAACTTGTCTTGAATCAAGTACACTGTAGTCTTTAAATTGACATTGTTACTTCTCAGCACTTTGGAGAGATGATTGACAGCAGATTTTCCTAACAGATTTCTTGACTGCTGGCACCAAGAGTGTTGATTGTGGATCTAAGTAAAGGTGAAATTATTGACAACATTTCTCCATTTATCATGATGCTACTTATTGATCCAGTGGTTAGGAGTTTTGTTTTTTTATATTTAAATATAATCCATTTTGAAGACTGTCATCTTTGATCTCCTGCAGCAAGCACTT
>NW_006399823.1:2199836-2200705 GCF_000299155.1 Elephantulus edwardii
GTACCATGGACTGCTAGGAAAACAAACAGATTCATCCTGGAGAGGGTTAAATCGGGCGGCTCCTTGGAGGCAAGGATTTTAAGGCTCCATCTAACATACTTTGGACATGTTGTAAGGAGGGACTAGTCCTTGGAGAGGGACATCATGCTTGGTAGGGTGGAGGGACGATCTAGGAGGGGAAGGCCCTCTGAGGTGGATTGATTCGGTGACTGGGGTAATCGGGATGGGTGTATCGGAGACAGTGCGATTGGCACAGGACAGAGCAGAGTTGAGGGCTGTTGTACATAGGGTCGCTATGAGTCGCATGCAACTCGACGGCACATAACAACAGAATAAGTAATAAAACATCATTTTAGAGATATAATGAGAACTTTGAAGATTGTTAAGTGCTACAGTCAGCAAAATAGTATTGAGGTTAGGGAGTAGAATATAAGCTCTGTATTTCCTGTTTGTTAGATGTGCCCAGGAAAAAAGAAATGTTTTGTTAACATGTCTAGTGCTCCTTGTTCATATGGCCAGACTTAACAGTGTGGTAGAGATGGTGCTTCCTCCCATTAACTTCCTTTATCTAGTGGTCAGAGAGAGCGCATGCCCTAGGATGCAAGCATGAAGGATAGGGCACGATTTGGGGAACTGTTTCTGTTTCTGTTTTAGGTAGTAGAGGTTTTACTCTTTTTTTTTTTTTAAAAGTAATAAATTTTTCATTCCTAAAGCCATGAGGTATAGCACACTTGCAACGTTTTCTGCTTTTGCTTTTTTAAAATAGTGTGACTTTTATTATTATTATTATTAATTTTGATGAAAATATACAGAGACTTCGGATTTCCAGTCATTCATTGTTGCACTTTTCTCCCTGCTCACCCTTCCCC
>NW_006399823.1:2200805-2205339 GCF_000299155.1 Elephantulus edwardii
GTCAGAGAGTTCAACAATGACGAAGGAGAATTGATGCCTTTGAGCTGTGGTGCTGGAGAAGAGTATTGAGGGTACCATGGACTGCTAAGAAAGCAGATTTGTCCCGGAGAGGATTAAACCAGGCTGCTCCTTGGAGGCACGGATTCTGAGGCTTTGTCTGACATGCTTTGGTCATGTTGTCTTTGGAGAGGGACATAGTGCTTGGGAGGGTGGAGGGCAGACACAGGAGGGGAAGGCCCTCTATGAAGTGGATGATTCAGTGACGGGGTAATCAGGATGTGTGTGTTGGAAACAGATTGACACAGGACAGAATAGAGTTTAGGGCTGTTGTACATAGGGTTGCTATGAGTCGTAAGCAACTCGACAGCACATAACAATAACAACAATAGATTAATAGATACGGAAAAAGGATGCAGCCCTGATGCATAGAACTTTTTCTCGTAATTTTTTAGTGTCTTCTGAGCTGAGAGTTCTACTTCTATTACTATATTTAACAGTGTTCCTCTATTATTCCCAGGGTTTTCAAAGGATTCTGGATGGGAATTCCTGCTTCTTAGTTTGTCTTTACCTGGACGCTCCACTGATATCTGTACACCATAGGTTACCTTGTTGGTATTTGAAATACCAGTAGTATAACTTTCAGCATCTCAGCAATCTACAAGTTATTCTAGTAGAGCAAACTGACAGACAAGTGCTATACTTGTAAGACCAAACTGTAAACAAGCAAGCGTATACAGAAACGGACAGATAACATGTTTTATCGCTAAAAGCAAACTGTAAAATGAACAAGCGCATAATATCCCTATTGTGCAGTGTCTCCTTCCTTGTCCCCTCCCCATCAGCATAGGCTAAGATGACTTAACTTTGGCATTATTGACATTTTGAGCCAGGTAGTTCTTTGTTTTGGAAGTTCTCCCTATATTAGTATGTTTAGTTGAATCCTTAACCTCTCTACTCACTAGGTGTTAGTGTCATTCCTTCTCCCATCTGTGGCAACTAAAAATGTCTCCACATATTCCCAGAAATCCTCTAGTGGGCATAATCACCCCTGATTGAGAACCACTGTAATACACAACTTGGAATTCATGTAATATTTAAAATAATTATCTGTTAATGCCTTTATATAAGGCCCCACTAAATGTTTTGTGGACCTGTGGAATTACATACTATTTTAAAATAAATATTTGTTTATAAGTAGCTCTTTAAACATTAGTAAGCTAGCACGAAGTTTGTATTTTAGACCTCGGGTGAGAAATTAATATTTTCAGTTTTCTGCCAGTATCAGTAACTTAGTGTCTTGGGCTGGGTCCTCTGGAAATTAGTAAAACCAATGAAGCAGGGCATGATGTATCTCAAGGAAATGGCTCACTTGCAAATCCTAGGTCTTTGAGTCATACCTCAGAAGAGAAGCATCTGGGAAGGCAAAAGAGTCCGGGTCATCCACAGGAAGTGTCGTGGACTGCAGGCTTAAGAGGCTGGTGAAACCAGTGTAGGTCTTGAACCAGGAACTTGTTCTCCGTTATGGATGATCAGATGTGAAAGGAAGGAGATGGTGCAGAACTAGGAAAGACTACTGGGGCAGGTTGACAGGAAGGTAGACAATAAATAAAAAGACAGAAGTACAATGAAATCATTTTAGATAAGAGAAAAAATCGTGACATTTGAAGAGAAAGTTTAACAACTAAGGGGAAGAAAAGAATACATTGAAAACCAATTACAAGTACTGTTTTTGTTAGATGCCATCTATGTTGGTGCCATTTTCACTCTTTAAGTGAAAATGAACAACAGAATGAAACACCGCATAGTTCTCTTGCCATCCTCACGATTGCTGCCATGTTTGCGCTTGATGCAACCACTGTGTCAATCCATATCACTGAGAGTCTGTTTTTGATTGACCCTCTGCTTTGCTGGGCGTGATGACCTTCTAGGATTGATCTCTCATGATAACATACTCAATAGAGGACTTTAAAGAATTAATTTTGGGCAAATATTGGTAGGTAGGTGAACTGTAGCTAAAGATATTTTAAGAGGGAGACCTTGAATTAGCTGGATAATACTTTCATGTTAATAACATAGCATATGACATAGATATTATTGAGATAGGACTTCGCAGAGTTGAGAAAGATGCTAAAAATAAATAATTTAGTATGAAAAATTTCTACTTTATGCTCCAGTTTGAGGAAAGCACTTGTTTGAAATATGTATATTGTTTGTAATGTATTGAGTCATTGGGAATGATTACAACTGTATTGACCAATGTTTTGTGAAGTGACAAAAGCAAGAAAAACCAAGCAAAGCCTAAAAAAATCTACCTACTTGATGGCACATATCACCACCATGTTCACAGAGGTGAACAGAAGATGGTCAGAGGCACAGGGGAAGGCAGAATGTAAGGATTTTGAAAAGTAATTGTTAAGGAACTTCTTAGTTCTTAATGGAAATGCAATGACTGGAAAGACTAGCAGTGTAATACTTAGGAAGGAAATTCAGTGATCCAAAGCCTAGGACCTTGACTTGAAAAGAGGGGCAATTCTGCCATTTTCTTTAATCAGACTTGTAAAATCTTCTAAATATATTAATCATCCAGTTTAATTTGTCAAAATATTTCTACAGAAGACATCTTAGGAGGAAAAGGGAAACACTTGTTCATTTGCTTGGTTTAAATGTCTGAAAACAAAGTCTCCTCTGTCCTTTGAGGACACAACAGGCCATCTCTTACAGAGTTGATAGTGCCTTTACAAATGATTTCACAAATGACAAAATAGCCTAATTTGGTAAATTGATGGCCTTGCATAGAATGGGAGGAAAATACTTGCATAACCCAGAAAGGGAGCTCTGGTTGCCCAGTGGCAAGAACCTGAGCTGCAATCCTGAGGGCTCCTGGTTTGAGGCCACCAGCTGCTCTGCTGGGGAAGCCTGTGCAGTCTCTTCCTGTGCAATTAACTGCCTCGCTGGAGAGTCAGCTATGGGTCGGTTCGTACTCAGTGATACTCAGCAACTCAAATTCTTAACAAAACAACAAAAAAGAAAGCTGGAGAAACTGGAACAGTAGAGAACAGAGGACTCTAAAATTATCACCCTGAGATGTTCTTTTAAGTCTAGTAATGAGCTTTCCCTCAAGATCATCCTTTAGCAAAATTACAGTTGTGAGATATTATAAAATAATGATACATATAAGATCCCTGCTGTACTTAAAAGCCATCAATAGGAGACCAGAAAAGTCAACAGTTACTCAAAAGCCAAGATGAGAGAAGATGAGGAGAGGAACGAAAGCTCTGGAAACGGAAGAAACAGAACATAATTAAAGAGAATGTCAAGACATTGTCAGTTAATGCCATTGGAAAATTGGTGAGGAAAATTGTCGCACTGAAGAACTTGATTTGCTATTTAATCTTTCAGCCCAAAAAAATGCAAAAATTTTTGGTGAAAGGACTGTTGTTATTATATAGTAGGAACCTATTCATAGCTAACCCTCTAGAGTGTTTTCAGAGGCAGTAAATCACATAGGAGTTGGTCACTCATCTTCCAGGAAGCAAATGGTAGATTTAAACCATGTACCTTTGTGCTGGCAGTGCAGCTCCTCTTGGCTGTGTTATTTTGCCAATAGAAATGCTTTGAGCATTATTCATGTAGCGTGTATCTTCACTCACTCACTGCCCAATCATAGCAAGCCTCTATCAGGCTCTGAGGTGGTAAATCATAATGGGAGGAGACTGTCCATCTTTCTTCTGTGAAGCAGCTAATGTATTTACACTGCCAGAGATCACGGCTTTTGGATTAGCAGGATGACTCACTGTGGGCTACATTATCAGAGCTCCTTTTAATCTGTGCAATCACTGAAAAAAACCAATTCATTCTTCTACATTATTAGGAAGGGTGTAAAGCTTTCATTAAATCAGTTTACTTTATTGAGCAATTATATAATTTGAGTACAGATATTCAAGTCAGTGGAATGATGTACATTTAATAGTATAACTCATTAATTTTTATCAGTACTGTGTGTGTGTGTGTGTGTGTGTGTGTGTGTGTGTGTAGGCTTGGAGGTGGGTGTATATAAATGATGGCTTAGTGGTAAGTAATTTTTAAGGAATTGCCTGCCCAAAAGTGTGATTCAAATCCACCAACTACTCCTAGGAAGAAAGATGGGAAGTCTCCTCCTGTGCCAATTACTACCTCTGAAAACCCACTGGAGGGTCAGCTATATGTTTGATCTGACTCAACAACACAGAACAACAACGTGTGTGTGTGTGTGTGTGTGTGTGTGTGTGTGTGTGTGTGTGTGTAGGTTATATTTAGATCAAACCTCAAATTTACTACTGTCTAGTTGGAACCAACTCATGTTGTGTATGTGTATGTAGGCTATATAGACCAGACTTTACACTCATTACTGTCTAGTTGGAATCAACTCATAGTTGACCCTCAAGTGGCCAGGAAATTAAAAGGCGCATTGCTATGGGAAAGTCTGCTGTTAGGGACCTCTCCAAAGTACTGAAGAGCAATGGTGTCTCTCTGGAGACTAAGGTGCGTTTGATAC
>NW_006399823.1:2213599-2215559 GCF_000299155.1 Elephantulus edwardii
CAACAGTACAGTGTGTTAAAATATATTTATAATAGTATATAATTTAAAGACTTTATGATTTTAAGGGAGCTCTGGTGGCCTAGTGGCAAGAAGTGGCACTGGAATCCTGAAGGCACATGGTTGGAATCCACCAGATGCTGTGCTGGAGAAGGAGGTGCAATCTCCTCCTGTCCCAGTCAGATCTGATTCAATGGTACACAACAACAACAAAAAGACTTTACAATTTTATTTATAGAAACTATCTTCCTTTATAAATTTGGACCTTTTAAATCAGATATGCTTATTTCTTTTATATAATTTTCCTTTTCTAGAGAAGGAAAATATGTGCTACTTTGAACAAGTGTTCATTCTTAAATCCCATATTGTACTATGTTAGATTCTTATGTTAGGTGCTGTGATGGCGCATGAACTCATAGTGACCCAGGGAACGACAGCTATGAAACCTGCCCTATCTTCTCCAGTGAAATTACTATTTATTTTTTTTTAAAAAAACCTGTCATTTTTCTCTTTAGAAACTAGAAGTGTTAGTCTTTTGACTTTTATTTTATGTGTAAGAAATAAAATCAATTATGACATAATAGTTTAGATTGTGTTGTAATTGTGTTGAGGAAAATATGTTGGTAATTGGTTTCTAAGTTACATATTTTAATGTACTCTTTTTTTTTTTTTTATAGGATTCTAAACTGCCTTCTTCTGTTCGTAGTACATTATTGGAACTCTTTGGCCAAATAGAAAGAGAATTTGAAAACCTTTATATTGAAAACTTAGAATGTAAGTATCTCCTATTTGATTATATACTTTCACAAATTTCATTTATTTATAGAGAGCTTTGAAATTCAAATCAATGTTTGTTTATATATATAGCTAATGTATTAATTTTCTGTTCTGTTGTAGCAAATCTAGTGGCTTAAAACAATATAATTTTACTGTTCTGTACATCAGAAGGTTCACAGGACTAAAGTCAAGATGTTGGCAGAGTGAGGCTCTTAGGGGCTTTGCTACGTACCATCTAGTCGGAACCTACCCATAGCTGACCTTCCAGCGGGTTTTCAGAGGCAGGAAATTGCACAGGAGTTGATTACCCATCTTTCTCCCACAGCTAGTGGCTTTAGGGAATATAATTTGCTGCTCATAGTTGGCAGAATTCAGCTACTTGTGATTGTAAAACAGAGGCCTCCCTCCCCCCTTTTATTTCTGTTTGTTTATATGTGGAGGCCTGTTTCCAGCTTCTTGAGACTGCTGTGTTCCTTGGCGCATGAGCCCCTTCCTTCATCTTCAAAGCTAGCGTCTGTGAGCTGAGTTTTTAGCCTTGTATACATCACTGAACCATTCTTCTTTTCTATTCATGATCACTCATGCTATTGGATTGGATCCATCTTGAGGCCCTTAAACTGAATCAGATCTGTAAAGTACTTTTATCACATAAGGTAGCAGATTCACAAGTCAGGGCGGCACCAGTTTTGGAAAACTACTATTCTGCCTTCTATATCTACTAGTCTGAATGATAATTAGTAATCCACTTTATGTGATTATTTATGTGAAATATACTTTAAAATGAGAAAGTTTTTATTCTTGTTTGTCTTTTCTCACTATCATAATTTGAAAATATGCTCAAATGTTAAGCACTTGGATTTCCCCCTACCCCTCAAAAACTCATTGTCATTGAGTCAAAACTGAAGCATAGCTGAACCTCCATTGGGTTTCCAAGGCTGTAAATCATATAGGCAGAGCGATTGTCCGTCTTTCTCCTTCAGAGCCCCTGGTAGATTCGAGCCACTAGAGAAGTGCGGCCTTTGGGTTAGCAGCCTGTGAAAAGAGCAACGGCCACATGGGGACAGCCATATTTGACCTTTACCAACTTCTCAAAGGGCAGCTCTTCCTGTCAACAACATCAATAACAAAACCAATTTCCATGAGGTCAGACATGTTCCCCACACTCCTTCTTACTCATCTCAGCACC
>NW_006399823.1:2215659-2221247 GCF_000299155.1 Elephantulus edwardii
CAACATAAATTACACAGGAGATTGTCTGTTTTTTTCACTTGGAGCTGCTTGGTGAATTTGAACTGCTATAGAAGCCCACCTTTGGGTTAGCTGTGTGCAACTCTGTTACCTGCGTCAACAGACCATGCATGGGATTTTCAACTGGTGCCTATACATAGGAAGGCTGGACAATGAATAAGGAATATTAAAAAGAATTGTTGCTTGAAACAGATGAGAGAGAGAACAGGTTAAAAGAGATATACGATAGGGTATTATGGTTATCACAAGAATGAAGGTTGCCTAGTTGAGTGTACTGGGGCAGAGGTGGGAGTGGGTGGGTGGGTGATTTGTATACCAATGAAGGAATTTTACTTTTCAAAGAGAAGAGCAAACTGAGGGGGAGGGGTGGGCAGGGAGAAAAGTACAACAATGAATGAATGGAAATCCAAAATCTCTGTAAATGTTTCTTAAAATTAATTAAAAAAAAAGATTTGTTGCCTTTGAAAAGGCATATTGGTGAAAAATATGAAAACAGACTTGTTTTAGAAGAACAGCCAGAGTGTTCCTTAGAGTCAAGGATTCTGAAATTTTGCCTAAGGATGGTGAAATTTTGCCTTACATACTTTAGAGCCAGTGAGATTTGGTTAGATCACTTTCTGATAAAACTTACTGTCATTGTTAGTGTTTTAGAGTAAAATATAATTAAAAAATATGAGCTGCTACCTGCCTGCTCTCTAGACTCTCATCTCGCTACCTCTTTATTTTTTTTTTGTTTTTTTCTGTATCATTATTTACCATAACCTTTTAATGAAATCTTACAGCCTAGAATTCTTCCCTTTGAATGTCTTTCAAATTCCCATCTTGAAGACTCAGATCAAGTGTTTTCTCTGATGCTTTCCTTAATTCCTGCAGGTAGATTAGCTAGCTAGTCTCTCTCCTGTGCTTTGTTGTTCCATGAAGCTCTAGTATATATATATATCTGTCATCATGTTTAGTACTTGTTTACAGCTTGGCTTTTTCAGAGACAGTTTGGGTTGTCTCCAGAATAATGAATCATCTGGGTTTGCCTACCACTGAAAATTTATGTTCTAAATGATATCATTAATTTTAAGGAAGATTGTCATTAAAAGAGTAATTATCTTTGCCTAATATTTTCCCTTATGTCAAGTTATTACAGTAGAAATAAAATATCTGGTTTTCCTGTTTTTTGTTTAGGTTATTGCAGGAGTAACCAGGACATTATCTTCTGGAAGTAATGCCCACAGAAAGCGGAAGTTGTTCAGCTGCTCGTCAAGCAAAACAAAAGCGCAAATCACATAGCCTTTCTATAAGAAGAACCAACAGCTCAGAACAGGAAAGAACGGGACTACCAAGAGAAATGTTAGAAGGACAAGTAAGTATTGATCAGTGTTTTACTTTGTAAGATGTTGATTATATGTAGATGTGTGTGTGTGTGTTAAACACATCATTATCTCCAAAGTAAAAAAAAAAAAAAAGGGAAAAAAGTATGGATTATTAAAAAAAAGAAGTCACCGCCAACAAAATCACTCAAATTAATGTCAAATAAAATACCATACACAGAGATAGAGGCAAGATTAACCTGTGTGTGAATTTGGTAAAAAAGAACGTAGTGGGCCAGTTTGGATCTGTTTCTATTCTTTGTATATGCTAATAGATAATAAAATTTTAGAGAGGTTTTTTTATGCTTTTGATAATTAAAGAGTATCACATACAATTTTAATCATCTCTTGTTTTTAGAAATCTGATGTTTTGATAACTTGATGTAGCTCTGTCCTTGTTTCTAAGAGACCCTTGGCCTGGTAGTGTTATGTGCTGAGCCAAAGGTCAGCAGCTGAAATCCTCTCTCATAAAGATGTAGAGCCCCTAAGACTTGATGGAGGGTCACCATGGGCGTCAGCTCAGTGGCAGTGAGGTTAATGTCTCCGCTTCAGTGAGTGTGCCATCTGCATTTATTATTACATTATTGTCAAGAATATGATATTTAGATTTTAAGGGTAAATAGCATGTTGATAAAAATTAAGTTTGGCTTACACTTTCTATTTCTTTTATAGTGAAAATATTATTGTGAAACTTCAACAAAAATATATTTATAGTTAAAAAAATTATCACTATGTCTAATTATTTAGTAAAAATACCCACTGCTGTCCAATTGATTCACACTCAAGGCAGCCAACCCTCCATTGGCATTCAGAGATTGTTGTGTGAGAGTAGACTGTCTCATCTTTCTTCTGTGGAGAAGCTGGTGTGTTTGAACTTTTGGGTTATTAGCCCAACATATAACCCATTACACCTTCAGGATTCTTTTAATTTATATACTTATAGCCATTCTTTCACAATATGAACTAATTTATAGGTTTTAATTTTATAAGAGTTTAAGAGTTAGACCTGAGAAATTGTTTGATGATATTAGATCTTAATTAGAACCATATAGGTAACTTTTATGTTGGAAATATTTATTTTTTTTTAACTTCTTCAATATAATCTTTTTAAAGGGTAGTAAAATACACTGAGAACCTGAAACCATTCTTCAAACAGAAGTCAGATATATATTTAATAAATAAATGAATATATTGAATAAATAGGTGGATAAACTACACCTGTTTCTACTCTGTATATGCTTTGGCTATATACATGGCCTAGTGAGTAAGGAGTTGAGCTGCCAATCCAATGGCACATGGTTCAAACCTACCAACTGCTCTAAGAGAGAAAGATGCTCAATCTACTGTGATTTACAGCTTCTGAACCCCTGCTGGGGGTTCAGCTATGAGTTTGGTCCTGGCTCGGAATACAACAATTACAACAATATGAAATGATTGGGTTAAATTTGATACTGGGGATGAAAGAATAGCTTTCAGGTGCCTTAGAAATACCTTTGATATTCATTGAAAGTGAGTATCTAAATCAGGGCTATCTCATAGAACTTCTGCAGTGATCAAAACTGGTACTGTAATCACTAACCACGTGATTGTTAAGCAAAAGATATGACCGAGAGACTGAAGTTGGAATTTTCATTCTTTTGCATTTATAAATAGTAATTTTTAGGTAGTGGCTACCTTACAAGTCAGTATAGGTAAACAGTCTAAAACAGGTTTTTAAAATTTTAATATCTACTTAGATTTCTTATGGTGAAAGTTCCACAGTCTCATCAGCTAACAGATTCTAAAGGTAAATGTCCTATGAAATAGATTCTTTTTTTCCTGGCCTTTTTGAGAGCCAGTACTCTATTGTGATGTAAAGCAAGTAAGTGATTGTAACTCATAGTCTCATAGGTTACTCATAGTAACCTTTTTTGAAGGTAATTTCACTTTATGTTGGCACCATTTCCTAGACAGTGCTTATTTGTTGACTGAAGATGCATTTGAACCAATCAGCATGTTTCTGAGTGGCCAGTATGCCAATGTCTCTCCCTAGTTGAACAGCAAGGTGGAGAAAATAGTGACTGATCCATGACCATGGTCCAAGCATTTGGCATGGTAGGTATAAGTGGAAGATCTAGATATTAAGAGTTGTTAACTGCAGATAGATTTGAATTGAGTAATAAGCAAGAAAGCTTTAGTGACAAAGTTGGGAATGCATTTTCAGTTGTTGGGGGACAAAATAAGTGAGAGAATGAACATTAGTGTGAATGAAATTTTCTAACAGGTTTAAATTGTCTTACATTCGTACATAAGGTAGTTAAGAAAGCAGTGACGAGAAGTCTTTTGTTGCAAAGGATTGCTGAATCCTTAGATATGTACCAAGCATGAATGACTGTGTTTATATACTGCAGTTTTTTCAGTTTCATGTAAATGTGACATGATAAAATGCAAATGTATTCTAAAGTTTTGCTAAATTTATAGTAGCTTTCTGGCACAAGTTTTCTCAAGTAATACTAAAATTTCAGCACCTGTCATTTCAGAACTTGTGCAACATCATGGTATCAAAAGTTGTACCATTAAAAACATTTGAAAAACAATTGAAAAAGTTCTTCTGTTTGGCTCTACTCGCCCTCTAGTGGAAAAGTCCTCATTTCAGTTTATTTTCTTGATTGTATGTCATTTTTTGAAATGAGATTAATGTGGACATCTCAGCATTATTTTCTGAAACAGTTACTTTTAATACTGAGATGTGCTTTAATATTTAAACCCCCCCCCCATTTTCTTTGCCTGATAATAAGGATCTTCAAAACATCTTGAGTATAGGTGAATAGAATTCCTAAATTTGAGTGTACCTTTGACCTTGAGTAGAAGAATAAGAAAGACTTCCCTAAAGAAGTGACATTTGCACTGAGAAGCAAACCATGAAGAGGGATTTATAGATGAGGTGTTGAGGGAAGGATGTTCAGTGCAGAAGGAATTAGAACAGGCAAATTCTTCAAGGCAGGATGTTGTGCTATTGAATGGGAAGTAATCCATATCACACCCTCTCGTGGGTTTTCAGAGGCAGTAAAATCACACAGGATGAACTTGCCCATCCTTCTCCTGAGGAGCAGCTCATAGATTCAAACCACATACCTTTGGATTGACAGTGCAGTTCCTTAAAAAATGGGTTTATTTTGATTTTAAATCCTTATAGTAATCACTGTATTTTTCCAGTTTTTTAAATTTCCTCTTTTCATAATTTAGTTTTCATTTTCATTTATATTCTAGGTGTTCACACTTGCCCCCCCCATATCTATATCTGTAGTTAGTTGCTACTAAGCCTATTCTAACTAATGGCAAATTTCTCTCCTTGTGTGGATACTATACTTTTCTTTTTTTTTTTAAATTTATTTTATTTCATTTTTTTGTGTGTGTGTGTACCGTCACATCAGATCTGACTGGTACAGGAGGAGATTGTTCCTCCTTCTTCAGCAGAGCATCTGGTGGATTCGGACCTTCCATCTCTGAGATTGCAATTGCAGCTTCTTGCCACTAGTCCACCAGAGCTCGCCTATACTTTTCTTTTTTAAAGGTAACTTGCAAAATTTAAAAATTCTGTGATTATTTAAAAATTTATATCACTAAAGTGCATTTATTAGAGATCATATTTCCCCAATTTTTTTCTTCCTAAGAGGTTAATCAGTGTGAATTTATAATAAACTTTGAATATATTTGTAGACATGTATTTGTTTTAAAATTTGCAGTTCACTGATGGCCTAGTGGTAAGAAGCTTCGCTGCAGTCCCAAAGGCATATGGTTTAAATCCATGAGCTAGCTGCTCCTCAGGAGAACGATGGGCAATCTCCTCCTGTGCAATTAAACCGCCTCTGGAAATTCACCAGAGGGTCAGCTATAGGTCAGTTCTGATTTGACGGTACACAACAACAAACAGGAGAAAGTTTGTGCTGTATGTAAATTTGGAAATCACTTGGAAAATAATAGTGTCAGATAGATGCTGCCCTGGACATGCTCACCAAGTTGTGCCAACAACCACTTGGCCAACTGACTGGAAGAGATTTATATTTGTTCCCATCCCAAAGAAAGGTGACCAAATAGAGTGTGAAAACTATAGAACAATCTCATTGATTTCACATGCAAGCAAAATTCTACTGAAGATTATCCAAAAACAAGTGGAACAGCACATCAGCAGAGAACTGCCAGAAGTCCAGGCTGAGTTTAGAAGGGGTC
>NW_006399823.1:2226767-2239802 GCF_000299155.1 Elephantulus edwardii
AAGCGCTTCAGGTCCTCCTCAGATTCAGCAAGCAGGGTTGTATCATCTGCATATCGCAGATTGTTAATAGATCTTCCACCAATCTTGATCCCACATTTCTCCTCATAGAGCCCAGCCTCCAAGATAATCTGTTCTGCATACAAGTTGAAAAGGTATGGAGACAGGACACATCCCTGGAGTACATCAAAAGGTTATAATTCAGTTTAGTAGCAGAATAGTCATAACAGCATCTGAACTGTACTTGCAGGCACCTTATCCTTGAGCCTCATGGCTTTGGGCTAGAGTTTTCAGTCCTGCCAGTATGGGCTCTGGGAAAGACTCTTAGCTTCACTCTGGTTCTGACTGTTGTTAGGGGTAGCAGCGAGCTCCATTTTGTTTCATGTCATTGTGGTCCTCTGCTTTGTCTAAGACTACTGCTGCTGTAAGTGGAGCCTGAGCAAGAATGTCTGGTCCTGAAGGATGTCCTGCATTCTCCTGCATCTTGTTTTCTTTGCTGGTGGGGAAGGTCTCTTCCACTGCTGGATTGCTCAGTTTAATGGTGGATTGGTGGGAGAAGCCAGTCTCCTTATGGATTGGCAGTTAGCTGTTCTCCTTGCTGCTCTGATTGTCAATTTTGTTTTCTGCAGGGGTTGTGTTTATAAAATTTACATTATGCTTTTCTTCTTTTTTTTTTTTTACATTTTTCTGCTTTATCTACAAGTTTATTCCCCAAAATTGCATAGAATAAATAACAGACGCTACCTTAAAATTTTATCATTCTACTGAGAAGCTTTATGGTTAGAACAGCAAGAAAACATAATTCAATGTTATCTAAATGTCACATTTTGTAAAATTATTGTTTCAATATTGGATTCTCGTTTTTGTAAGTCATTTAAAAATTTTTTTAGAGGGAGACATTACAGCTTTTTAGAAAATAAAAATTATATTAACAGTACTCTGTACAGTTTTATAGGTTCTTTGTTTTTTAAAATAGCAGTTTAACAATGGAAATGTTGCATTTATGTTGCACTTTATAAAGCCTTTTTTTTTATTGAGTTCATGCAGTTTGCCAAAATAACTATCATGCAAAACCTGATTAATGCTAGGAGATACTTTTGAGTTAACACTCACTCAGCATCTGGTGGATTTGAACTGCTGACTTTTGGTTAGCAGCCTAATATGTTATGCACTATGCTATCAGGGCTCCTGCCTTTTCTGCTTCACCTATCATTCTAAACTCATCGCCTTCTGTTCCTTCACTGAGACCTTTCTCTCTAACCAGCCTTCTCATTCTACCTAGAATAAATTTGCTTTAACAATAATGAGAAACTTTGTTGTTTTGTACAAACTATGGCCAGGACTTAAGC
The DNA here is from genome assembly GCF_000299155.1 of Elephantulus edwardii. NCBI lineage: Eukaryota > Metazoa > Chordata > Mammalia > Macroscelidea > Macroscelididae > Elephantulus > Elephantulus edwardii. The sequence continues at coordinate 2,228,114 of NW_006399823.1, forward strand.
TTTAGTGATCAGTAGCATTGTGTCCAGGTTGGTTCCCAACTCCATCACCTCACTAGCTTTGCATATTTAGACTGGATACCTGGCTTGAGTTTCTATTTCCTTATTATTCCAATATGAATAATAACATTCATTTTTCTGACTGTAATTAGGGTCTGATGTACAGGGAATGATCAACATGTCTCTCCCAGTTTCTTTGTTCCTTCCATTTTTTGTAACTGATGGCCTCTTTCTTTAGCCTTCTCTTATTTCTTCTATAATCCCTACCAATTTTTGATAACTTTCCATCCTCATTTGATACTTAATGTATGCCATGTATTCATAATTCTATTTTATTATTGTATATCTTTTTCCTCAGCAGGATTTTCAACTAATTTATAAATAGATTCTTGAGTTTTTGAAATACCTGAATTATATTCCTCAGTGCATAACTAAAATACAGAGAAACTAATAATTGAACTGTAGGCCCTCCCCACACTCCTACCCTGACTTGAGAACCAGAGAATGTAGTATCTTCCACACCTTTTTCTTTGTCTTTTAGTAATAAAACATATTTTATTAGATTAGAATGTAATACAAAATTGAGGTGTTATTTTTTACATTTATTAGAGATAGTTTTTGATAATCACAATTTTGCTTATTAGAATATAACTCTATTTGGACAGTAAAAATATATAACACATTTTTATATACTTAAGTTTTAGAAGTGGTTAATATATTTAAACATAGAAAGTACATATTTTTCATTTATGAAAATTTTCTTTTTTATTTATAGTACGTAGAGAAATTGATACTCTTAATGACCGCTTAGCTGCTGAAGGCCAAACGATTGATGGAGCAGAACTGAGTAAGGGCCAGCTCAAAACAAAAGGTAAGGCTGTTTGTTGATAAAATACATAATTTACTGAGAAAACTTGCAATTTAATTTTAAGGAAATTGGTTTTATTTACTTTGTTATAATTAGCAAAACTTGAAATGCACCATTTAGCTATGAGTATTGAAGATTAAAGAGCCAAGAAGCATGGGTTCTTGGTTTAACTGCCATTTTCTGTATGTCCCTTTGAACAAATTAACCTTTCTGGATTTCATTTTCTTTCTGGGTAAATGAGAAATTGGGTTTGCTATGTCAGGTTTGTTCCAGCCTTGAAATTCCATGAGTCTTTGATTATATGATTTATATTTGTTTGTCGTTTCTTTGTCTCTACAGCCAGCCATAGTACCAGTCAGCTTTCTCAGAAATTAAAGACCACTTACAAAGCTTCTACTAGCAAGGTATGCAAGACATTCACTTTTGGTCCCACATCGGTGTTCACTATTGAGCCAGTCATGTGGTATTTAAGGTGTGTCGATGTGTACTTTAAATTGCATATTTTTCAATTAGAAATGTGTAATAGGAAAAGGTAAATAACTTGTTTTTAGGAAAATTTATGTTTTAAGAGGACACTAGAACACTAACCTATCCTGGTATTTATTGAAATGAATACATTATTCCTTAGTAAATATTGTCTTTAGAGAGAAAATATGTTTTCTCTTGTTAATTGGGTTGACATAAGTAAAAAATGTGTATAAAACAATGAAAATTATATTCTCCGTTTTAGTTAGATTTTAGTTTATTATCTTTCCCCCTTTATTTTCTTTATTTTCTAAGTGTCATCTGCAAAGGAAGGTCTGTCTGTAAGGTGAACAGAGACATTCCTAGTAGTTTGCATTTTCTTAAAATATCTGGTTTTTATCTGAAAGTGGCAAGGAATTTACGTGTTTGTGAATCAGTGTATCTATACTGGAGTACTACTGTGGAATAATTATTTGAGATGACTTTGTGTGCATCTCTAGAAGATTTCGAGTACAGGCATACTTTGTTTCATTGTGCTTTATTGTGCCCCACAACATTGTGTCTTACAAATTGGAGGTTGTCACATCCTACTATAAAGCAAGTCTGTAAATGTCATTTTTCCAGCAGCATGTATTCCCTTAGTGTTTCTGTCACATTGTGGTAATTGTAACAATATTCTAAACTTTTCCCTAATGCTCCTATAACTTTACTAGACTATTAACTCATTGCTGTTAAGTTGTAACTGCTCATAGCTGAGCATCCAAAGGATTTTCCAAGGCTGTGAATTGCATGAGAGGATGTTTCCTGTTTTTCTCCTGTATAGTGGCTGGTGGGTTAGAATCTCCTGCTCTTCTTAGAATTGCCTGCCTTTATAGAAGGGCAGCACAGCCTCTTAGGCAAGAGGCTACTAGGGTTCCATTAATAGACTGTGTTGTTGTTATAGACTATAGTGTAGTTAAATATAACTTTTACATGGACTGGGAAACCAGAACATTCACGTGACTTGCTTTATTTCAGTATTCACTTACTGCAGTGATTTGGAACCAAGCATGCAGTAACTTGGAAGTATGCCTATATACAAAAGATATAAAACACTTAACCTTATGAACAATTAACCTTACAGACCTTTTGCTTAACCTAAAAAAGAAAAGTTGACCTTTACAGTGGATCTGCTTTGATGGATAAGTAGTTATTAACTTACCCCCCCATGTTCCCTTAGAAGTTATTTAGCTTAATATCTACAGTTTTAAATTCATTTGCATGTCTTTGGTAATACCTTCTTGTCTTTTTAAAAGATAGGAATGTTGCTGGTATTTTCATGGCTTACTTTTTTGATAACCTCCAGAAAGCCAGTTACTAATTGGTTGAACACTCCCCCCCATGTTATATAATTTAGCTTGTGCTTATTTAGTTTTGAAAATATAAGTTAATTAACATACAATTTTTTTCATCAAAATGAAGTGTCACATTGTTCTTCATTTAATTTTTTTCCTGTTGTATTATATTGTTTGTTCTAGTAGTTACAGTTGTATTTATATAATGTATGATCTTAAAATTCCAAATTTTAAGCTTTCTGATTACTTCTGAAATAGAGGAAGAGTTGAATTTAAAACATTATCCATTATTATGAGAAGTAAAAATAAAATATGGGTAAAGGTAAGGATATATACAAAAATACTATGTTTTTAAGAAATGCTTTAGGAATATTTAAATCTTTAGTCATTCTAGCTACTGGAAATTAGGCTGAATTTCTCAGAAGTGTTTTACTAATAATCTTTAAGGTGTTTTATGCAATCTGCCTGTTGTAAAGAATAGTAAAGAAAATACAAGATATTTGAAAATTGGAGTAATAATTGGTAACACTGTGTTTTGATTTGTACTACAGCATAGATTTTTGGTATTAAAGCTAAGCATAAATACAACAAGGGGGAAAAAAAGCTACGGTCTAGATTTCATTTCTTTTCCTCATTCTGACTTAGAGCCATAAAAGGCAAGTACCATGTTTAGTGAGACAGCGGGAAAATAAAAGTGCATTAAGTAAAAACAAGATCGATGCTTTTCCCCTTCGTGGTGGTTAATGACCATTTCTCTTGCCTTTATTGGGAAGGCAGTAAAACAGTCTAACATGCATGCTACTTGCAGGAATTTTGTGAACATGTTCACAAAGTACTATCTTTATATATATCAGTATTTTTCATTGTGAGAAAGAAATCCTTACATTAACTATACCTTAGATTATACCTTCATTAAAATGATCAATTAGATGGACAGGTGTAAGCCTCTATTTGTTGCTTCATTCTGTTGCTCCTCTGTCATGAAAATTCCTTCCAAGTAAGCCAGTATGTGTCACTGAGCCTCTATCTAGTTTTGACTAAGTGAACATTTTTATGAACAATGAGTAGGTGATCAATTGTGAAAGATATTTTGAAAATACCCTATTGGGTGGTTTGTGATAATGCCCATAGTAACATTATCTTCACCTTTGCTTCCAAATTAGCAACTAAAAATGTGGCTGAAGGGAGCTGTACCAAATTCTAAACTTCCTGTTCTTATGTATAAATAAAACAGGTAAAGAGTTTGACTTTAAGGTATTTATTTTAATAGTATTAGTGATGCTGAAAGGTTTGGACAGTGAAGTTTTCTGTAAGATAATTATGGGAGAGTTTTGTGTGTGCTTTTAAAGTATTATAATGCTAACATGTAAATGAATGGCAATTTCTGCCAGCAAAAGCACTTTTCACATTTTAGAGAGATGATTTTGCTGGGTTGAATAAAATACTAGCTTTCAAAAAAGGGAAAAAATGATGATGATGGGTTTGAATAATTCTTTTTATAATTCCCTTTTACACTTAAACAAGTCAAATGGAAACCTTTTTATATTACTTATGAAAGAGTAGTATTTCCATCAACCACATTGTTTTAGTCTTTCACTGTTATTAGCAGGGTAATTTGAATACATATATATGAATTTATGTGATATTGGATAGCAGTTTAATGTGTTTATACTCAAAATGCACTTAGATAAATTTTTAGGGCTTTACTTGTTCAGTGTTTTAAACAAGCTGTATAATAACACCATTTTTTCTTTTTTACTTGATTTTACAGTTTCATTATTCTGAATAATCTACATTATTCTGATTTACTCAGAAGCTCAAAAGCCATTTGTGTATATGAGAACAATTTACAAACAAAACTCGGAACAAAATTTGTGTTTAGTTTCTTTCTTACTTGATAGTTTTTCCTTTTAAGAGAAAATCAGAATTGACCATTGTATGTACCATGATACAGGACAAACCATTTCTATTGTATGTATCACATTGTCTGTATTGTATTCATATCATGTCTGTCTTCTTTTAGACTGTAAGCTGCTTAAAGGCAAGGAATCCATACTTTGTTCTTTGTGTGTCCTGCATTTAGTACAGTGCCTGGTACTATGCAGTGCTCAATAAATGATTTTGAACCAACCTGGTCATGTGTTAGAAGTGTCGTCTTTTTCATTCCTTCCTTGTGGATTTTTTTTCTTCCCTCTTGATAATAGGTGATTATTCTAAGTGATCAAATAATAGAATAACAAAATTCTCCAGTAACAAAAATAATCATTAAGTTTGTTTAGTTTTCCTGTCTGACCAACTAGCTAGCGTTTTCCATCTTTTTAAGGAATTTAGGTATTTTGATTTGTGAATTTGTGGAGTAGAAACTTGTATACCTGAATAAACATTTATAGTAAGGCATTATTTATCAGAATAATATAAAAATGAAATGGAGGAAAGTTTCATTCTTTTTGATATTTAGTATAAAGAGCCTACTCTTACTACAAAAAGCATGTAAGTTCTCGTTGCTTTCTCTTGGGTTGTGTCCCTTTAATGCTTTAACCATTTGATTCATAAGTTATGCATTTTTCAAGATTGTTTCCCCCTGTGCTATCTTTTTTAACTTGAGAGAATTATTTTTGATATATTGTTTGAAAATGTACCTTCCCTTTACTATTCTAGATTGTCTCCAGCTTTAAGACCACAACCTCTAGGGCCATCTGCCAGCTCGTGAAGGAGTACATTGGTCACAGGGATGGAATCTGGGATGTGAGTGTTGCAAGGACACAGCCAGTGGTGCTGGGAACTGCATCTGCTGGTAAGTTTTGAAATGTTAGCTTATTGAAAAATGATTGATAACCGACTGGAATTGCTGACTTTCACTTCTTAATAATAGAATGATTTCTTAAAGCAAAGGCTTTATGATAGATTAGTCATTAATACTAATAAACTGAATCTTGCTGTCTGGGCACCCAGCAGCATTTAATACTAAAGACCTTTAGGGCTGTCTTTGCAGTGTGTATCTTTTGCTGAGTGTGATATAATCGTCAAATAAAAAAACCAAAAACCAAAAAACAACTCATTGTCATCAAGTTGGAACCAACTCATAGCTGACTCTCCAATGGGTTTTCAGAGACTGTAAATCACACAGGAGGAGAGCGCGAGCAGCTGGTGAATTTGAAATACCTGCCTTTGAGTTGGCAGCGCAACTTCTTACCACTAGGCCACCATAGTTCCATTTATTGTTAACGGTGACCTTAAGTAGCAAATTAGGACATACTTGTTCTATTTTAATTTAATTTGTGTTAAAAAATCATGTTTTGAATGAGATGAGACATCATATAGAGTATTTTTAAAAACAAATTAGTTATTTTTCAGATGATTTCCTTGATATTCATAGTAAAAAATGTTTCTTGATCTTGGAAAGGTTTTGCCTTTTGTTTCCCCTCCACCCCCACTAGTGAAGTACAACCAAAGGGAAGTGCTATGATTGTAGTTGAAAAATGCGTGTTGTACATGGAATTTAACCAGAAGAGAAGGGTGAACTCTGCTATGGTTTACCTCCAAGGGAAAGGGGGTATTAAAGACCCTTTTCTTTTCTTTAAAGTACCGTTAAGTTGGAACCAACTCATAGCTGACCATCTGAAGGCTTTCAGAGGCTGTCAATTGCGTGGGAAGAGATTGCTCATCTCTCCCATGGAGCGGGTAATGGACTCCCACTGCCACCCCTTGGTTTGGCAGCACAGCTTGTTATATCACTAAGCCACCAGAGCTCCATTCTCACTAAAGATGGAGCATAAAAAAACTATGTGATAAAAATCGCCATAGTTAAAAACGATCTTCACTTCTGAGGCTGTCACGTGCCCGAGAAGAGATTGCCTGTCTTTCTCCCTTACCACAGCTGGTGGATTCCAGGTGCTTGCCTGTAGGTTGACAGTGCACCTCCTTATTGGTCTTTTAAGATAGAAATAGAAATGATTAACTAGTTAGAGTAAGCAAGAAAGTTGGTTGTTTCTGTTTTGCATTTTCTGTCTGTCTTGAAATTATGTTCATACATGAGCATAGCATACTGCTTTGGAAATGATTATACTAGTAATAATAAGTAACAGGGCCCTTTTCCGGTATTTCTGAAATTCTATTTGCATAATTGGCATTTATTTCTCAGATTATCCTAGGAGAGAAAATCCACTTTATAAAATTGTACCTATAACAAGGTAAAGCCCCAAGGCATTGGTATAATTTTTCTCTAGATTATTTGCTTCTGATTCTGAGTAGTATTGAGTTTGAATATTTTAAGATGTCTGAAAAGGTTTACTACTTTGACAAAATAATAAAATTATGTAAGTGGTGTCTATATTTTAAATCTTAAGCATGATGAGTCAGTATAATGACTTAGGAATTCTTATTCCAGTTTTTCCATTTACCAGTTATATGATGTCAGAGAAGTCTGTGACTTCTCTGATATTTTGGGAAACTTTTTAATTTTTGATTGACTAATCATAGAATAGTATAAAGTATCAGAGAAGTTTTAGGGCTGCAGTGATTAAGCACTTGGCTGCTAACTGATATGTTAGTAAGCTGTGGAAATCTGTTTCTGTGAAGGTTTACAGCTATGGAATCCCTATGGGGTCAGTTTTTTTATGTGCTTGACTCAGTGATGACGGGTTTCTTTTATATTTTGTACAGTTACAAGAGTTCTTTGAATTTTCAGACTACTTATTCTTAAATTACAGAATTGTTCATAGTTACTAATTTTTTACTTAACCTTCCAGATCACACGGCTTTGCTGTGGAGTATAGAAACAGGAAAGTGCCTTGTCAAGTATTCAGGTCATGTTGGATCAGGTAAGCATTCACATAAATGAACACTTTATTTTCGGATGTCATTTCCAGCTTTGATTTGTTTTTACAACTTTTCATTATACAACAATTGTATTGCCTGCTTGAAAGTTAATATTTTGCTTATTTGAAGGCAGTGTAGTATAGCTATGCCTTTAACTTATGAATTTTAATAAAGATAAGAAGCATAGCTCCCTAAAAGGTACAGCTAATGCTGTGGAGGGTTCCAAATAATACTTGGAAATCTTCATCATTGTGTTTCATGTTGGCCATATATAGAAAATTTTGAAACTGAAATATGTGCATAATTTATTAAAAAATCCATTTTAGAAATTTACATTTTTAGTGTATTTTGTTGAAGGAATTACTGTGCTTTTGGTGAAAATTTACACAGAAAATTAGGTTCTCCTTTCTACACAATATTAATGATAAATTTTTTCAATGTGTTAGCATTCTTATGTTTTCATTCTGATTTTTCCATTTTTAGTAATTTAGTATACCTATTCCTTATCTTCTCATCTTGGCATTAGAATAATTGTTGACCAAGATTTACTTTTACTTTATTAAACATTTGCTGCCATATCTTTTTTTCCCCTCGTTGTATACTATCGAGTCAGAAATGACTGGTACAGGAGGAGATTGCCCCTCCTTCTCCAGCGGAGCATCTGGTGGATTCAGACTGCACACTTTTGGGATTGCAACACAGCTTCTTGCCACTAGGCCACCAGAGCTTCAACCAAGACTTACTTGTAATGTAGTCATACTTCAGGCTAAACATAGGTTACTCTCTGTAGTGTGTTTAAATGTAGTTGATGCTGTCTAGTAATAGCTCTTTCCTGTTACTCCTCTATAAGTGTATATGTTCTGACCAGATTTTGTTTCTTCACTTACCCCACCACACTCCCTTTGTTGTTCCATCTACTGGAGCAACAATGCCTTCTTCATCTCCCATTTTTATTTGTTAAAAGCTACATTCTTCTTCTCACTCACCTCTGTCAACTGCCACTCTTAAACTTGAAAGACAGCTGAGACATAGGTTATTTACCTTAATCATCTTCTGTATTTTTAAAGCTAAGATTATCTTCCATCTTCAAACGTTAGCGAATCTCCATTCATTTGAGTGTCTTTCTGTCTAGCTCAGTGGGATAAATATCTGTTTTCTCATCTTGTGCTTTTAAATATAGTATAGGTTCCAGTCTCTTCTTCTTCCTTAGGGCTTTTCACTCCTTCATTTATTCCTCTTACAATCTAGTAGGATGAGTAGAACTGTCCCATGGACATGGACAATGATATATATAGTGCTTGTAAATCATTGCAGAAGTGAACTACCACATAATTTCTCCTGTAGAGCTGTTGATGGAATCTCTTTTATCTGTAACTGCAGATACTATTTCATTAAGCATATGCACAAGCTGATGTCTTTCCCTTGCTATAAAAATATTCTCTCCATACAGTATCCCCATTTTTCCTCCTACATTACCTCATCTGTGTCACTATTGTTTTGCCTATTGCCTGCATTGGTCTAAAATAGTGCTTGGACTATATCTAGTTATTGTTGTTATGTACCTTCACGTCAGAACTGACTTATTGCTGAAACCCCAGTGAGTTTTCAAAGACAGTTAATCACATAGCAGGAGGTTGCTTATCTTTATGCCTCAGAGCAGCTGGCAGTTTCGAACTATGTGCTTATGGGTTGGCAGCACAATTTGTTACTGCTAGGAAGCAGGAGTGGCATCCACTTCCTAAAGAACATGCCTCTGGAAACTATGAACTTTGATAAATGTCGATACTTGTAGAGGAGTTTCAGGCCTTTTATTCAGAGAGTTGCTATTACCTGTGCTCAACTCAAAGGCAATCAACAACAGACCACCAGAGCTCCCTAGACTATATACGTTGTTGGTAGGGGCTGTTGAGTTGAATATAACCCATGGCGACCCTATGAATAACAGATCTGAACCTTGTTCTATCCTGTGGCATTCTCACATTTCCTAACACTCTAAATTGCCATTGCAACAATCACTGTAGCTGTCCACCTGGTTGAGGGTCTTCTCCTTTGTAGACGCTCTGCCTTTCCAAGCATGAAGCCCCTTTCGAAGGAACAGCCTCTCCTAGCAACATACCCAAAGTATGTGAGGCAAAGCTTTATACATAGTAGGTACTCAAAAAAGTAATTCAGGTATGTTAAATGAGCATAGCACTCTCTATTTCTTCATCTCAAACTTATTTTTAAAAAACATAAGAGTTAACTATATTACACAACTTAGAAATTTAAAAAGAAGCAAGTTTCCTGCCTCATCCTTCCTTATCCCCTTTTTACTGCACAAAATACGCAATACAAATATTATTTGTATTGTGATTTGAATGAAAATTTATTATGCAAATTAAATTTTCATTCAATTATTCATACTTTTGTTCTATAACATTATTTTCAATATTCATAATGTAATTACACTTTTCCCATGTCCTTTTCTTTGTTCTGATTATCCCCTTGTTGTATAATGACTTTCTCTTTACCTATTTTAATATGTGTTATGACTTTGAATGGTTGAAAATATTTTAACCTTAACTTTATTGGCTGACTATATTCTTTTACATGGGAAATTATTTTAAAAAATTTTGAAGATACTGAATATTTGAAATTATTCAAGTATTAATATCAATGAGTCTAATGCCTTGGAAAAAGTGTGGTCAGAGTGCTCCTTTGAGGCAAGGATGGCAAAATTTTGTGTCACCTGCTTTGGGTATGTTGCTAGGAGAGGCTGTTCTTTTGAAAGGGACATCATACGTGGAAGATAGAGGGTCAGCAAAAGAAAGAAAGACCCTCAGAGAGATGGACTAACATAGTAACTGCAGCAATGGGCTCAGATGTGCCAGAGATGAAGATGGCACAGGATAGGTTCAGATCTGTTGTTCAGAGAGGGTTGCTGTGAGTCGTGCTCAGTGGCACCCAGCAAAAACAACAAAAACAACAACAATAAATTTTGAAGTATGATTCCTTACAGGTAATCCAATGTTTCTCTTTTAAAGCTTTGAGGATTTTGTTCTCTTCCTGTATTTTGGTGGGCCTTTTGGCCTTTGTATTTTGAGTGCATGCATGTGTTTCTATTGTATTGGACATTTATTGGGACTTTTTAGTTTAGAAATGTATGTTAACCAAATTATGAGAAATAGTTATATGCTCTTTTTTTAAAAAAAAGCAAACTATTTCCCCTCCCCTTTTTAAAAAAAATTGGTTTGCTTACAAGGTTCATATACACTGTGTTTCACACTATTCTTCATTTACATTATGTTTCATAGAATCATTCACATACAATATGCTTTATAAAATTAATGATGGGGAAGGTCCCATCTTTTTTTTGGTTCTCCTATCTTTATCTTAGAGTGGGTAAGACCAGGCTGCTCCTTGGAGGCAAAGATTCTGAAGCTTCACCTGACATACTTAGGACATATTGCAAGGAGGGACCAGTCCTTGGAGAGGGATGTCATGCTTGGGAGAGTGGAGGGACAGCACAAGAGAGGAAGACCCTCAAATGGATTGATTCAGTGGCTGGGGTAATGGGGGTAGATGTATCAGAGACAATAAGATTGGCACAGGATAGGACAGCATTTAGGGCTGTTGTACACAGGGTTGCTGAGTCACAGACAACTGCACGACACAGGGTTTAGGGCTGTTTATACATATGGTTGCTATGAGTCGCAGGTGACTCGACAGCACATAACATCACCACCACCACCATCTTCTATTAGAATGAACCCTCATGGCACAGTGGTTAAGTGCTCAGTGCTGATATAAGGTGATTTAAACCCACTAGCTGCTCTTGAGTAAGAGAGACAAAGCAGCCTGCTTTCATAAAGAATGTGACCTTGGAAACCCTGCGGGCAGTTCCCCTCTGTCCTACGGGGCATCTATGAGTTAGAATCAGATTGATGGCAGGGGATATTAGTAGGATGTTAGAAGTCATAAATTATTCTACTATTATCTTTTCCATTTCATCTTATTTCTTTCCTATTTCTAGATTTCCTGAACTTAGTCTTTTATCTTTTCTGTTATATATACCTTAGAGTTCATGTCACTATATTTTTAATTGGTTTGAACATACCAGACACCATTAAGGAGAAACATACTTCTGTTAAGAATAGGAGCCTTTATGCACATCCAAAAACTTCTCCAGTAGGGTAAAAAGGGAAGCCACTGACTGGGAAAAAGTATT
>NW_006399823.1:2241127-2243303 GCF_000299155.1 Elephantulus edwardii
GGAGAGAATGGTGCAGCAATGAAGGAATGAAAACCCAAAATCCCTGTAAATGTTCATTAAAACTAATAAAATTTAATAAAAAAAAAAAGAATAGGAGCCTTTGGAAATTTATAGGGCAGTTCTACTCTGTCCAGTAGGATCATTGTGAATTGGAATCATTGAGAAGACTAGGTTTTTTATTTCTCTTAAAGTTCCTTTTAATCATAATATTTAATTTTCATTAGTAACCGAATTCTCTGATTTGTTAAGAAAGTGAAGCTGTTAAGTGGCCCTGTGCTCTTGGAGTGAAGTGAAAATATGAAAATGGAGTCCATCGGGAAATCTGTTTTTTACATAGACTTTCAAATGATTCTTCTGTTGTCAGTCCCATGCCATTATACTGTATATGCTTGGCTTCAGTAATGTAAAAAGTAAAAAATCTTACGATTTTTTTTCTTTGTAAACATAATATAGTAGTGTGATCCTTTCCTTGGGTTCTTCGGAGATACAGAAACATGTGCATGTGTGAGCATACACACACACTCACGTGCACACTTGGGCCTAAACAGAGACTGAGACCGATTTATCTTCTTAAAGAATTGGTTTACATGATTTGGGGGAACAAATTAAAAATTTGTTCTTTAGGTGACAGACTGAGAATTCTGGCAGTCTTATATACAAAATCATTCTTGAAGCAGGATTCTCTCTTGAGAAATAGAAATTTTGGCCCATAAAGGCTTGTACTCCTCCCTCCCCCTTGTGAATAAGAGTCAGGATTGTTATTGTTAGGTGTCATTGAATCAACTATAACTTGTAGCAACACTGTGACCCACATATCTGAACCTACCTCTACCTTGTGCTGTCCTCATCATCTCTGTTATATTATGCCCATTGTTACAGACACTGTGTCAATCCATTTTGTGAAAGTCTTCCTCTCTTTAACCAACCCCGAGCCTTTCCAAATGTGATGTCTTTTTATAAGAATTGGCCTTTCCTAAAAACATGCCTAAAGTATATAAGAAAAAGTTTCCCTCTCTGTGCCTCTAAGGGAGCTGTATTGGCCTAGTGACAAAAGCTGCACTCTAATCCTTAAGGCATGCCATTTGAATTACCCTGCAATATGCCCTTGCAATTACCTGCCTCTGAAAAACCCACTGGAGGGTCATGTATGGGTTGGTTTGACTAGGTGATACACAATAACAACAACAACAACATCTGTGCCCCCATGTAGCCCTCTGATTGGACTTTCTCCAAGACATATTTGTTTGTTCTTTTGAAAATTCATAGGATATTTGGTACTCTTCTCCAACACCACAACTCAAAGACATTGCTTTTTCTTCTGACATTGTTAGTCATTGTCCAACTTTCAGATGCCTAGGAACTATTGAGAAGATGATTGATGTTGATCAGGCACACCTTAATCTTGAAATTGATGTCTTTTTTCCTTAGCACCTTTGAGAGGTCCTTACAGATTTTCCCAGGGCACCGAGTCTTTTGATTTATTGACTGCTGGTACCACAGGTGTTGATTGTGAATCCAAGTAAGATGAAATTGTCGGCAGCTTTAATCTTTTCTCCATCTGTCATGGTGTTGCCTTTGGCCCTTTTTGAGAATTTTTTTGGTTTTCTTAATGTTGAGATAGTAATAGGTGTGTTAGAGACAGGGAGATTGGCACAGGATAGAGCCAGGATTTAGGGCTGTTATACATAGCGTTGCTGTAAGTCACAGGTCACTCTATGGCACATAACAACAACAACAAATGCTGAGATGTAGTCCAAACTGAAGATGAGTCTTTGATCTTTTGCAGCAAGCATTTTAAGTCCTCTCTTTTAGCAGGCAAGATTGTGTCATCTGTATCACACAGGTTGTTAAAGAGTCCTCCTATAATTCTGATGCCACATTCTTCATCCCAAAGTCCAGCTTCATGAATGATTTGTTCAGCACACAGGTTAAATAAGTATGGAGAAAAAAAAATACAGCCCTGACACATCCCTTTCTTGATTTTAAACCATGAATTGTTCCCTGATTTTGTCTGGACAGCAACTTCTTGGTCTAACTGTAGGTTTCACTTGAACACAAGTATTCTAGAATTCCCATTCTTCTCAGTGTTAGCCATAATTTGTTATGATCCATACAATCAAATTCCTTTGCACAGTCAATAAGACACAAATAGACATCTTTTTAAAAAAATTATTTT
>NW_006399823.1:2243403-2244650 GCF_000299155.1 Elephantulus edwardii
ATTGCAGTGCAGTGTCTTGCCACTAGGCCACCAGAGCTCCCTACAAATAGACATCTTTGTGGTATTCCCTGCTTTTAGACAAGTTCCATCTAACATAAGTAGTGATATCCATGGTGTCATGACCTCTCCTAAGTTTAGCTTGAATTTCTGTCATTTCTCTGTCAATGTCCCATTCTAGCCATTTTAGGACTACTGTGGTTAAGCTGGGTTGTCAAGTTGGAACCAACTCATTGCTGACCCTCTAATGGGTGTTCAGAGGCAGTAAGTTGCATGAGAGGAGATTGTTCATCTTTCTTCTGTGGAACAGTTGGTGGATTCAGACTGCATGCATGAGAGTTGGCAGTACAGCTATTTACCATTAAGCCACCATTTACCACTGAGTCACCATTTACTATTAAGTTATTTTGTTGACGACCATCAGGTTGGAATTGACTTAACTGCTGATACTCTTGCAGGTTATTTGTTTTTCTTAAAAAAATTAATTTTATATTGATTTGCATACATAATTCATACATACTGTGTTTTACATTTTCCTTCATTTACATTGTTTTTCATACAATCATTCCCATACAATGTGTTTTATAAACTTAATTAATCCTCATTGAATTATTCCCTTTACTCCATCTTTTCCGGTCCCCACTAGATCTTTCCCATTTCCTTCCTCCCTCCACCCACCAAATTGTGCTGCCCTGTGATTTCCCCCTGCCCATCCTTGCCCCTCTTCTCCCATCCTTTTACCCCTTGGATCTCCACACACCTTTTACTAGTTATCCTTCTATTTTTACAATAATGGTCTTAGGCAGTATTTGTCCTTATGAGACTCAGTTCACTCAGCATAATGCTCTCTAGTCTATCCCAAGTTATATAATATTCTATCCTATAAATGTAACACAGTTTCTCAATCTGTTCCATTCTGTTTGGACATTTGGGCTGTTTCCATGTTCTTGTGATGGTGAATAATGCTGCTATGAATATTGATATACACAATTTTCTTGGATATATTCCTAGCAATAGAATGTGTTGTTGTTATGTGCCATTGGGTCACATGCGACTCATAGTGACCCTATGCACAACAGCCCTAAATCCTGCTCTATCCTGTGCCAATCGCATGGCCTCTGACACACCCATCCCGATTACCTCAGTCACTGAATCAATCCACCTCATAGAGGCTCTTCCCCTTTTGCATGGTCCCAAGCATGATGTCCCTCTCCAAGGACCAGTCCCTCCTTACAACATGTCCAAAGTAT
>NW_006399823.1:2245381-2259835 GCF_000299155.1 Elephantulus edwardii
AGTATAGGTTTCGCATTAGAATGACAAGTGTTCTAGGATTTCCATTCTTTTCAGAGTCAGCCACAGTTTGTTATGATCCATGCAGTCAAATGCCTTTGCATAATCAATGAAGCACATATATGTTCTTCTTGTATTCCCTGCTAAGATCCATCTAACATCAGCTACAATATCTCTAGTACCATGACCCCTTCTAAACCCAGCCTGGACTTCTGGTAGTTCTCTGCTGATGTGCTGTTCCAGTTGCTTTTGGATGATCTTCAGTAGAATCTTGCTTACATGTGAAATCAGTAATATTGTTCTATAGTTTCCACACTCTGTTGGACTGTATGGGATTTCTATGTTCAGCTTTTTGAGGAAACGCCACAACTGCCTTCCAGAGTGGTTGTACCATTTTACAGTCTCACCAACAGTGTATATGAGTTCTTATCTCTCCACATCCTCTTCAACATCTATTGCTTATTCTCCTGCTAAACTTTGCCACTGCTGCTAGGGTGAGGTGGTATCTCCCTGATTTACATCTCTCTTATTGCCAGTGATTTTGAGCATTTCTTCATGTGTCTGTTGACCATCCAAATGTACTCCTCTGTGAAGTCTTTTCATGTCTTTTTTCCATTTTTTTTATTACATTCCACCTTTATTATTATTTTTTATATTCATTTCAATGAACATTTACAAAGATTTTGGCTTTCCATTCATTCATTGTTGCACTTTTCTCCCCACCCCCCTCACCCCTACCCCCAGTTCGCCTTCATTTTTCAATTGGGTTATCAGTCTTTTTCTTGTGGAGGCCCTGTAGGATTCTGTAAACTTTTGTTATGAAACCCTTGTCCTAGATAGTATTGCCAAATGTTTTTTCCCAATAGGTTTTCTTTTCACCCGGTTGGAAAGTTATGGATGGGGTTATTTTTTGTTGTTGTTCTTTTTCTTTCTTGTTGTTTTAAATGTCCATCAGCACTTTATTAAAGATCTAGGAGAAAACAGTGAGATCCTTCTCAGAGACTGCCTCTGTTTTGATGCACACAGGGATTTAATCTTAAGACAGTCCCATTCATCAATTGTATCCTCTCCTGGTTGTGTATTTCTGGCTGTATTCCCAGCCTCTATTTGATAGGCTAGACCTTCTAACCTTGGTCCTACTTTATCTCCTATGATCTTGATGGTTTGGGGCTTTACCCCTAGGTTTCTGATCCACCTTGAGTTGATTTTTGTGTGTGGTTTGAGGTGTGGATCCTGCTTTAGTTTTCCACAGGTAATAATAGTCCAGTTTTGCCAGCACCATTTGTTGAAGATGTGGTTGTTTCCCCAGTTGATAAGTTTTGTTTTTAGAAGGTTTTTAAAGCTAGTAAATCACATACTGGGAGATTGTCCATCTTTCTCTTGTAGAGCAGCTAGTAGAATTGAACCATGTACCATGGGGTTACAGTGCATTTCCTTTCTGCTAAGCTACAGTTCCAGAATCCCTTAGAAAAAGTAATCACTAATAAAACAAATTCAGGCCTTGAGGTGCACTCCTAAGAGATGCTATCTTCAATTATCCATGGCAAAAATCTTGAATGACCAACAAAGTGTAAAAGGAAGATGGAATGCACAGAGTCACTGTACCAAAAGAATTGATTGACATGGAAGTATTTCAGGAAGTAGCATGTGAACAAGAGCTAGTAGTAATGAAGGAGGAAGCTCAAGCTGCACCGAAGGCATTGGCAAAAAGTGGGGCCCCAGAAATGATGGGATACTAATTGACATGTTTCAACTAAGAGATATGCAGCACTACATGTGCTAATGAGTTTGTGCCAGGAAAGTTACTTTCCCAACTGATGAAAGAGATCCATATTTGTTCTCATTCCTAAGAAAGATAATCCAACTGAATGTGGAAATTATAGCACAATATCATTAATATCACATGCAAGCAAAATATTGCTGAAAAATCATCCAAAAACTGCTAGGACAGTTCATTGATAGAGAACTACCTAAAGTTCAGACCAGCTTTAAAAGAGACTATGGAACTAGGGATGTTATTTCTGAATGTCATATGGACCTTGGCTGAAAACAGAGTACCAAAAGGATGTAGATTTGTGTTTTATTGAATATTCAAATTCAAAGACACTTGACTAGATGGATCTTATGTATGGACATTTTTGACTATATATGGCACAAACTATGGTTAACATTGAGAAGGATATGAACCTGAGAATATTTAATCATGCTCATTCAAAACCTGCATCTGGACCAAGAAGCTATTGTCCGAACAGAACAAAGACATACCACATGGCTTAAAAACAAAGGTGGGCATCAAGGCAGAATCCTTTCTTCATTCCTATTCAATCTGTGTGCTGAACAAATTGTTCAAGAAGCTGGACTCTATGAAATAGAGAAAGATGACATCAGGATACTAGGAAGACTCTTCAATCTCTGTTATGCAGGTGACTCATCTTTGCTTGCTGAAAGTTAGGAGGATTTGAAACACTTGCTTCAGAAGATGAAAGACTCCATCCTTCAATATGTATTACACCTCAACATCAAGAAAACAAAAATCAACATCAAGAAAACAAAAATCTTCACCACTGGGCTGATAGATAACATCATGAGAGATAAAGGAAAAATAGAAATTGTCATTGATTTCATCTTGCTTGGATCTATAACACCTTGGCTTCAGTAGTCAAGACAATCAAGAGGCATATTGCATTTGGAAAGGCTGCTCTAAGGGAACTTTCCAAGGTACTGAGGACGAATGATGTCACTTTGAAGACTGAGGAGGCCCTGATTTAGGCCAAGATCTTTTCAGTCACTTGCTATGTGTTCAAGAACTGGAGAATGGCTAAAGAAATGCAGAAGAAAGAAAAAATAAATATCGATGTCTGTGAGTTGTGGACTGGCAAAAGAACAAATAGGTATGTCTTAGAGAGGGTGAAGCCAGAGTACGCCTTAGAGACAAGGATGGCAAAGCTTTGTCTCACACATTTTGGGCATGTTGCTAGAAGAGGCTGTTCCTTGGAAAGTGGCATCACGCTTGGAAAGATAGAGGGTCAGTAAAAGAGAGGAAGACACTCAAACAGATGGACACAGTGGCTGCAACTATGGTCTCAATATGTCAGAGATGGTGAGGATGACACAGGACAGGACAGGGCTCAGATCTGTTGTTCATAGGCTTACTATGAGTTCTGTGTGTCTCGAGTGGACTAAACAACAACAATAAGAAGTGAACCAGTTAACCTGATTGCAGTGCCCCCTCAGGGCCAACACCTGCACAAAACATGTAGAAAGAGGCTAGAAACTAAGCAGAAAGCAGTTTCTAAGAGCAAAATTGGAGCACATTTAGCTGTGAAAGTATTTTTTTGTTTGGTTGGGTTTTTGAATGTGTTTTATTTAATTATACTTCTTGATTAGTATTTAAATCAGTTGACCTTAAAGAAAACAATTTATTCTCCATAGTGTGAGTGAGCTTCATGCCATTAGGATAACCCTCTATAGAGAATGAGAGTCTCTGAACACTTACTTGTGCCTTGTTCAATCAAACTGATCTAGGGAACATTGCATGGTTTAAAGTCAGGAAAGGTGCACATCAGGACTGTATCCCATCTCTATACCTTTCCATTCTTTGTGCTGACCAGATCATTCAGGATGCTATATACTCTACCAAGAAGAATGTAACATCAGGATTGGAAGAAGGCTTATCAACAACCTACGTTATGCAGATGATACAACCTTGCTTGTGTGATGTGAAGAAGACTTGAAGCATTTATTGCAGAAGATCAGAGACGATAATCTTCAATGTGAATATCATCTTAACATCATGAAAACAAAAATCTTCACCACTGAGTAGGCTGTTGCCTATCATAATAGATGGAGAAAAGACTGATAACTTGTTAAATGTTTAATTTTATGTATGTCAACATCCATGGTAGCAGCAACCAAGAAAGTAAAAGATGTGTTGCATTGAGGAATTCATCTGTCAAGGACCTCTAAAGAATTAGAATATTAGTTTAAAGGGTAAGGTGCTCCTATTTCAAGTCCTGGCATTTTTAGTTACTTTCCATACATTAGAAAGTTGGACATTGAATAAAGAAGATTTATTGATGCTTCCAAACCATAGCATTGAGTAAGAGTACTGCATATCTCATGGACTGCCAAAATAATAAACAAATCTGTCTTGGAAGAAGTGCAACGAAGATGCTTCTTAGAGGCAAGGGTGGGGAACGTCATCTCACATGCTTGGACATGTTGTTGGGAAGGGCCAGTCCTTGGAAAAAGACATCATTATGGAAAAGATAGATGTTCAGCAAAAGAGACAATAATTCTCTGGGAGATGAATTGATACAGTGATGGAGCATGCTAAAGAACATGAGGATGACACAGGAAAAGGCAAGGTCCAGGTCTGTTCCTGGGGTCCCCATGAGGTATAGCTGATGGTACGTAGCAACAACAACAGCAATAAGCGGAGGTAATAACACTTTGGGTTGTTTATATTGGACTTAAGAGAAAAGAACAGTCACTAGAAAAGGACTTCTTGTTTAATAGAGTGCCAGTGAAAGAAAGGAAACTCTGGACAAGATGAATTAACAGAGTAGCCTCGACAGTGGGCACAAACATAACACAGATAATGGAGATGGCTCAGGACTGGGCAGTGATTCATTCTGTTACACATCACCCAGAACCACCTACTGAGCGTGCTCCTTAGTCTAAGCTGCCACATTTGTTTTCTGCTTTGTTTCTGTGTTCTGTGCCCTTGCTGGGTATTAGCAAATTCCGTGGGAGGAAAAGCAGCCAGATTGTAGAGATTCACTTCAGTGCTTCTCTCTAGGATTTCCTGGCTGCCTAGTTGCTTATTGATGATGTCAAATATATAAATATATTTAATTTGTATGCAGCTTTTAGAAATGATCCTAGAGCAGTGAACTTAATGTATCTTCAGGCTGATCCAAGCATCTTCATAATGAGAAGTTTCAACTTATTTCTGATCCTTGGTTTTTTTTTACTTCATGTTTTTTTCCTTCATTAAGTGTGTTTCAAGCTTACTGTATTTGCTCAATTGATCTCACCATCCATCTGCTTTTTTTTGCTTCCGGTACTTATTGATGCCTCTTTCATGTTATTTGTTATTTGATTTCTTCTTCCCCTGTCCTGCTTTGTGAAAATGTGTGTTTCTTTTTGGGTTAGTACTACATTTTACGAATACTTAATAGAGTAGAGAAGAACATCTGTTTTTGGCAGAATTTGTCATTCTTTTCCTACTGGGAACTTACACTTTCTGTCTTACTTTTTTTGCATGAAATAGTTTCCTGATTATATAGCTAAGGTTATTTATACAAAAGATACTGGCCAAACCAACAGGAATTTTTAAATAAAGAGATAATTCTCAGTGTATCACTTGCTTGCCTTCTCTTCTTTAGGTTTTCTAAACAACTAGAGGTTGTCCCCTTTGCTCTAGAAGAGTAAATTGTGTGAGATTTCCCTTTTTGCTATTTCTGGAGTCTTGAAAAATAGAATATCACTGGTGGAGGAAATTGTTCTATTTCCTCTTTGACATTTTTGTTGAAGTTATACGTACGTAGTATTTCAAATGTCAGTGTCGTTAAAGCTAGCCATGAATGATGGCAATCTCTGGCATATTTGTTCTCCTTTCTATCCTATTTGTCCATTATGAACTATGTTAGCTGAATTTCCCCACCCCCTCCATTTAGTGTGTGTGTGTGTGTACCATCATATTGGATCTGACTGGCACAGGAGGAGATTGCCCCTCCTTCTCCAGTGAAGCATCTGGTAGATTTGAGCCTTTGGGGTTGCAGCACAGCTTCTTGCCAGTAGGCCACCAGAACTCCCTTTTGGCTGAATTTTTAATAATATCTTTAAAAAAAATGTCTCCTGTTTTTACTGCATTTTTGTTTTAGCATTTGCTTCTTGGCTTTCTTCTGTGGAAGATGATTTAGCTATCTTTCAAAACCATTTTCTCTGCCCTGTTATGCACATGGATACCTGTTTTCATTCCCTAATACAGTTACATTGTAATTTTGGTAATTTTCACTATGTTAGGTCTTTGTAAACTTTCAGCAAGTTACTTAATGTCATAGGGACTACAGTGTCATAGGACCTATGGGCTGTTGCTTAGTTGTGAACAAGAGCTACACCTACGTGTGTGTGTTTAAGTTGAATTTGTAGGTAATTTGAACCGGTCTGGCTTAGCCTCAATTGATAAAGTGCATTACATGTTTCGCTGCTAAATGTGAAGGTCAGTGATTTGAATCTCTTAGTTGCTCCAAGGGAGAAAGATTGGCAGTTGTCTTTAAAGATGTATAGCAGTAGAAACCTGATGGAGAAATGCTGGGAGTTCAGATGAAGTCAACAAAGTCAGCAGTGGGTTTTGTGCCACTAACTGAATGGACAGGGGTTCAAACCTACCAGCTTCTCTGTAGGAGAAAGATGTGGCTCTTTGCTTCTGTAACTATTTGTAACTTTGGAAACCCTTCGGGCGGTTCTACTTTGTCCCATCAGACCACTCTAAGTCAGAATTGGCTTGATAGCAGTGGATTTAGTTTTTGAGGTTAGTACAAGAGAAGACTCTTTTCTGTCATGTAGAAGCTACATATGTAGTGAGCAAAGGTGATTGTTGATGAGGACTTTTCTTACAGAGTAGGACTTCGTTCAGTTGATCCAAAGTGAGGAAACATTTGCACAACTTTAAATGACAAGTAAAAACTGCCCTAGCATTGGAAGTTTGTAACATGTAGCCCACCTAATTTTCTTATTAAAATTGGGAATATTATTAAGATTTTTCTCAAAGAGTTATTTCTAGGCTTAAATGAAATAATAACATGTCAAGTGCTTATCAGAGAATTGGGCACACAGTAGTGGACACTTAATAGCTTTGAGGGAGCTCTGGTAGTGTAGTCCATAGGTAGTCATACTGCTGACCCAAAGGTGGTGTCTCTGGTGGGTCGAATCCAAGAGCAGGACTGTCAGAAAGATGAGGAATCCTTCTCATAAGACTTACACCTTTGCAAACCCTCTAGAGGGTCTTTTGTGATTTGCTTCTGGCTTGATGGAAATGAATTTGAATAATGGTCATTATTAATTAAGGTTCAGAATTAACTTGATGGCAACATATTTTAATAACTATCAGGATTTGCATTCATAGTTATTTTTAGTATTGCTTATTGTTTAATTTTTATTTAAAGTGGTCAAGTTATTTGCCCATTCCTCTCATAAGTATCTGTAGTTTAATGGTGTCCTCATTGTTGAGAAATTGTGCTGCCCAATACAAAGGTTGTTGTTGTTGTTATGTGCCGTCGAGTTGTTTGCGACTCATAGCGACCCTATGTACAACAGCCCTAAACCCTGCTCTATCCTGTGCCAATCTCATTGCCTCTGACACACCCATCCCGATTACCCCAGTCACTGAATCAATCCACCTCATAGAGGGTCTTCCCCTCCTGTTGTGTCCCTCTACTCTACCCAGCATGATGTCCCTCTCTAAAGACCTATCTCTCCTTACATGTCCATAGTATGTCAGAGGAAGCCCCAGAATCCTTGCTTCTAAGGAGCAGCCTGGTTTAACCCTCTCTAAGACGAATCTGTTTGTTTTCTTGGCAGTCCATGGTACATTCAATACTCTTCTCCAGCACCACAGGTCAAAGTTGTCAATTCTCCTTCTATCATCCCTAGTCATTGTCCAACTCTCTGATGCATAACAAGTGATTGCAAAGACCATGGCCTGTATCAGGTGGACCTTAGTCTCCAGAGAGACACCGTTGCTCTTGAGTACTTTGGAGAGGTCCCTAACCACAGACTTTCCCATCGCAATACGTTTTAGCTGATTAAAATGTACCAGCTGCTACTCTGGACAGTGATGAGCAGCAGTCTCATACAATTTACAGCCTCTATAAAACCCACTGGAGGGGCAGCTGTGAGTTGATTCTAACTCAGTGGCAATAAGTTGTTGTTAATGTTAAAAGAGTATGTTTTTAGCATAATTTTTATTACTACATCACAAAAATATTCTAATATGGATGACTTATTCAGTCTTGATAATAATTTTTTTTCTACTCTTTGCAAGGGACCTTCATTTTCTTTATATATTAGAGAAGTTAGGGTTAGACTTTTCCCAGGATGACAGGGAGTTAAGTATTGTATCAATGGTGAGTGCTTTGACAGAGATTGCAGACTACCTGACTGACAGTTTTCAAATTATTCTAAGGTCTGTCATTTACTCAACAGAATTCTGTGGGTAGAAGTTAGGATAGGCTGAGGATTGATTTAGTAACTGTACACTATCATTAAGGATTTTACTACCCTCAGTGCAATGATTTCTGTCTTTATGCTTGTTTTGTTTAGCATACCTTTCACTATTATGTCTGTTTTGAAGGTAAAAATAATGATGGAAGGGGAGATGTTAGAAATCTCTTGTTCATGTCATTTTCCAAGAAAGTGAAGCTTCCTTAGAAATACTATCTTGTCTCTTTTTTCATACTGATTTGTTTTTTCCCCCTGTGATTTCTTTATCTTTGGCAGTTTGATAGTTTGTGCTTAAGTTGTATTTTACTTTTATTCTTTCTAACATATCTATTTATTCATAGTATAATTGAATGGGACAATATGTTAGACTTCAAGATCTTTAAGTTCTTAATTTTAATCTTGTAATGCATACTGTGACTAATTAAAATTAAGATTTAAAAAAAAAATTAAGATGGTTTTAATTTTAAATATTTTTATTTTACAGTGAATTCTATAAAATTTCACCCCTCGGAGCAGTTAGCTCTCACTGGTATGTTGATTTTTTTCTTTTTAATTGAACAAATTTATTTATTTAGTCTAAAACAACCATACATATTTTAAAATCATTATCAGAATTCGCTAGTCTTTTATAAAAATTAGATATTATTTAGTTGCCATTTTGTGAATTAATTGAGAAATAGAAGAAATCAGAATAGTACTTAAACCAGTAGTGGATTATACATTAGATTAATTTGAATTTGTTGTGAGATTAAAATAAATTAATATCTTCTTGAAGTATTTCCATAATAATTTCATTATTGCCTATATTTTATCTGCTTATGCTGTGAAGATCAATGGTAGTTTCTAATGTAATTAGAATTCTTTGAAGGCCTATGATATTTATCATTTTTCTGAACCTTATTTGTATCTGAAATAAAGAAATGAGGAAAGTAATAATTTTGACATTTGGAAATTTGCTAGTCAGTGTTCTATTTCCTTTCTAGGTAATTTACTTCAATTGTAATAATTTGGATTACAGTTATATTGTTTTTGGAAATGTCATTATTTGCTTTATTCTGTGGCTTTTGAAAACACATCTTCTTCATTTGCTGCTTTTGTGGGGTTAGGAGAGTAGCGTTACTGCACTGATGTTGTTTCCTGTAAAATTTAGAGCTCTTCTTAATTACATATGACTGTGACAACACAAAATATTTTGTGATACTATTACACTGATGATAGTCTTGAATAATACTAAAGGATAAGTGAGCTGTAGCCCCTAGACTGGTGAACTACTGGTGAAAGGGCCAGATAGTAAAGATTTTCAGCTTTGCCGGCAGTAGGTCTTTGTCACAACTATTATGTGGTTCTATTATTATAGTTCAAACACAACCACAGGTAAGACATCAGTGAATGAGTGTGGCTTTGTTCCAGCAAAACTTTATTTACTAATATGAGTGGCTGCTTATATTTAGTCAGTGGGCTAGATTTTGCTGACCTGTGGTTTAGAGCACCAATGCTTTATGCTGCTTTGTGCAGGTGTAATAGTTACTGGTTTAAGGAGAGAATCTAAACCACAAATACTTTTCATTGCATCTGAGATGTAGTGATAGCTCAGTTGGCTGCACGGGTTTGGTTTTGTAAATAATAGGAATATGGCAGGATATGAGAGTTGGTTCTATTTTGACAAATTTAGATCATAGTAGCTTAACTTACACCTTAATATTTGAAGATTAAAGTAGACTGGGGAATTTAAACTTTGGACAGTTTCGGTAGGCAGCCGTCAGGGAATTGATGGCAAGGAGATGAAGAGCTGATCAGAAGTATGAATATTCAATCCAGAAAATGAGAAAGGAAAGATTTAAATCAAGAGACATTTTAAAATGACGTGTGTAGAAACTTTCAAACAGAATAAGCGGTGGAGTTAGTAGAGTCAGAGTGAAATTTGTATATGATTTTGATTCAAAGATAGTGAGTCAGAGCAATAAATTC
This sequence comes from Elephantulus edwardii, assembly GCF_000299155.1. Classification (NCBI taxonomy): domain Eukaryota; kingdom Metazoa; phylum Chordata; class Mammalia; order Macroscelidea; family Macroscelididae; genus Elephantulus; species Elephantulus edwardii. Next base: position 2,255,576 of record NW_006399823.1, read on the forward strand.
TTTGACACTCTAACAAGCTCACTATCATTAATGACCTACAATATACAGTAATTTCCTTTGTGAAGATCTATAGTAGTAAAGAGAAGGAACCTAGAGAATGTTTCAAAAAGGGAGAGGAAGAAATGGAAGAATGTTGAAAGCTTTATATTTGAATATCTGTTCTTTTGAATAGATAAAACAGACATTCAAATAAGATGACTATGCCACTATACTATAGTGGTCCATTCAACATCAACATTTCCTTGAAAACTTAAATGAGAAGAGAAAAAGGGTAGCAACACAAGTAAGACAGCACAAATAGCTGCCTGGAAAATGATAAGGTACTCACTATGTTCACTGAGTAAAAAAATACACTTATGTATTCATTTTTTGAGACAACTCCAAATCTGTATAATGACAAATTATAGTATAATGAGTTTATTTATTTATTTTTTTTTCTTTTCTTCTCCCTGCCTCTTTTTTAAACAGTCCCTCGGTAAGGACTATCCACTTAGCTTTGTATCCAAAGACGAAATTTGTAGGTGAAAGGAGTTAGGAGTTAGCCTTCGTTACAGACTGGTTCATTTCAGGGTCGAAAATATGGAACGCTTCACGAATTTGCGTGTCATCCTTGTGCAGGGGCCATGCTAATCTTCTCTGTATCGTTCCAATTTTAGTATATGTGCTGCCGAAGCGAGCACTATAATGAGTTTATTTAGTTTAGGTAGATGGCAGATAAAATCTACTATTTATATACCTTACAAACCTCTATGAGTTTATACACTAAGAGGAAGTAGAACAATTTTTGTAAGTAAATCACCATTTTAATTTTGCATTTACTTTATTCTAAATAATATTATGCAGTTTTAGAAAGAGCCATTTCAGTAAGCATATTTGACTTAAATAATTGTCAAATACAAGTTTGCCCAATACTGTGTAGTCAGATATAGCTGAGAGTACATTCTATGCCTGCTCTGCACTTGGGATCACTTCTCCTTTTATTTCTTCTCTTCAGCTTCTGGAGATCAGACCGCTCATATCTGGAGATACATGGTACAACTACCGACGCCCCAGCCCATTGTGGATACTAGTGTAAGCAGCACATTTACTTAACCTGAAAACTCAACATGGGGTATGTTGGTAGAGTTCTTGAAAGTAGTGCAAATTTTAGTAACTTTTATTTTATAATATTTATACATTTATTTAACAATGTGTTTATCTTTCATGGATTTTATTAACATAAGCATTAATGGTCTGTAAGACATGTTTATGTGGGTAAATTTTTATGTAAGTAACAAAAAGTTGTTGCATATTGAAAGGAATTAATTAATATATTTAAGTTATGAATTTTTAAATTACTGTTTGTTTTTTACTACTGGATTTTTAAATTACTGGTCACTTTAATTTCTCATGTTTATAATCAGGCAGAGGTTTCATACTTAAGAGAAAAATGGTCTGAGTAGTTGTTGTTTGTTACAGGGCAAATTTTAGCTGTACAGCTCTCACTTTCCCTTGCTATTCCCTTTTTGCTGTGCTGCTTAAGTAGGTAAAAAAATGTACTCCAGGCATAAGTACTGTATAAACCGTTATTGCAGAATGAGTATGAGGATGCAAGGTGAGGGGAGGGTGGAAGATGATGGGTGAGGATGTGAGGGGGCAGGAAGGGAGGGACCAGAGTTATCATGGGGTTGTATAATTTGAGGGTAGGAGGTAAGGGAAATGGGAATGATCTGGTGTGAAAACAATGCATTTGAATTTTGTAAATAAGCTAGTAAAAAAACGTTATTTCAGGCAGAGCTGGCTAAATCATTTTATTTAGTAAAAAAAAGTTATTTTCTTTTGTTGTTTTAGCTGTTAATTGTTAAGCTGTGAGAAAGATAGTAGCCATCCAGTTTTGTTATTTGTGCTTTTGTATATTTTTTATATTTTTCTTTTTAAAAAAATATTTTCAAGGGCGCTCTAGCCTAGTGCCAAGAAACAGTGCTGCAATCCTGAAGGTGTGAGGTTGCAATCTACTAGATGCTCCGCTAGAGAAGGAGAGGCAGTCTCACACAACATGAAAAAAAAATTTTAAAAAATACTTTCCATTTGGAGATGGATTTAGCACCCAATAAATTCTAGTAATGAGCTTTCCTCAGCTAAAAAAAATTCTTAATTGAACTTTCTAATTGTGTGTATTCTGTTTATTGAAACCAGTAATCTAGTTATTTATTCCAACCAACTGCTGTGGAATTGATCCAAGCTTTTGAATCTTAGATTTAAAATCATCCGTAGGATTTCTAATGCTCTAAATCTTTATGGGAGGAGACGACTCATCTTTATCCTGTTGAGCAGCTGGTGAATTTGAGCTATTAACCCTTCAGTTATCAGCCAACATATTACTCACCATGGAACTCAAACACAACATGTTATTTTCTGCCATATTTGATGTATGCATTACTCATTCAAGAAAGAAAGCTAATGAGTACTTTTAATAGACAAGGTCAGAGAGATGAAAGCAACATTTAGTGCTTAGAAAATTAGTTAACATCCTACTGAATTTTTTCCCTTAAAATACATTAAAAAACCTGATCAATTCTATCAGAAGGAAGAAATTTTGTATATAATACTTATATTAAAAACATTGATAACATTGTAAAATGGTATAGCCATTCTGGAAGGCAGTTTGGTGCTTCCTCAAAAAGCTGAACATAGAAATTCCATATGACCCAGCAATTCCTCTACTTGGAATATACCCTGAGAAAATGACAACTGAGGCACCAACGGAGACTTATACACCAGTGTTTCTAGAAGCATGGAAACAGCCTAGATGTCCAACCACAAACAAAAGGATTGAGAAATTAGGTATATTTACGCAATGGAATACTACACAGCATGCAGGAGCAATGCTTTTGTAAATTACTTACCTAGCTTGGGAGGGACTGGAGAGCATTATGCTGAGTGAACTCACTCAGTCCCACAAGGACAAATATTGTATCAAACCATTATTGTAAAACGAGTATAAAGATCCAAGAGGAAGGAGAGGAGGTTGGAAGCAGAGGGATGAAGATGTGCAGAGGGTGGTAGGATTAATCATGGAGTTGTACAATGTGATGGGAGGGGGTGAGGGAAATTGGAAGAATCTGGAAAAACAATGTATTAGAATTTTGTAAATAAAGTAGTAAAAAACAACAAAAAAGCAAAACCAAAAAAAACCCCACCATGATAAAATGTAAAATTTTAATATTTTGTTGTTTTTGTTATGTACCATCAAGTTAGAACTGACCTGTAATTGACCCTCCAGTGAGTTTTCAGAGGCCTTTTATGCCCACCACATATCTGCGAGTTGCCAACAGAACTCCTTACCATTAGACCACCAGAGTTCCCCACTATTGAACTTATTAAAGAGATAGTAATCTCTTTTAGCTGTCATTGAATGTAAATAATACTTAGGTTCAAAAGAGATTATTAGCATTTCCTGGATAGATTTGACTGCCAACTTGACTACTTAATTCTAATCTTAGATTTAAAAGTAAAGTGTTAATAATCTATTAAGATACTTTGAATCATTACAGATTTTGAATGGACATTTTGTACTTTTGCTTTTCATCAGTGTTTATTCGGCATCCACAATGCTGATAAAATATATTTGAATGTCAGTATAGAAACAGGTTTAGATTAATTTAGTACTAATTAATTATATCACACACTTACTCGTAAAACTCTTTGCTTTCAAGTTGGAACTGATTCATAGCTGAGATTCCAGAAGGTTTCCGAGGCTGTAAGTACCATGGGAAGAGCTTGTGCATCTTTGTCCTGTGGAGTTGCTAGTGTATTCAGACTCCTACAGAGGCACATAGCCTTAGAATTAGCAGCAGCTCTTGAATAATTACTGTACCTTAGTAGGCTAGGACAGGATTTAGATCTGTTTATCAGTGTTGCTACCAGTCATACCTGGCTAGAGGGCACCAAACAACAACAAAGCATAAAAACAGTAGGCTTAATATTTCTCATCTGTGGGTAAAAACTGAAGGGAGATAAGTAGTATCTGATGGCTTTCCCAGTATTTTAGTAATAACTCAATATATTGCTAGCAGTAAAAATGATTAAAGCTAAGTAGATTAACGATCTCTTAAGATTTGGCAAAAATGCACAAAAGTCACCACATTTTGTACCCCCTGCTCGTGCCCAAAATAAAGTTAAAAGCACTTGGAAATACTGCATATGACTCATTACATTTATATTTTAAAAATACATTTTTTAAAAAAGTTAAAAAATTATGTTTAGTATTATATTTTGTTG